>NC_090939.1:360134259-360465344 GCF_040938575.1 Ambystoma mexicanum
ATCCGAGTCCGTCCTTCCTTGTTGGCGGCCAAACTTCCGAAGAGGGCATCATACTGCCCCAGGACTTGCTCCACCAGGACACCAACTGCGGTGGCAGTGAAGCTGGTGGCCCTCTGCCTCTCTGGCTGGGGGTTGCCAGTGGTGCCAGATGGTGTAGTGCCCGACATGGCAACCCCAGAGCCAGGTGTGGGTGGGCAAGTGGGTCCTGGGGCTGGGCTGTGGAGTGATGGAATAGCAGTCGGGAGTCTTCGGTTCCAGCAGGGGTGGTCACAGCAACAGCACCACGGGCTGACGTGCAGGCAGCAAATGGCAGGGCACGTGGGCAGCAGGCAATCAGGCAGCAGCAGATGGCAGGTGGGAGCGTGCTCGGGGCTCTGGGGGGGCATTAATTCGGCCTTCTGGGCAGGAGCGTGGTCTTCCGTGTGTGAACGCGTGGCCAGCTTGATACGGAGTGATTTGGCACGTGAAAATCTAGCACGTCAGCGTGTAATTCGAGGAAAGGCCCTTAGCGCGTAAGCGCGTCAACGCACGTACGCGATTTCATTGGACCAAAGGCCCTTAGCACGTAAACGTGTCTGTGATGTGACACACGCGGGTGTTTCCCTCATAGCACGTGATGACAGAGCACACATGGAAAAGCTGCACCTCTGAGTGTCAGCACCTGTAATTGGAGGAAAGGACGCGTACTCGCGTAAGTGACGTGTACGTGTGGGCCGCATTTAAAAGGTACGTGTAGAACGCCATTTTCTTGTACGTGCTTTTCATAGAGAGCGAGTGGGTGAATTCTGTACTTCTTGTCGGTTCACACGCGATTACTTCACAACGTTTCAAGTTTGTACTGCCTGTTACCTCTGACAGCTTTCATTTTTCTACTTTTTTTGGGCCTGTTTCCTCAAACAGTGTTCACTTCTCCTTTTGTCCTGTCTCCTCAGACAGCGTACAATTCTTCTTTTGGCGGGGGTGTTGCCAACGCGCACAGGCGCATATTTTTCACGTTCTTATTCCAGGCAGACGGTGAGTTCCGCACGTACTTAGCAACTGTGCTTGCCCCGTGTGTCGCGTTCCCCTTCAGAGGTCATTGTAGGCTGCGTGTATTACGCATACGCTTATTTTTGTGTTTCTGGGTGCCACAGCGTAGTGCGGGTTCATTTTTCCACGCACGTGGTCTACGAGGGGTTGCGTGCACGTTTATTTTTGTTTTTGCACTACCTGTGCACTGCGTGACCCATCATCTACCCCCAGGGGTCACAGACAGCCTTGTTAGAGCACTAGGGTACAAATTCCATCTAGTACCCTACCCCTTTGACCCCCAATTGCCCAGGACAATAGTTTACTGCTCCTCCCATATTAACAATAACATCAGTGCCATGGTTGGGAGGCGACCTTGTGGTAAGGGAGGCAAAGGTGGCCGACCTTCAAAAGGTGGACGTGGTGGGCGCGGTAGGGGACGTGGCCAGGATTTGCAGGGTGCCCCTATACCCTCATGTGTGGAGGACCAATCAGGGACACCCATGCTCCCCCCCCATGGTTGAGGGAAACGCGGCTGAGACCATCCCAGCTCAGCCCCTGTTGGACCAGCCCATTGTGGCACCTGACCTGGCACAGGATGATTCCCTGGCTGACTTCCAGGTCAGCAAGTCTAGGCCACGTGTGGCGGTGCAAGTTGTCACCAAGGCACGTGGATCTGGGGCAGCTATGTCATCTGCTGCCCCAAGTATGCAGGGTGGTGAGGCTGCAGGGGCAGCTGCAGCTCAATCCGCCTCAGCTCTGACTCTCCCAGCCAGGACAGTGTCGGTCCTGGTCCATCATACTGATGTTCCCCCTGCCAACATCACACTTCAGACAAATCCTGCACCAAGTCCTATGGTCAATGTGCATTTGCACACTCCAACAACCGAGTCCACCGGTGATGCTGCCCCTACTGACCAGAGCGGCGTTAGCCACTCTGGATTTGCTCCACCTTCTAAAAAGAGGAAGAAGGGTGCTCTGGCACGACAGGCTGAGACCCCAGGCACGGCTACACACTCCGGCACATCAAGGAATCCTTGCTTTAATGACGTGGAGCTTAATGCACTTGTGAGCTATGTGTCGCAACATAGCCATGAAATGGTGGTGACTGCAGGGTCCAAGAACACACCTGGTCAACGTAAGGCACACTGGCAGACCATCGCTGACCACATAAGTGCCCTTGGATTCGTGAGGCGCTCAGCTGATGATTGCTACAAGCGGTGGAACGACCTGAAACGCAGAGCAAAGGACAAGCTGGCCTCAAATCATGCCGCTACTCTGGTGACTGGCGGTGGGTCTCCAGAAGAGGACAACAAACTCACTGAACATGAGTCTGTTGCTGGGACCTTTGTCACAGAGGAACAGATCCGAGGTGTGGGAGAACTACCTGATTACGAAGCATTGTCCGGTGAGTACCCATGCGTGTGTGTGTAGTGCATGTGTATGTATTTTGGCTGACGGGTTCTGATTGAGTGCCAGGTGAGGGTGTGTACTCCAGAGTGTTATGGGTCACCCATGTCCTTCCTCACATGGGATCACGTGCCTTGTATTTGGCAATGACTGCATCCCTTCTGCCCACAGTATCCTGTTAGGTCCACAATTGTGCAGTTGACCTTGTACTGCCATCTTGCAACTACATTGGTCAGAATTTGTAAGCGTGCCTTCCGGATAATATTTTCCACTTTCCCCTTTTTTTGCTAGACATTTATCAACCATATTGTGACATATATGATATGCTTCGGTGATTATTTACTAGCCACACTGGGGCAATGCTTTACCTGGTTATGTACACAATGAGACCATTCAGGTTGATGGAGTATTGGCCAGCACAAATGTTTAGATGAGTGCCTATTTGCATGTTGAATATGACAGATGTTTCCTGCGATGTCAATGTGAGGAAAAATAGATCAGCCAACTATTACTGTATTCTTGTACCTTGCATGTGTTGCAGTGAGTGGCACATGTGTACTTAGTCCCAGTATGCAGCATTTTTCATGTCATCATGTCCATCTCACATGGATGGGGTACTCAATCACTGACATATGGCTGTACTTGTCAAATGTACCATGGCTATGCTAAATGCCATCTGTGTGCTGCCATGTGTCATGTATGTGTATTGGACATGCCACTCACAGGCCAATGTGTGATGGCAGTGCTACCCAGCATGCAGAAAATGTGTTGCTCTCCCATATTGGTGTCATCAGTGTCTGCCTTTTGCCTCCCCTTACTACTCAGTGACAGTGCAGGCATGGGAGGGTTATAGTCATGTGGGACATGTGTGAATCATGTACTGGTTCTGTAGCTTGACAGGCCTATTTGTGTGCTATGGTGATAATGCCTGTTTCAATTTTTTCTCTTTCATGTTTTTGGGGATGACGCACTTGATGCAGTTGAGGTTGAGGAGATGGTGCAGACCCAGGAGGAATCGCAGGCACGACCGGGCACCAGCGGGAGACGTGGTGTGGTGGTGGGTGACAACCCAATCCTCCTGCAGACCATACTTTCCAGGGGTGACTCTGGGTGCACCTCCCCAGACCTCTATTCAGGTGCTAATTCGGATGATGAGACCTATATGCCGCCACAGGTAAGTGTTTCTGGCAGGGATTCTGTTCTGGCCAACCCACCTGCACCAGGGATAGATCCCTCTATGGGGATGTCAGTGTTGGTAGAGGCGCCTTTGGTGGTTATGGATGCAGGGTCACACTCCACAGCATCTGATCCTGTTCCTGGGCCAGCAGATCAGAGGGGGGATGCAGTCCTGCAGCCTCAGGCGGTGCCAGCACAGCAAGGGTCACATCACCTTGCCCCAAACAGGTGTGGTGCCCGTCGACACGGTGGCCGTACGTGACCAGGCAATAGCATATGGGAGAACTCCATGTACCCTATGGCAACCCAACAGTCAGCATCAGTTGAAATGATGGCTCAGACAATGGAGAGGGTGGCCACTTCCATTATCCCCCCTGAAAGGCAGATGGAGCAACTACAGCAGGCAACAGACTCCATTTGCCAATCACACAGGGAAGACATGTTGGCGTCCAACAGGGACCGACGGGCGGCATGGAGACTCTGCGCCAATCCATCTCAATAGAGTCCCAGGCCCACAGGGAAGCCCTGAGTGAAGAAATCCATAACCTCAGGCAGACTCTTCTTGAGCTTGAGACTTCCGCTAATTTTAGGGCAGAACAGCAGCTGGAGCACCTCACAAGTACGCTCTCAGCTGAGATGCGGGCAACTCGGGAGGAGATCCGGGCATCACGTCAGGTGTTGCATGGGGATCTCCGCACTATAATCCTCCAGAACGAGACCTTCCACACCTGCATGCTTGCTGCCATGGAGGACCATAGCAGGGCTTTGCATGGGCTGCCTCCCATAGCACCACCGCCTCCTGATGCAGCAGCAGAGGGTCATGAGGGCGACAGCAGCAATTCTCCCACATTGGCATAGCCGTGCAGGCCATGAGCCCATGGAGGTGTTTTCTTTTCCCAACATCCACACAGGTGGCTGTTGGTGTGCACCTTGTCCTTGGACCTCCTGGGTGGCCTCCTCCCCCCCACATGGCCATTTTTGATTTTTGAATTTTTAATTTTTGATTTTTGATTTTTGATTTTTTAGAAAAATAATTTGACAGTGTGTTGCCTTGTGTGACTCCCGTGGGCATCCACTGTATTCCGGCTGGGCACATGCAGGCTTGTCCTGAGTTTGGGTTAGATGCTTGGGTTCATGAGACACACACCCCTCCTGCTTCCCGTTTCCATGGGCTTGCAAAGGGTGTGACCAAGTGAAAGTGACGTACAC
Organism: Ambystoma mexicanum; assembly: GCF_040938575.1. Classification (NCBI taxonomy): domain Eukaryota; kingdom Metazoa; phylum Chordata; class Amphibia; order Caudata; family Ambystomatidae; genus Ambystoma; species Ambystoma mexicanum. The sequence goes on from NC_090939.1 coordinate 360,139,063, forward strand.
AGTGACTTTGGGCTCCAATGAGCTGTGTGGGCAGTCTGTAGCCAATACTGTGTCGACATTCCTTGTGTATATTGTTGTTGTATTCTACACTGCATGGTGTATTAATGTATGATTTTGCTTCCATGTCTCCCTCTGAATTTGCAGGTTCATTCCTCATGTCTTCACAAGGCCGTCTACTTTGGAGATTGAGTTCATGTTGTATGCAGTACACAGACCAGTTTTGAAGGCTGCAAGACTACAGTTTGAAGGGGCGATGTGGTGGTATATTCAGGTTGTATGACTACGACTACTTTAACTTAGTACCATCATGTTTTAGAAATGTTTGAACTTGTCTAGATGCATTGTTTAGTTGGTAAGTATTTGGTCATGTGTGTTGTTAGTTCAACATTACTAGGAGCATATTGTGTGTGGCCAGTTTCCATTAGGAACACTGTACTTTGTGACACTTGTGTCAGGTTTTTGGGATTGCTTTGTTTGCTCTCACATAGCATGACATACCATGGTGTGTTGGGTGGCGGTGCTGGGGGGGGGGTTGGGTGACATGGCACTGTTCTCATGTTGTATTTTGCAAGCGGGTCATGCATTTAGCAGCATATGTGTCTTTTGATGGCACAGCATTGGTGGTGTTTCTGTAGGTAGCGATGCACACATTGCGACACTTCCAGGTGACCAATCTCAGGATGGTATGGTTGTGACAGTTGACTATCGCTCATGTCATCATCATTGATTGTCAGCTGGTATGTGGCAAGGCTGTGTGCACTCCACAGGATTGTGATTCTAAGTGAAGTAATTAGCCACCAGCTGTGTTGGGGCTGTCTCACCCCGTGCCCTTTCCCCTCCCATGCGCAGCGGGCGTGCATGTGGTTGGGGATATGGGGGCACCACCATATCCACCGGCAGTCCCCGGCGTGTTGCAACGTTGCGCAGGATACATGCTGCCACTATGATCCTGCACACTACTGGGGGAGCGTATAACAGCTGCCCACCAGAACGGTCAAGGGAGCGAAAGCGTGACTTGAGCACTCCGAATGTGCGCTCCACTATGCCCCGGGTTGCAATATGGGCTGTGTTTTATCTTCCCTCGGGTGGCGGGGTGGGGTTACGAATTGGCTTCATCATGTGGGTGCTCAGAGGGTAGGCACTGTCCCCTGGGGAGGTGGTGATGGGTATCATTAGTGTGGTTGTGACATTACTCAGTATCTGGCATGCATGTGCTGTGGCATTTAAACTCACCAAGCAGCCATGTATCGCCATGCCGCCCAGCTTCAAGGTCCCGGTGACATTCTGTAATTGAAACTGTTGTGGATGGACCCTGGATAGTTGGCATATACTGCGGTGATGATTCCCTTGGCATCACATACTACCTGCACGTTGATGGAATGCCAGTGCTTGCGGTTTCTATAGATGTGCTCTGATGCCCTGGGGGGACGTAGGGCCACATGGGTGCAATCAATGGCACCGAGGACTTTGGGGAATTGTGCCACCCTGTAGAAATCCTGGACAACAGCCTGCCTTTCTGCAGGTGTTCTGGGCAGGTAATGTGCCTGCGGACTGATGGGCGTGCAGTCATGATGGCCAAGACCTGGTGTAAGCAGCGTGACTGTGTGGCCTGTGACACCCCCGCACTATGGCACTTGTCCGCTGAAATGATCCGGTGGCCAAAAAGTGCAGTACATTGAGGACCTTCTCCAGGGGGCTGAGTGCTTGGGAGCAGATGGTGGGTGATGTGAGGTCATCCTCCCACTCACTGACCAGGTCGAGTATTATGTGAGGTGGAAACCTGTACCTTCCATACACCTGGTCATCAGGCATGCCAAAAAGGCTGGTTCTGGTGTGAAAATTCTGGGCCTGACTATCCTCCTCCTCCTGCGGTATCCCACGACCACTGCTGCTAGGAACGGTATGTTCATCTTGGCGTCTGAGCTTGCTTGTTGTTTGCGCGCACTTTTATGCTGCGCGGGTCCACGTACGGCTGCTTCCTACTGGCGTACGTGTTTCCGGATTAGCGCGTCTTTTTTGGCGCGTGCGTGTGGCCGTTCCATGCATTTGCCCCCTGTACTTCCCCGCCCTCGCCAGATTTACACGTACCCCGCTCGCACAGGCCAAATCACGTGTAAAACTTCACGCAAGCCCAACTTCCCGCAAGCCCAACTTCCCGTGAGCCCCTGAAGTACACGTATCCCGCTCGCCCAAGCACAATCGCGTGTGAAAGTTCCCGCGCACCCACGAAATACACGCTATTGTGACACAGCGGGTGTCCGTGTTTGTCGCGTACCCCTTTGCACGTCATTTGTCCTGGAGGGCCACAGTATGGGAAATTCATCAGAGCTGTATATACATGCTTTTTGATAGCGCACATTTTTTTTATGCGCAGGAACGCTACCGCCTGACTTCGTGTGGCGGACATGTGTTGATGTACATAGGTGACTTTTGGTTTGTGTCATGGAATCGCCATTTCACTGCTGGGGGGTGGGGGTGCTGGGGGACATGAGTGGGGGCCTGCTGGCAGGTCCCCCTGACTGCTGGGGGGTGGGGGTGCTGGGGTACATGAGTGGGGGCCTGCTGGCAGGTGCCCCTGACTGGTGGGGGTGGGGGTGCAGGGGGACATGAGTGGGGGCCTGCTGGCAGGTGCCCCTGACTGCTGGTGGCGGGGTGCAAGGGGACATGAGTGGGACATGAGTGGGGGCCTGCTGGCAGGTGCCCCTGACTGCTGGCGGGTGGGGGTGCAGAGGGACATGAGTGGGACATGAGTGGGGGCCTGCTGGCAGGTGCCCTGCACTGCTGGGGGTGGGGGTGCAGGGGGAAATGAGTGGGACATGAGTGGGGGCCTGCTGGCAGGTGCCCCTGACTGCTGAGGGGTGGGGGTGCAAGGGGACATGAGTGGGGGCCTGCTGGCAGGTGCCCCTGACTGCTGGGGGGTGGGGGTGCTGGGGGACATGAGTGGGGGCCTGCTGGCAGGTGCCCCTGATGGCTGGGAGCTGGGGGTGCTGGGGGGCATGAGTGGGGGCCTGCTGGCAGGTGCCCCTGACTGCTGGGGGGTGGGGGTGCTGGGGGACATGAGTGGGGGCCTGCTGGCAGATGCCCCTGACTGCTGGGGGGTGGGGGTGCAGGGTTACATGAGTGGGGGCCTGCTGGCAGGTGCCCCTGACTGCTGGGTGGTGGGGGTGCAGGGGGACATGAGTGGGACATGAGTGGGGGCCTGCTGGCAGGTGCCCCTGACTGTTGGGGGGTGGGGGTGCAAGGGGACATGAGTGTGGGCCTGCTGGCAGGTGCCCCTGACTGCCTGGGGGTGGGGGTGCTGGGGGACATGAGTGGGGGCCTGCTGGCAGGTGCCCCTGACTGCTGGGGGGTGGGGGTGCTGGGGGACATGAGTGGGACATGAGTGCGGGCCTGCTGGCAGGTGCCCCGGACTGCTGGGGGGTGGGGGTGCTGGGGGACATGAGTGGGGGCCTGCTGGCAGGTGCCCCTGACTGCTGGGGGGTGGGGGTGCTGGGGGACATGAGTGGGGGCCTGCTGGCAGGTGCCCCTGACTGCTGGGGGTGGGGGTGCTGGGGGACATGAGTGGGACATGGGTGGGGGCCTGCTGGCAGGTGCCCCTGACTGCTGGGGGTGGGGGTGCTGGGAGACATGAGTGGGGGCCTGCTGGCAGGTGCCCCTGACTGCTGTGGGGTGGGGGTGCTAGGGGACATGAGTGGGGGCCTTCTGGCAGGTGCCCCTGACTGCTGGGGGGTGGGGGTGCTGGGGGACATGAGTAGGGGCCTGCTGGCAGGTGCCCCTGACTGCTGGGGGTGGGGGTGCTGGGGGACATGAGTGGGGGCCTGCTGGCAAGTGCCCCTGACTGCTGGGGGTGGGCGTGCTGGGCAACATGAGTGGGGGCCTGCTGGCAGGTGCCCCTGACTGCTGGGGGTGGGGGTGCTGGGGGACATGAGTGGGGGCCTGCTGGCAGGTGCCCCTGACTGCTGGGGGTGGGGGTGCAGGGGACATGAGTCGGACATGAGTTGGGGCCTGCTGGCAGGTACCCCTGACTGCTGGGGGGGTCGGGGTGCTGGGGGACATGAGTGGGGGCCTGCTGGTGACTGCTGGGGGGTGGGGGTGCTGGGGGACATGAGTGGGGGCCTGCTGGCAGGTGCCCCTGACTGCTGGGGGGTGGGGGGGCTGGGGTACATGAGTGGGGGCCTGCTGGCAGGTGCCCCTGACTGCTGAGGGGGGTGCAAGGGGACATGAGTGGGGGCCTGCTGGCAGGTGCCACTGACTGCTGGGGGAGTGCTGGGGGACATGAGTGGGGGCCTGCTGGCAGGTGCCCCTGACTGCTTGGGGGTGGGGGTGCCGGGGAACATGAGTGGGACATGAGTGGGGGCCTGCTGGCAGGTACCCCTGACTGCTGGGGGGTGGGGCTGCAGGGGGACATGAGTGGGACATGAGTGGAGGCCTACTGGCAGGTGCCCCTTACTGCTGGTGGGTGGGGGTGCAAGGGGACATGAGTGGGGGCCTGCTGGCACGTACCCCTGACTGCTGGGGGGTGGAGGTGCAGGGGGACATGAGTTGTTGATCATATTGCAAGGTGACATGTGCCTTGGCTAGGGGGCATGCCCATGGTGGATGGGCTGCCTGCGGGACATGACCAGGGGTGCAGGGTAGTCCCCTGTGGTGTGGGCTGCCTGCCAGGGTCGTGGAGGGGGTAGAGGGGACACCTGGGGGGACCCACACTGCCAATTCATGTGTAGGACTCCCCGTGCTCCCCCGAAATACACGTTCCCCGCTCTGACAGCAAAATCATGTGTGAAACATCCTGCGCACCCCTGAAATACACGTACCCAGGCCAATCGCGTGTGAAACTTCCCACGCACCCCAGAATTACACGTACCCTGCTCGCCCAAGGCCAATCGCATGTGAAACTTCACGCGAACCCCTGAAATACACGTACCCCGCTCGCCCAAGGCCTATCGCGTGTGAATCTTAACGCGAACCCCTGAAATACACGTACCCCACTCGCCCAAGGCCTACACGCACAGGCTATTTTTCACACAGCGGGTGTCAGTGTCTGTTGCGTACCCCTTTGCACGTCATTTGTCCTAGAGGGCCACAGTATGGGATATTCATCATGGCTGTATACGCGTCCTTTTTGCTAGCTGTTAGGGAGAATTCTCTGTTTAGGATGAATTTCCTACCTAGTGAGTCCCCTAGCAGCTTTGCTGGATTTTTTTTTCTTTTTTCTCCTGTCAAGAGTGAGACTCTTTCACCCTCACTCTTGGACATGATTTGAGTGTGTTTCTTTGACTCTAGATGTGTTTAATGGGCTATGGGGTCTTTTAGTCAATAGGGCTTCATGTGTTTTTGTGATGTGTGTTACACAGCACCCTCAGTCTAGTAACACAGAGGTGTCATAGTGACCCCCCAGTATAGACTCCATACCCTGGGACTGACTACTGTCTCCCAGGGCATGTAAAGTCACCATTGTCTTTACTAGTCTTGAATTCTGAACAGAACCAGTACAAACCATCATCTTGTGGACGTACTGGCTGGGGCAATTTGATTGCCCCGGGGTCTGTTAGTCGAGGGGGCACGTCTCTGTCCCCCCTGATCGAGTTTTGGCTGGTGGCAGTGGATACTACTTTTTATATTCAACCGCGAATATTTCTCTATGGGATTTTCCCATTGTTCGAGGCTACTATCTTTATTTATTTAATTATGATAGCCTCAAACATACCGCCGGTTTATTTAATTATTATTAATTCTCCGGTTGGTATTTTTTGCCAAAACTCGCTTCTAAAATGGCGTTTGTGTTCTTTTCTGTGACTCCAACCCAAGTCGAGCCCTTTGTTCCACTTTTTGGCGGGCTTCTCCACAGAAGCCCTCCAAAGTGGTGCCACTCTGTCTGGGGTACTTAGGAGGGGTGGAGGGGGATCTAGACACCCGGGACTGAGTTGCCTAGGCAACTCAAGTCACACTCCGTCCTGATTGGCCCAAGTGGTGAGCCAGCTGGCTCACCACTTAGCATGTTTGAGTGACAGCTAGGCTGAGTGAATGGGGGTTTTCTGCATAAAAGCAGTGCTTTGGGGACTGGAACTTAAGAAGTTGCCACAGGACCTAAGAATCTGACGAGGGAGAAGCTGAGCCGACCTGCCATGACGACACCACCGCTGAAGCCCTGCTGGACCGTCTCACCACTTTTCCCAACGACAGAGGAGATCTCCCGCCGGAGAGTCTTCTTCCTTTGACTGGTGGGGATAACCAGTTTCACCGTCTTTTCGCCTTCCCGATGCATCTCGTGGCCCCCTTGCCTGTGCCAAGCACCCCGGCAACCGGAATACCACGTTTTACCACGACCACAAAATAAAGGGTAATACCTTTAACTGGAAAACTCTGCGGCTGGTTTCTTCCCTGGCAGTGCAACGACCTTCATCTTTCTTCAAAGTCGAGATCTTTTCTTCCCCTGGGTGACGACGAGACTTGCACCCGCTGCCAGGAACAACTGCCACCGCTGGAGGATCCTTCCCACTTAAGGTACCGTGTCCCGCCTGACTTCCCTTGCCACCGGCTGTACGGGGTAGATTTAGCCCCCGGCTTTCGAACCTGGGTTAGCCTGGGACACCCTGGCTAAACTTTTCTGAGCCCCTCTAAACTCTTTTCTAAGCCTAGTGTAACTGTGTGATCTTGCACGCATTTGTGCTATGTGTTTCAAACAGTGTATTTTTAAATAAATAATTATATACTTCGATACCAAAGCTCTGGTCAGTGTTTGCTTGTATTATTGTGTCTGAGTGCCTATTGTGTATACTTTGCATGCTGCCTAACTCTTCTTGAGAGAAGTCTGGCTGCTCAGCCACAGCTACCAGGTAAATCTGGGTGGTACAGACTGCTACCAAGTGGGTTTACTGCTAACACCTGTCGTCCTAAATCTTTTGCAGTGTTCCCAAAGGGAACTGCACAGGTTTCTGCCTAACACTGGTGCACAGCGGTGGAATTTGTATTGAGTATACATTTTAGAGTGCTTTAGGATACCTTAGTGCAACTAACCACAAATCTTAGCACTGAAAAAGTAATCTTTCTAACATGTCAACTATGGAGAATTATAGTCAAGAGTCCCTTGCTACAAAAACTGCTCATTGTTTAAGAGCTCTCTGTAAGCATAAGAATCTCCTGACTAAAGGCAAGAAAATGGAATTGATAGAAAGGTTATTAGCTAACCAAAGTCTGGATGATGGTTCAGAGGAACCTACCATGCCAGAAACTGTAGATAACAGTATAGAGATTGATGTTGATCAAAATGTTGATAATCTTGAGGAAGAGTCAGAAGAGGAGGGTGAGGCTACTGTGACTGTCCCCCCTAGGCCTCTGTCCGCTCTACCAGCTGTACCTACTGGACCTTTGCCAGGTCCCACACTTAGTCCTCAATATCCTGAGCTAGAAAACATGAAACTTGAACTAGAGTTCAAGAGACTGAATACTGAACAAAGACACCAGGAACTAAATTGTCTGTTGAAAATGCTTCTCTCTCTGGCTCCTCTAGAAGTTCCAGTCCTAAAAGACCCCAGATGCCTAAAGAATTGGTTGGTATGTATGAGCCTAAGTTGGATGTGTTCGATTGGTTGTCTCTGTTTGAATATAATCATGGGCTCCAGAACATCACAGGAAATGATTAACTCACCTGGTTGTTCTCTAGGCTTCCCCCTGTTGCAACTGATATGGTAATGGAGTTGGGGGAGGAGGATAGGAAAGAGTATGAATGTGTGAAACTAGCTCTGATAGCTAGATTTGGGAAGACCCCTTCCCTGTATCTTAAGAGGTTTAGAACCCTCAAAAAGCATGATGGTACCCCTTGGGCTACCTGGGTGAGTGAAGGGTTGGAAAACTTAGAGGGATGGATTAAGGGTTACAAGGTGAACACTTATGAAGGTATGAAGAATCTTTTTATGTTGGAGTCAATTTATGATGCCTGCTCTCCTGAGCGCAGACAGCACTTGGCTGGTTCAAAGGAATTAGATTCCCGAAAGCTAGCTAAGGCTGCTGACTTGTGGGTTGCCAACAGGGCCACTCACAAGGATTCTGGGGTAACTCAGAAAAAGGATGAGGGGAAACAGTCTAAAAAGGACTCCAAAGAGAATTCTAATACTGCAAATTCCAAAGAGGGCCTCAAACAAAACCATAAGGGTAAGCCACAAGAGAAACCGCAGCAGAATAGTGTACCCTCTGGTGCCAAACCAGAGGGAGGCCAGAACAAGCCACCATTCCAGAAGGCATTCGGTAAATGCTTTGTTTGTGGCTCTACTGACCATGTGAAAGGAGATCCCAGATGCAAGGGTAAACCTTCAGGGATCCAACTTGCCTCCTTAGCCTTCGCTCCAGAAGAGGAAGTCCCAATGGCAAGTGGAAACCTTCTACTGCTGGCCGATGAACCCATTGGTGTCTCAGCCAGTGTTTCTTTAGTCTCTCTGGGGTTGTGGGAACAACAGAATTTAGATGTGTATAATTCTATCCCAGATAATACTAAAGAGTATTATAAAGACAGTGTCCAGGTGAATGGTCAGGAGACTCCTGCCATTAGAGACACTGGGGCCAGCATAACTGTGGTGGATGAATCCCTTTTCAAGGCAGAGGATGTTGCTAAGGCACCCAAATGCCTCACCAAGTTAGCTGGAGGGCCTGTGCAGATGTGTCCCCAGTTACCAGTTCTCATTCAGTGTAATGATATGGCTTTAAATATACCTGTCAGTATACAATGTGAAGTACCAGGTAGGGTTCTGTTGGGTAATGACCTGAAGGCTCTTAGAGTTGTGTCACATACCCCCAGACCTCCTAGTAAAAGGTTACAGGAGCTCACAAAACCTGCAAGAGAGAAAACCCTACGAGGGTTATCTAAGGAGATGATGACAGAGATCACTCCTTTACCACTGGAGCAACTCACTGCAGTAACTACCAGATCAGGAACAAAGGGGCAACCCAAGACTCCTAGGAAAAAGCCAGCCGCAAGCACTCCAGTGCTTCCAACAAGGACTTCCCCTTGGTTGTCCACAGTTACACCTGTAACTCCACCTCCAGCTGAGGCTGAGAGTTAGGTATAACCCTGTGTGGGTGAACTAGACTCTGAAGAAGAGCTAGTGGGAGGCCAATAACTTATTGGAGATCTGGACCCTGAGGACCATCCTGAGCTGCAGTCTTTACTGGCAGAAGGTGGGCCCAGCAGGGCAGCTTTTTGTAAGGGACAAAGGGACATCACACTTGCTAGAACCCTAGTTCTGTCCAAAATTGATTATTGTAACACCCTCTATATAGGTACTAGTCACAAAAACATTAACAAGTTACAAATAACCCAGAATAATGCCATCAGGGCAGCCCTCAATATCCCCAAGAAGTCCCATATTTCTGAGACTAGACGCAACCTGCACTGGCTCCCTGTAGAGCATAGAATATCTCTCAAACCTCTTGCTCTAACACACAAAGTTAGGGCCAATCTCGCCCCAGCCTACCTCACTAACCAATTCACTTCTCATACGGCCTCAAGACCACTTAGAGTGGCTCAAGCAAACACAATATCCATACCAAGATTCAAACTCCATAACTCGGGAGGAGCTAGCTTCCCTGTACGGGCATGTAAGCTATGGAACACACTCCCTGCTCTCTTCAAATCAGAACCCTCCTTCCACCTATTCAAGCACAACACTAAGCGCTGGCTTCAGGATTTGGATACAACAAGAGTTTAACTTCCCGATTTTAGGCCTGCCATCTGACTTACTGTATTTATTGTAAATACTATACTGTACTATTTAAGTGCATCCTCCATTATTTACTGTATGTAACTGTAGCCTGTATGTCTCTGCAACACGTGTGTATCGTCCTTATCTACTGTATGTAACCGTAGCGTACTGTAACGTGCTTTAAATTTATGTGCCCATATGCAACTGGGCCTGGCTGCGCTTTATAAATAAAATAAATACAAATACAAATTTTGAAGTACCTTAGCAAATGAATCAACTGGTGGTTAAACCACACAGTGTTTCTCAAGCAAGGCAGCTCAAGGTACCTTGTAAGATAGACATGTTTGCATATAATCTGAACTATCAGTTAGATTGGTTGTTCAGTTGGAAGGAAGACCTGTAAACAAAAAGAACAGACATGTTTTTACAACACTAGGGGCCAAGGATGGGGTGTGATTCCCTTGTTTCTGATAGCCAGAAATGTAGTTACAGTATACTAATTAGCTCTAAATTAACCTTAAAATCCCTCTTTCAAAATCTCTGTGTTTCCTTATTTTGGTCACCTACACACATAAGAAGTTCACAACAATGTTCTATGATGTAAACTGCAAAATTGAAGTTAATTTTAATTTTAAAAAGTATCTTCTTTTTTAATAGTTTAGTTTGGGCAAAGTCCTGAGTGTAACCAAAAAACACATTTCTGGACTGTTTTCGAAAGTAGCACACTCACATTGAAGGTACTTCAGAGAATCCACCAACCTGTAGTTAAAGTAGGCAGACTTGCTGACACAGATGCAGCTCAAGAGACTGTGCAATACAGTTTTCTCTGCATGCACCCCAACATGCTGTTTGCATGTAGTCTTTACATGGAAGAATACCTGGCGGCAAAGCCACACACACTAAATGGGGGAGTGGGAAGGAAGAAGAGAAAAGGTCTTGAGGAGCTTCCGGGAATTTAAGGAGATCTGGCTCAAGCCTGAGAGGAGCAGGCAGACCATAACAGAAGGAGGCTCCAGCAGAGAAGAGAGATCTACCCTCCACTCTGTGCTTAGAGAAGTGTCTGATCTGCAGAGAGTTGGAGCTAGAAGACCCAAGAGCTCTAGCAGGGAGGTATTTAGGGAGAAAGAGTTGGATGTAGTGGGGTCTCAGGCCCAAGAAAGCCTTGTGGATGAATCAGAGGGTATTGAACTTGATCCTAGCAGCAACTGAGAGCCAGTCCAGAGATGTTAGGGCTGGAGAGATGCAGTCCATTGGCGTAAGGCCAAGGATAAGTCTTGCATTGATACTCATACACTCACATTTAACGACTGAGTGCTTGATTCACAGAAGCATTGTATTATGGTGCAAACCCATAGGAAAACATTCTGTGAGTAGTCAGAAAACCCTATATCAGAAACCACATCAATTACCTTAAGTAACCAAAAACAGAAACGTATGCAATGCACCATACACACACCACACTCCAAATCAACCTTGAAATATGTAAGTATTTACTATTACTCACTGTCTAGGTCTGCAAAAGATCAAAAGCTTACAAACTCACCCAGCATCTGCACAGTTCATTTTCTGCAGACTGAATGACAATTGAATTCAAAATGTTGCCTATATTACTTTTCAAAAACCAATGGCAGAGAAATAGGACTATCACTTATGAAACTACCAACATGGGCAACACATTAGCACTGCAATTTATCACAGACAAGTACACAATTGCAACTTCAAACACTGAAACTAAGAAATCACCCATGCAACACTCCAACTAGTAGTGACATGTACAATTAGAAGCCATTGTCCTGAAGAAAGAGACACAGTGCAGACATAGCTGGATTAAAAACTGCATGGCTGATTGGAGACAGTTGGTTCTTTTCGATACTGCTTTCTCGTGAGAAGCTAAAAATTAGTATTGACCTGACCTTGACTAATATTAGAACTAAATGGCTTGGATTGCGGGAAATGTGTCAAAGCAGCCAGATATCATACTACTTCAAAATGGCAGCTGTTTTATTTATAAACAACTGGATTTTCAATGTATCCTGGTAGATAACACTATTTATTTTGGACAAGGGGGCACCCCCTTCTCCATCAAATATTTTAAAAAGTATTGGATGGAATAATCCCAAACTACAAAGTTGTTTCAAACCTGGTCCAAATCCATCCAGCACTTTATGCTGTGCGGTGGAGCAACAATTGACCCTTTATGCCTATGAAAATATTTACGAGGCCTAGGCTGAAAAAGTCTTTTATGTTTTGTTAATAACGTTTTTATTTTTTACTGGATCGTTCCTTAATTTTCCTGTCTTTGGGCGGGGACAGGGGTACAGACATGTCTGCAGACCATTGGTCAAATCCATCACATGTGTCAAAAGTTATTAGTGATTTATTTTTTTTATTTCTGATGTAACTCTGACTCACCTTAACTATACGGCGGCGACCACCACCCTATAATGCTCTGTCATTCTACCTATTTCAATTACAATTGGTATAAGCAAAGGAAATGTATACCCTTCTTATAGTGCTTTCGGTAAGAAATACATACACTGTTTTTTATGATGTTTCATATGCGAATCACTTTTCACATCTCTCAACAATTACTATAATAATTGTTCTGTTTCTTATATATTGAATGAATTAATCCTAAATACATTTTATTATTAACTTTTCAATAGCAGATATCCTGAGACAGGTGTGCTAACCCTGCTTGTACATAGTCTCTTCTATTCATTAATACTACATTGCCTCCTTCATCTGCCTTTTCGACAATAATATTATTGAATCCTTTTAATATTATCTCATGTTATGCTTTCCTTGACGGTCAAAATATCTTTTTGGTATCTTATTGATTTATTCGAAATTCGGTTTTTATCTTCCCACAGTCCAAGCTTGTTTTTGACAAATTAAAAAAAATGTTTATATCAAATTGCCTTCAGGAAACTTTGGCATGAACATAGATTTTTCATTTTTTTAACCACTATCTATTGTTCTATCCAAATGCCTTAAGATTTGTTACATTTTTCCATATGTCATCTTTAAGAGAAATCACAGTTTGTATAAGTTTGATGTCTGTAACTGACAGTTCTGATTCCTTTTCTTTGATAATATCTTCTTTAGATATATCTCCTTTGAGGAGTACAATTGTATGTTTCAATGTGTGAGTAAATTTCACAAACCTGTATAAATCTCAGAGGTTCTCCAGTCTTGTAATGGTGCAAAACGTGATTCACTGTTTGACCAATGTTTGTAACTATTGGATTCCATTCTTCTATTTGTTTTGCCTAAATCTGTTCCGTGGTCTTGTCATCATTGCACTTTTACTTGCCCAATCTTTAATTTATATTTTTCTTACCTCCTCTCCTTCCTCTGTATCTGAAAATTCCTGTGTTTCCACCTGATTGTCTTTGAATGTTACGTTCTTTACATTTCTTAATCTGGTCCCTATTTTTTAATGTTGGATCCATGACAAAAAAGATGTTGTCTTATTTCTGGTTGAATTTTTGGGGAGGCTTTAGTGCCTTCACTATCACTTCCACTTGAATCTAATTCCTTAATTGCTGATGACAAATCTGAAGCCCTAGTTTGTTTAGATATACTTCTTTTCAAAATACCACATCTAAATTGAAAGCAAATTTTCTACCATCTCAGTAGTCCTTTTCATCGCTAAAAACATTCTCCTAAACAAACTTTAATTAAGTGTATTCTCCCAGTATAACAGCAGATCTTCATTCTCCTTATAATTAATATCTGGCATAAAAAAACTTGTAATCCTTGGGGTATTATTGAATTTTCCCAATATTTTGTTAAAGTTGTAAATTCCCCAAATGTATTAATTTCTTTGATAAAGAAAAATATAACAAGCTAAAATAACAAAAAATGACAAACTACAAAGCAAAAGACAAAGGTATAGGAAGAAGAAAGGTCAAAAAGGAACAGATACATCAAGGTACACCTTTTAAAACTTCCTGAAGTTTTACAAACAAGTTCACCCACCAAGAGACAAAAACCAATGACATAAATCAGGAAAGAGGTGGTTGGTGAAGGGGTATAACCACAGTTTCACGATATAGACAACAATAATATGCATACTGTACACTAAGGTATGCCCAAGCGCAATGACATGTCTGTGCCTAGATCATTTAACAATTGCCTGATTGAACGAGGAGACGCATTTTCAAATGGCTGTTGCCACCTCGATGGAAGGCTCTATAATTTTTAATTCTGCGTTGATATGGCTACGCAGCTTCGGGCCTCTTTTTGATAGCCAATCGGATTCAGGGATGCACCCCGCTTAGCCGCATCAACAAACAGCCCAATGATACCCTGCAGTAAATTGATGCGTCTACGCCCATGCCGTACAATGAAATCCACGTCTGCGAAATGACCCGATAGGACATTGAGCTTTGTCGATGTGGCTATCCGTCTTTGCGCCTTTTGCACCAGCCAATCAAATCATGTGCTGCGGCTGCACATCTAGATGTGATTCATATCCGCATGAATGAATGGTCCAATCACACGTTGCAATGTATTCACGCAGCTTCGCCCATGCTGTGTGACAAAATCTGCGTGTTAAATCGAGCATCTGCAACATGGCTATGCATCTTCATGGCTGATGCACCAGCCAGTAATATTATATGCTGGAGCTGCGTGTGTGCACTTGATTACTATCCACATCAAAGAACGATCCAATCACATTTGGCAATATATTGACGCGGCTACGCCCATGCTCTATGATGAAATCCATGCATGTGAAAGTGACCAACCGGATCGTGTGGATAATCACCCCACCCACAAAAAAATATGTTTATGTTGATCATTGCTACTGGTGCTTGTTAGCTAACGGTTTACCAAGCAACTACAAGAACTTTTGGTGCTTTAACCCTTTCATTGTTCCTGCTTTTTACCCACTTTTAACCTAATCCTATTTTTTCTTGTCTGGCTACTTGTTCAGTTTGTTCAGTTTGCCTATTTTTTTGTTTTACTTTTTTTTTCTTTTTTTAACTTTTCCCTGCTTGTGCATTGCCTTTTTAGTGCCATATTTGTTATTTTACATTTCCCACCCAGTTGGACATGTTTAACCATGGCAACATCAGCAAAAGCAATGATGATGTCATCTAGGGACCCATCCCCACCCAGGAAGAAAGCCACAGGAATAAAACCCTGTGCAGACAGGTGGAGATATTTCAAGGTAAAAGAATACTGCTGTAAAAGGGAGGTGGAGGATGTATTGTGCACATTGTGCATGGGGTGAAGACCTATGTGGACTATCAATTTGGCCATCACAATGCCTTGGAACATCTGTGATAATCAATCATCTGGTGAGAGTGCATTGGGATGATTTGAGTTGTTCCCAACTATTGGGGGACTTCAACGGTATAATTAAGTATGGGAACAACTCAAATCACTGCTTTCTAGAAACAAAGGAAAGTGCTATTATGATGTTTTTTAAAAAAAATCTATTTACAAAATGAAGAAGTAGGACATTTTGCATTTTCTCAGTTTCTCACTATTGTTTGGAGTTTTCTCCACTTTTTTTCTCTTTTATGACTTTTTCAACTTACACTAATCATCCTCCCCTTCACCACTTCCTCTTCTCTGTGGTATTGAAATGTTTTATTTACTAATCTTTGTGTAATATTACTGCCATATATACATGCATTTGATTTTGTTTTCGTTTTTGACCAGGAATGTGTGATAATGCAACACTTAATGCCCTGATTTGAAACACGTGTCTCATAAAGGGCCCTCCTATGGGAGTTTAATAATAATACAAATCAATAAAACCAGACAAAGGTTTTTTGTACATCTGTGGTGCAGTTGTTGTGTGAAAGGTATTTTCTTTTATCACAATAACAGAGCTGGGGAACTGAGTCTCTGGTTTCTTTCACACACACGCGACACAGAAAACCTATTGAATTGAATGGGGGCATAGGGCTTCTGAAGTTGGTATCCGTCAACCACACAGACTGACCTCTAATCAAGCCTTGATAATAACTTTTGACAACACCCATTGACATTTTTTTAAGGTCCCAAGAGTAGAATGGCTGAGGGGGAAGCAGCTTGGAGGGAAAAAGAGAATTAATTGTTTGCAGTTGATGAAATGTTGTGTACATTTGATTGCATTATTTCATTTTCATTGCATTCATTTGCATTTATCTACTTAAGCATAAAAGTTTTTCGTAAACTGTGAACACTTAATTAAAAATATTTGGATTGTAAATATATATTATATTTTTAAAAAAATCTTGCCTCATACCTTTTGTATATTATCTTCTATAATAGTTCTCTGAAACTAAATGCAAAGTATTTTGTAATAAAATAAAAAGAAGAATATAGATTTATTTTTCATAATGGTACTGAGTGAATACTGAAAGTATTCCTAGTACACAACCATTAAAGAATGTATTCATTAATCATGCTACAGATGAAAGAAAAACATCTTGATCAAGAAAAAAAAATCTTTCACGTATCTAACATTTTAACAATATATATATATATATATATATATATATATATATATATATATATATATATACACAAATGATCTAACTTACTACACGTATCTCTATATGACAAATTAAAAGAATAACAGTTTCAAAGAGAACCAGTATCTAGAGTGCACTATAGATAAAATAATTGCTGCATGATTATCTCAACTACACTAACCTTTATGTAACTATGAACTGTGTTTTGCATCAGCAAATTCTAAATATAATCACCCACAATGGCAATCTTGTGTGCACCTATAACATCATTCGACTTCAATGAAGCTGTGTTTCAATTCTGTACATACATTATTAATTAAATGATGAAAAATGATGAAATATCTGCAGATTAATTTATGCAACCTTAAACAGGAAACCAAGACATATAACCTAAGTATTTCTTCAGTGTGACAAATAAATGCCTGAAGCATGCCAACATTGTAACATTATTTGGAATATAAATTTCAAGTTTAGTCATACCCATATTTCAAATAATAGGTAGACAATAATAACTGGTGTATGTGTAAATATATTAAAACTTACCACATGGTACACTAAGAACCTAATAAATTACATTTCCATACTTTTTTGTGAAATCTGTGTGCGTCCTTTGTTTGGCCACATACAGAGAGAAGATGTTAATAATGACATCTGAAAATCTACACATCATGTTTAAAAAGTTTTAAAAAATGGGAATTTTTTATTTACACAGATAGTTGTGTGCGGTGTGAAATACTTTTTTTTAAAGAAATCAGATTTGATTTTAAAATATAAAAATGATCTCTACATTGTCAATAGAATACTTCTTTTCAAATTGGTGTGCATCCTTTTTTTTGGCAACCTACACACTTAAGAAGCAAATGACAATTTTGTATAAACTACTGTATATAAACAAAAAAACTTCCACGGTGTAATGACATAACAGTGCACAACTTTTCTAAAAATATTCACACTGCAAATATCGCTTCTTTATACATTGAACAAACTAAGACTTAAACTAGGCTAGTTTCAATTTTTAATTTAATTGGAATACTGTTTTTAAAACAATGTGTCCATTCTCATTCTGCCACCTACACACATAACACGTAAAATACGTTATGTCTAAATCTTTCCCTGTAATCTTATTGTTAGTTACATATTATATATTTTAGAAACATTGTACTTCCCTTTTTTGTGTCTACATCCTACTGTTTACTTATTTCACAGGTTAACAGTCATGTAGTTCTTCACACCCTAATAATTAAATCAATGTACATGGAACCACTTCCATAACCTACTACTTATAGGGAACACTTGTACATATTTTTTTCTTTTATTTATTTGCATGAATTCATTACAAAACATTTGCACAGACTACCCATTCCTCCTAGTGAGATGTCAATTAAAAAAGAAAAAATGAAGAAATGTTGGACACTTTCCCTTGGTCAAAACACACAGATTGGCAACTAAATCAGCGGACAGAAGATGGGATTGCCCCACAGGTATTCCCATCTCTGCAATGGCTCCCAGTGGCTGTGAGGATTAAGTTAAAAACCCTCTGTTTTGTCTACAAGGCCATAATTACCTCCAACTCTCTCTTCTCAAGCTCTTCGCTCATCATCCTCCAACTCCTTCAGGGTTAGTCGCTTCTCCAAGCAACGAGGTGGTGGTAGATCTCTTTTTTTGGCTGGGGCCTCCCTCTGGAACAGCCTCCCTGCGTCCCTGAAACTTGAGGAGAACCATCTCAGGTTCTGGAAGCGTCTCAAGACCTTCCTCGTTGCTTCTGCTTCCTCTCCTTCTATCCCCTGCTGAACTCCTGACTGAACTTGAACTGGTCACCTGGCTATCCTCTGATCTCGGGCTCAGGTCCCCTCCCCCACCAGCTGCATTCCTGCACTGCCTTCCGGGCAACCCCTGCACTTGGGGGCTGTTTCTGTATCCCTACAGCCCCCAACAGCTCTTGACACGTGAGGTCTGGACTAACACTTGCACTTGTCACTGCCACACTTTTACCTAGTGTTCAATTATTGTTTACTGTTGATCCTATGTAATGCACTGCCCCCTACTCCGCACACTTTCCCTTTTTCCCCCTCCCCTGCACTTGCTCGATCTCAATGTCACCTGGCCTAGCAAGATCGTTGTCTCTGTCTTCCCTCTGTTCCCCCACACTTGCCTTGTCACACCTTGAAACACTTGTGTATCGGTGCGTTATAAATGCCATTTCATATCATATCATATCATAATCAATACAAATTGATTAAAAAACTGCATTGTAGATTGTAAATTACAACCACCGTCACTGCATTGTATGGAATGTTTTAGTTAGAAGATCAGAAAAACTTAGACTTTTATGATCTGTAATAGGAACATACAACAATCTTTCAGAAATAAAATGTCCTGAGTACTGTATATTTTGTTTATATTGTGGACACACATGATTATACTCATAAGTAATTCCTACATAATAGTTTTCTGCAGTATTACATGTAAGGCAGTTAATAGACATGTTTGACTATCTTCCTGAGTATTTTGAGAAAATTGTTGATTTCCACTGACTGCAGCTACTACATTCCAGATTAACACTGCTGAATAGTGCTTTGTGGTTTTTGATCTACACACATGTTAAGAAATTAAAGTGCCTCACATAGCTGCTTGTTTGCTGTGGAAGCTTTTCTTGTATCAATTGTGTAATTTGAAACAGCATACCCAAAGCTGCATTTGAATAGCACTGCACTCCTGTTTCATTACTAAATCTACATTGGGAGTATGTCATACTGGAATGACTTTCCAACTCCGGTAGATTGTTTTGTTTTTTAGTTTTAAGATGAATTATTTTATTTGAATGAATTCCTTATGTTTCTTGGCTAAGTGCTTAGCAGTTACAGGTGAGGAGCATACAGTCCACATAAGCTATTATAATCTTCAATGCAAGAAATGTCAGCTCTCAGATTTCTTTCATCAAAATTAATTAAAAATAAATCTTCAATATGTTTCACATGTGACAGGGCTACATATGATATTCCTTCTTTTAACACTGTATGACCAATGTCAATAAGTGATGCTTCTAAAGTCAAGCCTTATGATATATGAATAATAATTGCATATGCAGAACACAATGGAAATTGGGCTCTTTTCATAAAGACATCCTTAAAAAGCAGGTCAAAGAAATCATATGAGTTTCTTCTACACGATCAAACTTAACTTCAACATGTTCAATCGTTCTAATATGAGGAAAAGTGTGAAATGCAATCACTCTTCCCATTGCTCCATTGACTAGACCAATGTCTACATTCAAATACCTCTGTAATATTACTTGTGCATAGATGCACAATTTTAAAATGGCTTCTAGACCTGCTGTTTTCGAAATTGAATTGTATAGTTGAACTAATCAAACATTTGCTCTTTTATCCAACTCCAATGGCATAACATGAACATTTAGCATTAATGCTAAGACATGTTTATATCCAGAAGAGTACACATTGCATCAGGCACAATGCAGTCTGCATGAAATATGTTAGAAATCAGTCTCCCCTTTAAGACTGCCTTCACATTCTCACCAAGAACACCAATACAAATCTTATTAGGCTATTGTGCATACTATAAGTCAGATTGTCACAAGTACATGTTTACTGCCAAACAAAATTTCATAGTCAGTCTTCAAAAACCTCTTGCCTTCGCAAGTAAATGAAAGCTTAAATCCAGTTAGACACCATGCTTGCTTGATCTACAATCAAGGGATTACATTTACTTAGAACATTTCCTACTTCTTGTGCTGCACTTGATACATGTTTTTAATACTATAGTTTGTTGTCATGCACTACAGGTAGCATCAACTGTCAATGTAAAGTAACACCTCCTAGATTGAATGCTGCTAAACCTGTTGGAGCAGTTACAATGCATGACAAAGAGCAACTAGTTACATTTTGGATCATAGCTTTTATTGCTTGAATTAAAAAATATTAACTCATTCCAGGTTGTGTACTTAAATACATCAATAGAGGTGTGTATTGTACACAAAAACATTCATGCTTGTAATGCTGTAAACCTATTTTTGATTTCATAATAAATGCATTTTTGTTCTATATTAAGTTTTCTAATTATTTCATCATAATTTGCATCTGCAACTTTAGTTTGTAGCATTCCATGGAAAGCTCAACATCAGTTTGAATAATTGGCTCACCAAAGACATTATGACTTCCTGCTATAGAATCTCGTCTGATCTCAGGAGTCTCTCTTGCCAATTCAGCTGGCAAAAGTTCTTCTTGACATAATTATTTCTCTAGTAACTACAAATATTGCTCACATTGTGATATTTAATTAGTTTTCTTTAGCAACAAACAATTCTTCAAATGTTTCAAAATGTCCAAGCAAATTACTCTTTGCACCCCATGGAAAAAACAACTGCAAACATCAAAAATGAAATAACTCCCTTTTCTTTGCAGTTTGGCAACATAGTTACATGTGGTTTATGTTACTTGCCTTCTCATGTCTCACTAGACATCCATTACATCCATGTACAATCTGTCACTGTTTGCTTCAATATTTCCACATCAGTATTGTTCTGCTACTTCATATAAACAAGATATCTACAGATCAATTTGGATAATATGCATCAATGAAGTTGGATTTCAAAATCTCTGGTACTGTCTCAGCTAACTGTTGAATTTCACTCAAAGGCTTCGGTACCCGATTTCTAGCACTAGCAGGCCCACAGTTTAACCAAAGTACATTAATGCTATGTCCATTGAGAGGCAAACTATTTAGTTCATCTGCAGTTACATAGTGACCAAAATTTCTATGTGAGAGCATCTTCAGACCAAATCTTAGAAGTTTCTGAGTAAGACTTTTCTCTGCTGATAATCCTGCCCATACTTCAGAGGCATTGCTCCTTTCAGCTTTTGTCATGTATGCTGTGAAATAATGAGAAACAGCTGTAGTATCATCAGGAATATACTGTACATCAGTATTTGCATTTCAAAGCTGAGCAATGACAGGATAGCAATCATTAATTAATTGGAATTCCTTATCTATTTTTAAATGATAGGTATTTCTCAGTGACTTACCAGTAACATGGTGTCGAACAGATGACATTCACGCAACCAACTGTTGTCACAGGCCTTGGAAAACGAAATCTGCACTGAGTGCAGTACTTGTCTTTACTTTTGTATTTTCTCTGACTGTACTTACCACATCAATGCCTTTGAAAAAGTTCCACCTTGTTCCAAACATCAGCATTAACCTTCTGAACAGGAATGGAACAAGTAACATATTTTTCTATCAACTCCATCACACAGCTATCACTTTCTTTACCAAACTGAGGAGCATATTTAATCAACAACAGCATATGTATATGTGGAGGCCCAAAAGAAATGTTACACAATTCCTAGTGGACCATTTTCTTTATTGCATGTAAAGTGTAACATGGCTATACATCTGTGATGGAAGAACTGCAATACGCGTATAGGGTCATTAGAACACAATTCTCCTTGTGTCCTGTGTTGGATATCTTCTTTCTGTGGATTACTTTTACGAATCCACTCTGCAAGATCATCCCAAACATACTCAGCACAACTTAAAGTCTCAAACCAAGTTGGAAGGCCCACGTTTCTGTTCATGCATCTCCTACACCAATATTCCTTGGTTCCTCCCATTGTGGCACAAATATTGGTAAGTTTCCCTTCTAAAGATTATTTTTTTTCTTTCGCTTGTTGCAGCATCTCACATCCAGAAAGATTTTGAAATCTAGTTCCGGTCTGTATGAGCAACAACATACCATAATGTTGAAAATTCCCTTTCATCCAATGAGGGAAAAATATATTCAACATTGCTGCAGAATCAGGAATCCTTGAAATACATTCTTGTACAACAATATTCTGAAGATGAAATTGGAACCTTCCGATCATTCAATCTGCCTCCTGTTACAGTAAGAAAAAGCATTGGGAAACATCAGACACTGATTGGTGCATCTTTCATTGCTTTCATATGATACAATTCTAAACTGTCGCCCAGGACTTCATGTGAGTGTAGTGGATGAACAGTGAAATGTTCATATAAACTATTCCCTTCTGCAACATATACACACTGGAACTGACCTTCACTACTTTAGTTTGTTGACTCAACAGCAAGTTTAGACAAGTCTGGCACAGTCAGACTGCCTTTATATAAATCATTGTGCTGCAGGATGCCAGTGCGTTTTTCACTTTTCGAATATCTATTAGCTGTTGCCAAATATTCTTATCTTTTGTGACAACACCATTTACTAAAACAACCAAAAGAATCTGCAGTGTTAAACTTCACTCCTAGGTTGTTGAAATTAACTTGCAACTTGAGAGTTAAATTCACAACTTTGCCTTTCACACCTTGCAGTAAGGATTTTGTAAGGCAGGTTTGATCAAGAGAGGGGCGCCTGCTACCTTTTTTTGTAGGTTTGATATCTTAGTTTGTAGTCTAACAATTACCTGGAAAGGATTAACCACGTGCAAAGCAATAACCTCAAAGATGTACAATTCATGAAACACAACAGGGATATCAGGCACTACCATGCTATTCTAGATACCTCTTGGAGTGTTACTCAGCGGTATGGGGAGTGCGTAAAAACAGACTGGTCCTCTTGTGCTGGGTATTTGCTTGAAGAGCTCGGGTTGGAGCCTCCACCCGAGCTTCCTCTCTGTGAGGGAATGAGCTCTTTAAACTGATATGACCACCTGCTGAACTGTACAGACAAGGGGACCGATCAATCAAAAGAGCGGGGAGAACACACTGCCATGGACCCAGCTGTAAAGAAAAGACAAGAGATGAATATTCTAGCAGAATCAACCCTGGATTTCCCCAAAACTATTACCCTTAATAGAGTACCTGAGTGAGTTCCCCTTATGCCATAAAAAGGACCTGGAGCAACCTATAAAGCAGAAGAGACTTTAGGTACTAGCTAAATGTGAAAACTGCCCAATGATGGTAATCAAGGAATAATACTTTACCACTGGTGGAGATGAGAATAGTGCAAAGAATCCTGGGCAACAACAAAAGTATAAAACAAAAAAAAAGGAAGGTTAGTAGGGTAGCTATCCCCAGACGGAACGAGGGTCGCATTGGTTTCGGGATGGTGCACCACAGCAAAGTGTTCCAAAATGCCCTTTAGAAATGAAGCAATGTTATCCAAAGATGGGGTAACAGTTCGATGAAAAAAAACAGGATTCCAAAATGAAGAATTGGCCTTACCAGTGTTATTCCCCAGGAGAAGGCAAACACTCTGAGGAATGGGCTTAAGAGTCTGTGAACAAGTGAGAGATGGTATTCATACAGGAAGCAACAGTAGCAAAGTCATAAACCAGGGATCCAGGAGCAGGCAAAAGGTCTGCTACACGAGCGGACAGCAAACAAAACCAAATCACAATCCAGGAGTCCAGGAGCAGGCAAAGGGTCTGGTACACAAGCGGACAGCAAATAAAACCAAGGCAGGATCAAAAACTAGGAGTCTGTGTGCAGGCAAGGTCGGTACACGGGCGGACAGCAAACAATACCAAGGCAGAATCAAGATTTAGGAGTCCGTGTGCAGGCAAGGTCGGTACACAGAGAAAATGGGAGAAATTAAGGCACAAAAAGTAGCACTTCAGAAAAATGCCGGCTGCAACTATAAACAGAAGCGGTGTTCTGAAAAACCGCCGTAGGTTAAATACAACAAGGAGGCGGAACATAATCGAAAACGAGGCTCCCGTATTAATGCCGGAAACTACAACCCATGTCAGGTTTTCTGGGAAATGTAGTTTATTGCAGCTATTCTCCATGGCAGCTGCCACAGTGAGAAAAAAGGTGCATGACAGCGCCGTAGCCCCTTAGGAAGAGCAACCACTTTCTTGTTCCTCTTTCTGACTTTACCTAGAGCTCCCCAACTGTCCTTGTTAACGCGGGAGACCGGGGCGGCACGGGGAAGACACCGGGAAGTGTGATGAGGTGAATGTCAGGGTGTAACAGCATCCACCCCCAAAGGTGGCGCAGACCCCCTCCGAGTATGGAAGCGGCGCAAGAGCACTGGAGAATGAATGTAACATAATGGTTCCCAGGATCTGTCTTTGGGTCTGTACCCTTTCCAATCGACCAGATAAAAGGGGTGCCCCCTGCGGAGACGAAAGTCCAGAATCTCCGCCACTTCATATTCATCACCCCCATCCACCTGAACCGGAGGAGGGCGATCGGGCAGCCGAGTAGAGGGCGGACAAGGTTTCAAAAGACAGACATGAAACACAGGATGCTGCTTCCAAGAGGTAGGTAAGGAAAGACGTACAGCCACCGGATTTACAATCTCCATGATGGAAAAAGGACCCAGGAATTTAGGCAGCAACAAGCGTTTGCCAGGCATTCGCAAATTGCGGGTGGACAACCAAACTTTCAAGCCCACTTTATAGTAGGGTGCAGGTTTTCTGTGACGATCAGTGTTCTTTTTAGCCCTCACTTGGGCTTGGAATAGATGTGACCGGACCGTTCGACGGATCGTCACCAACTCCCTCACACAATCCTGAGCCGCCGGGTTGTCGATGGGAAGAGTCGGGTCTAGTGGCAATGATCGTGGATGACAGCCATACAGAGCAAAAAACGGTGAGACCCCTGAGGCGGTATGCTTAGAATTATTATAAGCGAATTCTACAGAGGGAAGCATCATCAACCATGAGGCTTGAAAGCGGAGGCAGAGGCACCGAAGGAATTGCTCAACGGTGGCATGAACCCTCTCAGTTTGTCCATCAGTCTGAGGATGGTAAGCAGAACTGAACCGGTCGTCTATACCAAGGGACGCAGTCAAGGCCCTCCAGAAACGTGATGTAAACTGAGAGCCACAGTCCGAAATCATGATAGTAGGCAGACCAAAGAATCGGAAAACGTTCTTAAGAAAAAGGGAAGCCAAGACAGGAGTAGAGGGCAGACCCGAACAGGGAATGAACAATGCCATTTTGGTGAAATAGTCAATGACCACCCATATGGTATCAAAGCCCTTCACAGGAGGTAGGTCCACAACGAAGTCCATAGAAACCATGTACCATGGCTTGTGGGGCAAAGGAAGTGGCCGTAACAGACCCACAGGTTTAGAACGGGAGACTTTGCATTGAGAACATACTGAACAGGATGCCAAATAGTCAACCACATCCCTGGACATAGTGGGCCACCAAGACCATCGGCGTAAGGCCTCCAGCGTCTTTTGTTGACCCGGATGAGCCACGAATAGGGAGTCATGCGACCAAGCCAGAGCACGCAGGCGTGCCTGTCCTGGAGGCACAAACAGGCGTCCCAGAATGTAGGGCAGGCCTTGCACCACATCAAGATTAAGAGTGTCACATTCCTCCTTATATGTGGAGACCCAGTCTGAAATCAAAGTCCGCAGAGTAGGTTGAGGGGTGCAGGCACAGACAACGTTACAAGGTAACAAAAGAGGTTTGTCAGAGACTTTGCTGCCAGAATGAAGGGTAATGCGCGACAAAGCATCCGTGCAAGAATTCAATCGGGCCGGCCGATATGTGATTGTGAAATAAACCTGGGGAAAAAAAAAGATGCCAGCGAGCCTGTCGGGCAGTAAGGCATTTCATTGATTTAAATGCCAAAAGGCTCCGATGATCTGAAAAGATTGTGACCTGATGATGAGCCCCCAAAAGATGATGCCGCCATTCGGAGAAAGCATCTTTTATGGCTAGGAGTTCCCGTTCCGTGATCGGATAGTTGCGCTCATAAGGGGCCAATTTCCTTGAAAAGAATGCAACTGGATGAACCTCTCCTGAATCTGGACATTTCTGGGAGAGAACTGCCCCGATAGCCGACCCAGAAGCATCGGCCTCAACCAAAAACGGGAGTAAAGGATTAGGATGCTGTAATACTGGAGCGGCAGTGAATGCTGCTTTAAGGGCATCAAAAGCTTGCTGTGCCTCCTGGTTCCATTGGTAGGATTTCTTAGAGCTAGTCAGTGCCATCAGAGGCGCAGAGATAGAGGAAAAAGAACGGATGAAGCGCCTATAGAAGTTCAAAAACCCCAAAAATGATTGCAAAGCTTTAATCGATGTAGGAACTGGCAAGTCCAAAATAGCTCTAACCTTGGAACGGCTCATTCGTATACCCGACTGGTCAGATGGAATTGAAAACACACTTTTCAGCCTTGACAAATAAGTGGTTTTCTCTCAACCGTTGCAGGACGATTTGCACGTGTTTCGTGTGTTCCTCTTTAGAGTATGAATATATGAGGATATCGTCCAAATATACCGCTACAAACTGATCCAAACAGTCATGAAAAATGTCATTCATAAACGCCTCGAAAGTGGCCGGGGCGTTGCACAGACCGAACGGCATAACCAGATATTCATACAATCCATAACGTGTTTTGAAGGCGGTTTTCCACTCGTCCCCTTCTCTAATTCGAACGAGATTATATGCACCCCTAAGATCAAGCTTAGAAAAAATTACGGAGGAACCGAGTTGATCTAATAGTACTGAAATGAGCGAGAGGGGGTACTGTTTTTTTACCGTCACCATGTTTAATCCTCTATAATCTATACAGGGGCGGATGTCTCCCTCCTTCTTAGGGACAAAAAAGAGATGGGAGGCCGCAGGGGACCTGGAAGGTCTGATGAAGCCTATAGCCAAGGCTTTGTCTATATATTCCTTCAACACCTTATCTTCTGGCACGGTAAGAGAATAGACCCTTCCAGCAGGAATCTTACCCCCTGGCAATAAGTCGATGGGGCAGCCGTAGGGCCTATGGGGTGGCAACTGGTCTGCCCCTCTTTTGTCAAACACGTCTCGAAAAGACTTGTATTTAGGAGGGATTTCAGGTTCAGGAGACTTAGTGATGGCTCCAATTACAGACATGGACGCCACCAAAGCCTGACAGGAAGACTCAGGGGACACATTAGTGTCTTGGAAACATTTCTCTTTACACTCAGATGAAGGAAACTGAACGGTTTTCTTTGCCCAATCAATAGCTGGATTATGATGTTGCAACCAAGGGATACCCAAAGTGACCTGGAATTGAGGGGCTTTGATTAGATTGAAGGAAATCGACTCTGCATGTCCTTCATCTGTTTGCATACGAACTAAGGAGGTATTTTGTGTAACCAGGCCAGAGATCAAAGATGTGCCGGCCACAGCGTGAATAGCCTCGGGTTGGGCCTTAGACAAAATTGAAATATTATTACGTGTGGCGTGATCGTAATCCATGTAATTTGAATCAATGATAGCCAAGGAAGGAAAGGTATTAATCCATAGTGGTAAACACCACAGGAAGGCTAACGGGAGCAGAAACAGCAGCATGGGAGTCCAAAGAAAGTAACCCCAGCGTAGGGACTCTGTCTATCGCCAGGTTCTGGCATTTCCCGTCTTTTTGACAGGTTTTTTAGGGCAGTCCTTCAGTTGGTGTTCAGCAGACCCGCAATACATACATAGATTATGTGATCTGCGATATTCGCGTTGTGCAGGGGTCAAAGGAACTCTTACTGCCCCGATTTGCATAGGTTCTGGAACAGAAGTGGAAGGAGAGGGCTGGTCCAAATGGGGAGTAACAGGGACTGGTACCTTGCGTTCCCCTTTTCTTTCGGACCTTCTAGCATCTATTTGCAAAACCAAATCTAGCAATTCACCAAAAGTGGTAGGAACCACCGGTACTGTAGCCAAAACGTCCTTCAATTCTTCCGACAACCCTTTATAAAAAACGGCTGATTTTTTCTCTTCAGGCAATCTGTCTCAGCTGCTAATTGGTTGAACCTGGTAAGGTACGAAAACAAAGAAGACGTGCCTTGACGCAGATTGAGGAACTCCAGGTCAGTAGCCTGAGAATGATAGCGGGTGTCAAAAACTCTGTTCATGGCAGTGATGAGTGCATCACAGTCGTAAAGGACATAGCTATTGGACTTGAGTAATGGATTAGCCCAAGCTGCTGCTCTACCCCCAAGATGGGAAAGGACAAAGGCTGCCTTTGTAGTGGAATTAGGAAAAGCAGTGGGCCGACACAGAAAATGTAACTTACACTGGTTGATAAATGTCTGGTATTGTTTGGGTTCCCCGGAGAAACGTTCTGGGGGGGCCAGCAGGAACTGAGTAGCCATAAGCACCAGGTTTGCCATAAAGCCAGAAGCAGAGGGCGTAGGAACACTTGAACCCGATGCAGTAGCACCAGAAGTATCCACCCCCAGGGTTTGGGGAGTTGGAAAACTCAGTAAACTGTCGATCCTATGATGGATAGCATCATGTGCAGCTGTCATGTCAGACCGAAGTTGGACACCAACTGAACCAAGGTGGCTAAAGGATCGACTTCTTCCATGGCTTCTGTTTTTATTACTCACCGGTATGGGGAGTGCGTAAAAACAGACCGGTCCTCTTGTGCTGGGTATTTGTTTGAAGAGCTCAGGTTGGAGCCTCCATCCGAGCCTCCTCTCTTTGAGGGAAGGAACTCTTTAAACTGATATGACCACCTGCTGAACTGTACAGACAAGGGGACAGATCAATCAAAAGAGCGGGGAGAACACACCACCACGGACCCAGCTGTAAAGAAAAGACAAGAGATGAATATTCTAGCGGAATCAACCCTGGCTTTCCCCAAAACTATTACCCTTAAAAGAGTACCTGAGTGAGTTCCCCTTATGCCATGAAAAAAGGACCTGGAGCAACCTATAAAGCAGAAGAGACTTTAGGTACTAGCTAAATGTGAAAACTGCCCAATGACGGTAATCAAGGAATAATACTTTACCACTGGTGGAGGTGAGAATAGTGCAAAGAATCCTGGGCAACAACGAAAGTATAAAACAGAAAAAAGGAAGGTTATTAGGCTAGCTATCCCCGGACGGAACAAGGGTCGCACTGGTTTCGGGATGGTGCACCACAGCAAAGCGTTCTAAAATGCACTTTAGAAATGAAGCAATGTTATCCAAAGATGGGGTAACAGTTTGATGAAAAAAAACAGGATTCCAAAATGAAGGATTGGCCTTACCAGTGTTATTCCCAAGGAGAAAGCAAACACTCTGAGGAATGGGCTCAAGAGTCCGTGTACATGTGAGAGATGGTATTCATACAGGAAGCAACAGTAGCAAAGTCATAAACCAGGGATCCAGGAGCAGGCAAAAGGTCTGGTACACGAGCAGACAGCAAACAAAACCAAGGCAGGATCAAGAACTAGGAGTCCGTGTGCAGGCAAGGTCGGTACACGGGCGGACAGCAAACAATACCAAGGCAGAATCAAGATTTAGGAGTCCGTGTGCAGGCAAGGTCGGTACATGGAGAAAACGGGAGACTTCCGGAATTAAGGCACAGAAAGTAGCACTTCAGAAAAATGCCGGCTGCAACTATAAACAGAAGCGGTGTTCTGAAAAAACGCCGTAGGTTAAATGCAACAAGGAGGCGGAACATAATCGAAAACGAGGCTCCCGTATTAATGCTGGAAACTACAACCCAAGTCAGGTTTTCTGGGAAATGTAGTTTATTGCAGCTATTCTCCATGGCAGCTGCCACTGTGAGAAAAAAGGTGCATGACATCGCCGTAGCCCCTTATGATGAGCAACCACTTACTTGTTCCTCTTTCTGGCTTTACATAGAGCTCCCCAACTGTCTTTCTTAATGCGGGAGACCGGAGGGGCACGGGGCAGACACCGGGAAGTGTGATGAGGTGAATGTCGGGGTGTAACATGGAGGAATACTATTTTGATTATAAAACCCAGCACAGTGTCTAAAAACATAAAGTACCTCAATTGTGTCAAATTGTTCTTCTGCAAACAAATACAGATAAAGCTGTTTCCAAACAACTTCAACACTGTGTTTATTGTTCTCCTCAATGTATAATAGTATCATTTAAGACTTATAAAAAGTGCATCAACAAATATGCAACAATGTCAGGACTTGCAGGAGAAGACAACTCAAACATTGCAATACTTTTTATATAATGTTGAAAAATCAGATCCTTTGAAAGCATGCAATAGTCATTTCCACTCCCTGTAAGTGTTTCATCTACATACACATATTCTAAATGCATTATATTGATAATTTGCAGTGCAGAAACTAAACTTTCTGCAATTCCAATCAGAAGTGTTTGATTAAAAAATGCAATATGTTTTGCACTCATAACTTAATCTAGAAGGTATCTTATTTTAGTATGATGTGCAGCCAGCATCTATACATAATGAAACTGAATCTTACATCTACTTTTATCAAGACAAACTAGAGAGTGACCCAGTAGTCCTGTTTTTTCACCAACTTCACAGTCATCTATTCTCTGTAGCATCTTGTTCTGTCTTTGAACATTATTATATTGGTGCAAAACTTTGCACGTCTATACTTCACTTTGCATTTTAGGTTTTATTCTAGAATGACCTAAACGTTCAATGTATGTATTGTCAGACCTTATGATTTCTTCTTTTTTTTATAAATCACACCGTTTTGGACTTCATAGCTACATTAATAGCAAGTAGTAGATTCTTTCCTTGAATGCAACTATCCTCATTAACAACATTTTTCTGTATGAGAAATGTGTTCACACTCTCTGCCAAATACGTCACAAAAGTTTGCATGTGTAAAATAAAACATTTTCTTTTTGTATGAAAAGCTTTTTTTAAATATTGCTTCTATTTTTTTCTTTTGCAAAACACCCTTTAATACATATTTAGATTTTGGATTCACACTTCTCCACAAATATTTGCAAAAATGTGAGAGTGGACAATTTTCCTGCATTTAATTATGTATTCCTCTTTTTTCAAATTGATGGCACATTTGGTTTCTTTTCTTCTAAAAATGTTTTTTTTCACTAACTACAAACAGATTGGATAGATTTTATTTATTACTTTCACTAAAAATATTCTGGTTTCCATTAATGTGTTCAGTTGGCAAATCTCCTATTTGAAATTGCAGAATTTAAAAAGTATTATCATTAACAGGTATTGTTGCATTATCTACACTATTTATATGCACAGATTTGAGAATATTATTTTTAAAAATATTATATTTCGAAAGTTTACTTCTCTGCACACAATTCTTCCTTTTAAAACGTTATTGTAGCTTTGTTGATGGCATTGTAGAAAACACTTGAAACGAAAACGTTTAATTATTATATACACACATAGTCGTGTAAAGTACAACTATGAAATGTGCTCTACAATGTAATCCTGAAAAACATAGTGCACCTCTTTATTTAGCAAATTCTTACACAAAATAAGTTGGGGACTCTTTCACATATTCAGAAATGAACCACTGAAGCCATTCTAATGCTGGTTATCTGTGTAAATTTAAGTAATACATTTATACATAGTAATACATATATTACCTATGAGAAATGCAATTGGTCACTCGACCCTATGGTAAAAGCCACACGTTGAGTGAGTGACTTTGCCCTTCATTAGAAATGAACCAAGTTAATCAATAGCTGAACCCCATGGAAGAATTGAAGAACCTTAAAACATGACTGGTCTTTATAGAAGAACCCCTTTTTGCTTATAGTACTGCTTGAAAAAGAAATGCTGTCTATGGCCCATATGATCATCACACTTTTCATTCTGAATTACTATCCCAGAAATGTACTGTACCCATCACACATGCATCACAACCTCACAAACTCAGTGCTCATCCATTGAAAGTCTACTTTGCTCATCTTATTTATGCTATATGAGCTGCACAATACCCTCTCAGACAATTCCAGCACTCAGACTAGAGCTTTATGTGGGGGACTTTTTTTTAACAATGCAGCACTTGCTATCTAATGCCTGATCTATGTTACAACATTTTGAGATGGCAATTAATTGGGCTAAACATGAAATGCTTCTTCGAGTATTCATTTAGTTTACCTAGTTCAGCTGAACCTGAACAACATGGTGAAAACATGTGCC
Organism: Ambystoma mexicanum; assembly: GCF_040938575.1. Taxonomy (NCBI): domain Eukaryota; kingdom Metazoa; phylum Chordata; class Amphibia; order Caudata; family Ambystomatidae; genus Ambystoma; species Ambystoma mexicanum. The sequence continues at coordinate 360,171,046 of NC_090939.1, forward strand.
TGTTTAGGTAATGTTGATTCAGCAAAGCTACTGAGGGATCTGCTGTCAAACACTTTTGACTTAAATGTAACATTGAATCCTAGAAAGCCTTGTATGGAAGAGAGTTCCCAGGCTCCCTATGAGTCTATATATGTCCACTCTTGTGAACTGGGTTTATGGTCACTAAAGATTCAAGCAGACTGGAAATTGATCTCTCTCTTCTGTCTTATCATAATCGCACAGGAATGTACACTATACGTTGACATCAAAGCCCATTTGAAAGATCAAAAATCGAAAATGCTGTCAATCCTGGAAGACAGGGTGAAGGGGGGGTTGATTAAAGCAGATATGGATATAGAGACTTTAATTCATAATCCGGTGAAGACAAAAAAGGCCTTGGATGGGATTTATTGGATCACCACAATTGACAATATGCATTCCCTATCACCAGTAAACCTTTTTTTTAAAGTTATGATATGATGATAGGCTATTTATAACACACTTAAAACCCAGAGGTTTCTAAGTGCGGACCCAAGGATCGAACCTGTGTTGCTCTTTGTCCTCTTGCTTCCAAGGCGAGCATGTTGCCCCTGAGCTATCCTCCCGAGAATAGTCGATAAAAAGCAGGGGTTTATTGCAAAACATCTTGTAAAGTTACCTGGCTGGAGGGTTAGCGATCACTTCCTCAGAATACGATTGACTATAGCTCATACTGGGGAGGTTCTGACTAAAAGGGGCCTTGGGGAATCTACTAACATCTTATGCAACGTGTGTAAAAATCCAGCTAACCAATCCCATAAGCACCTGCTGATGAAGTGTGAGGGGACCTGACCTGCTAGGGTTTCATTGTTTGCCAGGTTTGGAGTTGGCAAAGAGGGTTGCTTGCCTTTTATGTTCTGAGATAGGCTAATCTATGGGCAAAATAGCGTCCTGACAACTGCAGTCGTTCAGGTTTTGGAAAGAAATACCATTGTGTCTCAGAAAACCTGAGCCCGAAGGGCGGCCCCAAGGGTATGGTTGTTCCTGGTTGCTCCATTTGCAGGGCGAAGGATTCCTGTCAATGATTGCTATTCTTATTTTGACGACTGTTGACCTATGAAGGCTTCTTTTCCTTTTTACTTTGGTTGGTTTATTTTAGAGTTTCTTTTTCTTTCTTCTTCTTCTCTTTCTCTATTTGTGGTTTTTATTTCTCTTGCTTTTGAAATTCTTCTTTTAAATGACCACTAAATTTGAGCATGAATGATTATTGTTTTAAGTGTATGTAAATTGGTTTGTTGATTTTGTAAAAGGTTTTATAACCAAATACAATACAACAGTAACATTGAATACGTTAGCATCCATTGTGGCCCCACTTTTCAAAGAATGAAATATCAATTGTTAACCGAATGTCTCAGGGATGGTTGGGCTTATGCACATGTAATGATGCTTAAAACTATACTACCGATAGTGTTCTATATGCAATACACTGATGCAACATACTTTCAAAACTATCACAGAAATGATAGACTCAATTTCACATATATTTTGGTGAGGAAACCAAGCATAGCTGACACAACAATTAGATTAGAGAGCAAATGGTGCACTGTTAAAAGAAATGTCCGATCTAGAACCCTGCTCCGTGTGCTGGAATAATCTGGGATGTTATTGTGCTGCTCAAATAGTGTACATAAGATGAACAAATTAGAGTTTCACTGGTTGTGCACTAGGTTTGTCAGATTGTGATATATATGTGCTTGGCACAGAACTTCTTTGGGATGCTAAACCTGAAAGAAAACTAAACTAATCTTCTACACCACAGTAACAATTTTTTTCACAACCTAGCAATTAATGATAAAGCATGCACATATGGAGTTAAAGATAAGCACAAACCATGGGATTTACCTATATTAAAAGAGACAAGCAGATTTGATGGATTACTGCAGAAAAGGTGAAATGCAAACTATGAGACTTTAGCCACTGTGAATTTACCTCCTTCACTTTGCTTCACAATTTCTCAGAAACCATTTGCCTGGTGCATTTCATCTGAAATGTCAAAAGACTTTAGTAGTACCTGGTGTAGGCATAACTTCAGAGCACAATTCCCAAATCACTTTGCAAGAGAAGAAATGTACACTGGCAACTTACCAGCTGAAATTAACTTTCCCAGTAAGATGCCAGAATCCATGAATTACCACAAATAAAGAAAACAAAATGTCCCAACATCATTAACAAATTAGCTGTGATCAGCTGCACTCCATCATAAGACTTGTCATATTTAAGGCCACGTTCAATCACTTCCACAAACATTACACAAAGGGAGTCAGTAATATGGGGTCATTCGTTTTGCATCTTCCTATGTCTGTGAATTGTGTAACAACATAAGTGATCACATAGCATGGAACCCAAGAGTGTTCCTGCCCATCCATGCACACCATGTCCACGTAAATTGTGAATTGACAGATATGGTTGTTGTTAATTATTTATGAATCACAACATTTTGTTTTGTCTACCACGCAGGGTGGACTTATGTGCATGCAATGCTGCTGAACATTATAGTACCCATTCTGTTCTACATACAATGCAGTGATGCAATCTACTTTCCAATCTGTGACCGGAATGCTTGACTTAATTTCACATATATTGTTGTTGATGAAACTGTACATAGCTAAGGTACAAACTGCAATCAGACAGCAAGTGCAGCAGTATGGAACATGTTAGTGCTTTAGTAATGACGGATGTATTGAGCAGCTCATATAGCATACATCTTATAGACCACAGAGACCATTTCTTTCACAGCTTAAGAATCCATAATAAAGCATGCACATATCAGGTGAAAGAAATGCACAAACAATGAAATGTTCAAGGTCATACCTATACAAAAACAGTCAAAGACAGTTGATGGATCACTACAGAAAAGCTGAAATGCAAACTATGAGGCCTTAGCCACTTGGATTTTTTATTTTTTGTATTTACTGTGTTTTGATTTATAAACAAGTTATAAACCTTTCACATCATACATTAAGGTAAAGAACCAGAGACATATACAAGTTACATAAGTAACAGATGAAATATAAATGTAAAATACAGTTAAAAACTCAAAGTTTGTTAATAAACAGAACATGGAATATGAAAGCACAATTCCTCCATATGTTTCATATTATCACTGTGCACAAAGTCAAGCTCCTTGTTGATTTAGAATACCCATTATCAACTTGTGCCCACATTTTTGCCACTGGGTGAATCCCACCTCAAACCCCAATGATACTACTCGCAATTCCACCCGCTATTATATGCGGCAAGAAGTCCCACTTAGAGGAACAGAAGTGATGTTTTACTCAATGAAACCTAAAAAACCTTCAACCTAATTCTGAGGACCCTTAAAAAAGCACACAGCAATAAAATTAAAGTTTGGCAGTCACCCCACATCAACCTAATCCATGTGAGCTCTGTCAACTATGTGGATCCCAGGAGCCATACTCTTAGCTCCCTAAACACATGACAATCCAGTACCAGATTTTTTAGACTTTCTATTTTGTCACCATTGTTACAGAACCCACAATGTAGATCAGTTCTAAACTTGTCCATATCCTCTCCAGTTTGAGAAATTTGTTTAGACGGAAGCGTCAGTATTGTATCCGGATTTTAGGACATGGGAAAAGGGTTGTATATCTCATAATATGCTCCCTTTTCCTAATAAATTTAGCATATTCCGCATAAAGAGTGTAATATGTAAACAAATCTGTTGTCTCACACCAGTCATATTTAAACAATTTCTTTTGTATGTTACATGCATTAATGGTTAGCTCCTCCTTCGTGGAGCCAATTTTTGTTAACATTTCATTCATGCAGGTTTTAAAGTCGGTTATTGTGACTGCTGTATTTGAGGTCTTTTCACCCAGTCTGATCATACATGGAGTTTTTCGGTTCGTTTAGTAGACTCGAAAATTCTGCTATTTGTCTCCAATTTGCTCGAGAAGCCACTGAAATCAGACCACAATCATGTCTGATACCTGCATTTGCAATTGAATATGCCAGTCCCAGAACATTTTTACATAACAGTCATTTTATCGTGTTTAAATAGGTCCCCAAGTCAAATGATGAAATATCTAGCAGGTAGAATTGAACAAGTGGTTGCAGTGAATACGCACCCAGCTGTGCATAGATTCTCTTCATCTTAGTCAGGAGCTGAATGTATTTACCCCTGTGATACAGCTTGCATTCCACCATTGAAGTATTGTTTGTCAAGCAGTAGCCCAAATTTCACAAAAGCTAAAGATTTCTGAGACGTATTTCATCAATCTAATTAGAAAAGGGTTTTCAATTTTTAGTATTTCTTTTTTCAGATCCTCATAAAATGAATAAACTTGTGGATCAAAGATTAATCTAAGGGCTGACAGTATTCTCCACTTGACATATGATTGGAGTGATAGCAAACCCAGCTCATATCTCAGAGTGGGGATAGGGAGTGATTGCGGGAAGGTTAGTAAATTTTTCCACAATAAGCCCTCAAGTCTATCCCAATCTATTGTGTTAAATGCAGTATTGACATCAAGTCCATATGTCAAGCTTGGGATCACCTTGCTTGTGTAGTATTTAATCAACGTAGATACGGAAAACTTGCAATACTTGGACTTCAATTTTTCATTTGGCTCCCAAATTGCAGCAGCTTACCTTCCATGATACCCTCTGTATATTCCTTAGAGGGGAAGGATCTGATGTTAAATTACAGATAAACTACTTCCTTTACCTATTGGCCTGACATTTTCCAAGTGTAGTTTGGTCCTTTTGTTAGCGGACATTTAAAGATGATGATTTTTGATTTAACAGGATTAATCCTTAAATTGTTAATTTCATCATAGTGACCCAACACATCTGACAAACACTGGAGGTCTAACAGGCTGTTGTCTAGTAGTATGATTTTATCTGCGTAAATCACCCAATTTAGACTTTACAGACATATTGTGGGGCTGACTAGACCCCTCCCCTGCTGGCTAAATCTTCCAGATATAGATTAAAAATGCAGGGGGCTATCATACAGCCTTGTCTCACTCCTCTAAATATTGGAATTATAGCTGATAGATTACCCTTAGCATCTAATCGTATTCGTAGAAACAATTTCTTATGTAGTTCAATAATTATCGCCAACAGTAGTTCAGGTAGCCCCCATTGTCTTAACTTCTGCCATAATTGACTGTGATTGACTGTGTCGTATGCCTCTAATAGGTTGACCCCGGCTCCATATAGCCTTGGGCCTCCCTTCTGGAAAGATTTAGATTTACTCCGAGGATCAGGCCATTCAAAGTGGATGAAAGACCTCTCTGGAACCCAATTTGGGTTTTTGCTAGGATTTGTTGTTTCTTTATCTTGGTTTCCAATTCCCTCAGAACAAACCCAGTGAATATTTTACCATCCGCGTCCAGAAGGGATATTGGCCGATAATACAAAGGATCTGCCAGATCGCCCTTCTTAAAATTTGGTATTACAATGGCTTCTCTCCATGATTCCTCGGCATATCATATTACAGAAAAGATTATTTAAAATCCTCGACCAAAGTACAGTATCATATTTGAAAATGTGGTTTGTCAGCCCTTTGGACCCGAGGCTCTCGAGCCTGACAACTTTATTATAGCTTCCTCTACTAGATCTAAGGTGAGATTTAATTCCCATTAACAGGAATCCACTGTCCATATGGGCGGGTCCCCTAAGGGTCTGTATAAAGCCGTAAAATCTTTCACCCAGACCTGTTCCTCAATGATGTTAGTTAATAAATTGACCTGACAAACTTCTTTCCCATTGACTAAAGCCCATAAATGTAATTTGTTGTGATATTTCAAAGCTCTCAACATATGTTCACCATCGTTCTGTAGTCGAATATGTTTCTGACCTTTCGACCAGTGACTATATTTTTGGCATCATTTTCTTCATTCAATGTTCAGCTCTTCCACACTTAGATTCTTCCACTTTAACCCTCGAAGATCTTTCCGTAAGTGTCTTTTCCTTACAAGGGTGTCTTGACTAAAATGATGCAGATGGATCTTTGCCATCCGCTTTCTTGTGTTTCAGGGGGCGTCTCCATCCCTTAGAAAAGAAACAACACTAGAGGGATAATAAAGAAGTCTAAATACTGAATCCTCGGCTTCCTGAAACTTAATTGAAAGTTCCTTAATTAAATGTATGTAAAAAAAAGGAGGAGTGAGGCACGCACTCCAATTCCTGGCCAATATACTACCTGAAAAAAGAAAAATAATAAATGGGTTAAATCCCAAAGTGTCCAATTCACTGGGTTAGATCCCAATTGTTGCAAACATATTTGCAGGGTTAGATCCCTTATGCTGCATTGGTACTGCTGTTCTCCTCCTTCAAATATTCACAGGGTTGTATCCCTTATGCTGCATTTGGGCTACTGTTCTCCTGCTCCTACTGCTTTAGTGTCCAACACTCTTCAGGGAGGCTGTGTTGCCTTTCACTTCAGGTGAATCCAATTAAATTGGCGGAATGCAATATTCTCAGGCATGGGAAAGATTCACGATGGCACGCCAGATATCCTAGCAGTAACTGCTAAATAAAGGTCCACTTCAGATTTCAGTGCAGAGGCAGCGCACGCGAGCAGCGCAGAGAGGGAGCATGCGCCAGCGTGCGCCAGCCGTGTGCACTAAACAGCATTCTGGCGCACTGAGTATTCATGGAATTTCCAAGCCATTTTGAGCGGTGGCGCAGAGAACATCCTACAGCTCCAGTTATGCCCCCAAGAACGCCCCTTGTGCAAGGAAAAGCCATTGAAAGCCCCAATGCTGCGCAAAGGTCTGTGCTAAACCTGCACCAGCTTACAGGGCTGGTACACTGTAATCGCATGAAAATACTACGCGTACCCCACTCACAGCAGACAAAAGCATGAAAATGTATTGGCGCACCCCTCGGAATACACGTACCCCGCTCGCACCAGGTAAATTGTGCAGAAAAAGCACCCCCTGTGGCGTGGGCTGCCTGTGGTGCATGCCCTGGGTGGATGGCCTGCCTGTGGGGCATGGGGAGGGTGAGTGGGCTGCCTGTGGGACATGCCCGGGGTGGATGGGGTTCCCGCTTGTATTTCAGGGGTGCGCGGGAAGTTTCATGCGTGATAGGCCTTGGGCGAGCGGGGAACGTGTATTTTGGGGGTTCGCGGGGAGTTTTACACGCCATAGGCCTTGGGTGAGCAAGGTATTTGTATTTTTTTCAGCAGGCCCCGACTCATGTCCCTCATTGACCCACCCACCATTGACGGGCACCTGCCAGCAGGCCCAGACTCATGTCCCCCCACCCCACACCCAGTGACGGGCACCTGCCAGCATGCCCCGACTCATGTCCCCCCACCCCACCCCCAGTGATGGGCACCTGCCAGCAGGCCCCGACTCATGTCCCCCCACCCAACACGTCATCACGATCCACACTCATGGCCCTTATGGCCACCCAAATACCACCCCATGCCACCCCAGATCAAATACCCAACCAAGCATTCCATCCTCTCCATATTGAAATCCCCATGTCATGATAGATCCCAAATGACAAGTATGCACATCAATACATGTCCGTCAGACACACACAATGGGGGCACGTGAATGAGAAAACCCACATTGTGACATGCACGAAACCAATGAGAGAATACCAATCAAATGAAGTATGAAATAAAAATGTATTATATACAAAATTGAAGGAATGAAAGCAAATCACACAAGAAATAATAAACAAAAGCCTGGATGTCCAAAATAAATGAAAACATTTGAATGCTGAATCCAATTAAATCCAAATTAAAATGGATCCAAAGCGTTCGTCCATTAAACCAAATTCAAAGTTTAAAAAATAAGAAAACCATTGCTCCATGGTAAAAAAAAATCAATGAAGTCAAACGCCGTCCAGAGCTATATACAATGTAAAAATCCAGGGTCTATGAACCCAACAATCCAAAGGAAACCTACCAAAAGGCCTACCTAATAAATAACTATATAGAAAAAGGCGGGGCATAGTCCATGCGCCCCAAAGGAAAAAAATAATAGAACGGAAACTTACACCTACAGAACTATTTACAAAGGCGGCGGGCAATTCCAACGGCTCACTTGTTGATGTTCTGGGCCAAGGCATCATTGAACTCCTCTTCAATGTCCTGGAGGCAGGCCTCTTCCCTGGCCCAGAGGTCTCGCAGTGATAAAGCATGTCCACCTCCAACTCCCTGCGAATTTCCTCGAGGCGCTCAGCCCGCCTCAATGCCCTGTGCATGGAGTTCTCCGCCCTGACCATAGTGAGTCGTGCCTCTTCCGCCCGCCACCGCGCCGCTGTGCCGCAGTGCCGCATCAATTTGCCAGCCCAACCGCTGCCACACGGAAGACACTCCCAATCCAGGGTCCTCCTGGCCTCTGGATGATGCCTGCCCCTGCGATGTTGATGGCCCCGAGCCATCATCGCTCCCACCTTAAGCCTGCTGCTGCCGTGCATGTGCCCTGCCTGATGATGCCTGCACATCCTCCTCCTGCTGGGGTCCAGTTGTTGTGGTGGCCAAACCTGCTGGACTTCCGACTCCCGACTGCGGCAGGGATGTGTCCTCCACCAGCCTGGCCGCTGGGTCAGGGGCAGCTCCACAGGGTGGCCAGGTGATACATGGCAAGGAAGATGGCACGGAGGACGACTGGCGCATAGGGGGTTCAGTTGAGGAGGGGATCAGTAGAAGGTCCAGCACACGGAGGAACAGGGAGAGGAAGGCCAGTTGTTTTTCACGCATCCCCTTCCTGAAAACGAGTCTGGACGAAGGCATCCCTGCTGGTGTGGAATGATGCAGTCACAGGATTGGGGACAGGACTACACACAGGCACCTCAGCATCTGCCTGTGCTGCCTCCTGTCCCTGCCCCTGGACTGCACCACTAGCACCAGTGGAATCCCCCCTCCAGACCCCTTGCGTGGCTCCTCCTCAACCAAACCCCCCAACAACCTGGATGACTCCGTGCCATATTCCTCCATAGGCCCTGTGGGGTCTCAGCTGCCCCTTCGGCTGCCGAGGAGTCCACCTCCGACCTCCGCCTCTTGGACTTACCCTCGGCAGCTGCGGCCACGGACGTGGCACCAGACTCCTCACTCCCCGACGAGATGACAACATGGGAGGGGAGCTGGGTCTTGCGTCTCCGGCTGGCGGTGGGATCCCTGCCACTGTGCTCCACAGCACTGTCTCCGCCCTCTTCATCAGTTGACGCTGCAGACAGGGAGAGACAGAACACAGGCATCAGGGCACTGTACAATGGTCTGATACACACATAAGAGTTGCACATGAGTGGCAGTGTCAAACTTCACACATGGCATCACACTCCCCAACACACATATCATTAGAACCCACACACAAGTGCAAATTAACAGGAATGTTGCAGCAGGCAGCACCATCCATACACATACAACTGCATGAGCATCCAAAGGTTAGCCTGATGTCACATGCAACACGGGGAGTGCCAAACACATGCACACACGCCACCAGACATATGTCCAACCTGCACACTCTGCCACACCTCAACATGCACAGCATCCAATCAGTATGCATGGACACTTACCACTCGAATCCAGATGGGTCTGCCTCTGACGGATCTGGAGGTGGAGCGCTGGGTGTATGCATTCCAGGACCCTCATCTGGATGTTCGTAAGGCGGACCCGGCACCCCTCTGCATCCACTGCCTTCAAGAGGCACCAGGCCTTGCTGAGGGTCCTGGACTTGAAGTCCTCCCAGCGCTTCCGGACTTGTTGCATGTCGTGGGCTGCCACCTCCTCCACGTTGATAGCAGCCACAATGTCCTTCCAGATCCTCTTCCGTCCTTCATTGTCGGCGCGTGAACTTCAAAGGAGGCATCATAATGCCCGAGGACTTGCTCCACCAGGATGCCAACTTCATTGGCAGTGAAGCTGGCAGCCCTCTGAATCTCTGCTAGGGGGGTTGCCATTGCTGCCAGATGTTGGTGTGTCAGACATGGCAACCCCCGAGGCAGAGTCACAGGCCCACAGGAATGCCCTGAGGTTAGAACACAGGTCCCTCAGAGATACTCTGGGTGCACTTCAGGTGTCCCAGAGTACAAGCACAGAACAGCAGCTGGAGCAGCTAACATGCACACTCTCAGCTGAGCTCCAGGCAACCTGTGAGGAGATCCGGTATCACACAAGGCCTTGCAGGCAGAAATGCGTGCTATCCGTGAGGTGCTGCATGGGGATCTCCGTACCATCATCCTGCAGAACCGAACCTTTCAGACCTGCATGCTTTCTGCCATGGAGGAGCATGCCAGGACTTTGCGTGGTCTGCCTCCCATATCACGCGCACCTTCTGATGTACCATCAGAGGGTGATGGCAGAAACGGCAGTTCTCCTACTGTAGGGTAGCCGTGCAGGCCATGAGCCCACGGAGGGTTTTTTAGTCTTTTTTTCTCAATATCCACGCATGTGGGTGTTGGGGTGCACCCTGGCCATTTTTTTTGTTGTTTTTTTTTCATATTTCATTCCGAATTGCAAAATTGAACTGGTAGTTGATTCATTTGTTATCTTTATTTCATCTTCTTTTTTCTATTTATTATTTTCATTTTATTTTAATTTTAAATGTGTTATTTTAATTTTCATACATTTATTTTTATTTCATTTGGATTCTGTATTTTACTTTATTATTTGATTTATTTGGTTTTCTTTACATTTACTTTTTCTTTTTCTTTATTTCATTTGCATTTACTTTTTTGTTCATAACCATTTTCTTTCAGATTGTGAATTCATGTTACAGTGTGTTGCTTTGTGTGGCTCCCATAGGCATCCACTGTGTATTCCAGCTGGGCACATGCAGGCTTGTCATGTCTTTGGGTTAGAAACGTGGGTTCCTGACACACACACCCCTCCTGCTTCCCCTTTCCATGGGCTCGCAAAGTGTGTGACCAAGTGACAGTAACTTACAAAGAGGCATTGGGCTCCCATAAATTGTGTGGGCAGTCTGTAGTCCAAACTGTGTATACATCCCTAGTGGGGATTGTTGTTCATTTCTCCACTGCATGGTGGATTTGTATATGGTTTTCCATTCAGGACTTTTTGCATATATACATGTAGCTTCTTCATGTCTTAACGAGCATGTCTCCATTGCAGATGCAGTTCATATTGTATGCAATACACTGCCACATTTGCCTACCAGCAACACACTGCAGTTGGAAGGGGTCGATGTGCTGCCTTTGTCAGGTTGTGACACTTGCACTACTTTTTTACTGTCATAGGTTTCCACTGTTGGATTCTGTACTGATGTTTTGTCTTGATGGTAAGTATTTGTTCATGTGTGTTGTTTTTTTTCATTAGTGAGGGGCAATTGTCTGTGGCCTGTTTACATTTGGGACGATGCTCTTTGTGACACGTGTGTCATGTGATGTGCATTCATTTGGTTGCTTTCACAGCGCATGCCATGCCATGGTGTGTTGGGTAGCTGAGATGGGGTTAGGGAGGAGTTGGGTGACATGCGACTATTTGGTTGTAGTGTTTTGCAAGGGGGTAGTCCTTCATGCTGTATGAATGTGTGCCTTTTACTGATACAGCATTGAGTGTGTTTAAGTAGCTAGGGATGCACACAATGTAGCACTTCCAGGTGAACAATCTCAGGGTGGTATGGTTGTGATAGTTGACTGTCCCTTTTGTCATCATCATAATTGTCAGCTCGTATGTGCCAGGCCTGTGTGCACTCTGCAGGGGTGGGATTTTAGGTGAAGACATTTGCCACAAGCTGGGTATGGCTGCCTCACCACGTGGCCTGTCACCTCCCATGCACAGCAGCCGTGCATGTAGTTGGGGATGTGGGGGCACCACCATGTCCACTGGCACACCCACCGGGTTGCAAAATTGTGCAGCACACATGCTGCCACTATGATCCTGCACACTACCGGGGGCGCATATTGCAGCTGCCCACCAGAGCGGTGAAGGGAGCGAAAGCGTGACTTCAGCACTCAGAATGTGCGCTCCACTATGCCCCGTGTTGCAATATGGGCTGTTTTGTATCTAACCTCGGGTGGTGTGGTTGGGTTCCGTATTGGCGTCATCATGTAGGTGCTCAGAGGGTAGGCACTGTCCACTGGGGAGGTGATATTGGTTGTCATTAGTGGGGTTTTCCCATTTCTCAGTGTCTGACATGCATACATGTGCAGAGGCATTTATACTCACCAATTAGCCATGTGTCTCCATGCCTCCCACCGGTTTAGGGGTGACATTCAGAATATGAAACTATCATGGCTGGATCCCAGATAGTTAGCATATACTGAGGTGATGATTCCCTTGGCATCACATACAACCTGCACGTTGATGGAATGCCAGTGCTTGCGGTTTCGATAGATGTGCTCAGTGGCCCTGGGAGGATGAAGAGCCACATAGGTGCAATCAATGGCATCTAGCACTTTGGGGAAGTGTGCCACCCCGTAAAAGTCCTGGAGGACGGCTTGCCTTTCTGAAGGTGTTGTTCTGGGCGTGTATATGTGCCTGCGGACTGAGGGGAGTGCAGTCATGATCTCCAACACTAGATATAGGCAGCATGACTGTGTGGCCTGTGAGACACCCCCAACTATAGCACTTGTCTGCTGAAATGACCCAGTTGCCAAGAAGTGCAGCACATTGAGCACCTTTTCCAAGGGGCTCAGTGCTTGGGAGCACAGGGTGGGTGAGGTGAGATCGTCCTCCCACTCCCTGACCAGTTATAGGATTATTAGTGGTGGAAACCTGTACCTCCCATAGACTTGGTCATCAGGCATCCCAAAAAAATGCAGGGCCTGGCTATCCTACTCCTCCTGCTGTGTCCCATGACCACGGCTGCGAGGAACAGTATATTCATAGTAGCGTATGTGCTTGTTTGTTGTTTGCATGCACTTTTATGCTGCACGGGGCTGCTTACGCCTGCTTCCTGCTTGCGTACGTGTTTCTGGATTAGCGCGTCTTTTTTGGCGCTTGGGTTTCCCCTGTTCGATTCCATGAATATGTGTGTTTAGCGCGCGTGTGGGCGTTGCGAGCATTTACCTCCCGTACTTCCCCCGTAATGCCCACATTTTCACACGTTGTTCCCCATTCCGCGTGTTACGCCCCGTGTTCCACCCACTTTTCTTGTGTGCGCTACACGTTGTGCGCTTTCCCTGTGCACGTCGCGCACAGTGTTTGGTGATGTGTGCGCCCGCGTGCGGCACCCACGGATTTGGCGCACATCCCAGGGTTTACACACGCAGCACATTCCATGAATCAACGAACGGCTGTGTGCGCTGCAATTTTCACGTTTGCACTCCCCTTTTCGCCGCACATTTATTCCATGAATTACCCTGTAAATTGAAAGCTAATTGCGTTAAATGGGTATTAAAGATGGCTAACGTGAGATAGAACTGCAGATATATGTTGTTCACAGAACCTTGGGGCAGCGAGCATGGCACGGTGCTATACATATATTCACTGGTCTTCTCTGTAGTAGTATCTTTATGCTAAAAAGTGCATTTTTTGACTGATATTTAATTTCTCAAAGCGTACTTAAACTACTGCCATTGTTTCATTCCTGTGTTTCTTTATTTGAATAGTTGTTCTCACTTTTAAATGATGCCTCACCCTTTTGGTTTGGTTTGGTTTTTATTTATAGGGCGCCAGAAAACCCTTGGGTAGCTGGGCGCACAGAGTAACAAGAATACTTAGAACTTAGTTACAGGTTACAGGTTACAGTGTTATCACATGTTGGTATTATATGTTATATACAGTAATTACATTATATACATATTATAAACAGGAGATGCATTATGTACGTTTTACATGATAGAGTGGAGAGGTGTGTATGGTATCAGTACACAATACACAAGGTCTCAAGTTTCAAAGGTCATTGGGACGGAGCCAGGTGCGGGTATGGTGCCTGAAGCTGTTGTAGGACTGATCCCGTCTTAGTTCAACTGGTAGGGCATTCCAGTACTGAGCTGCTTGCCTGTTTTTTTTAGTCAACATTTTGGGGTTTGGAGGCAGAAAGAATTGGCTGTTCTGGTTGGTCGTGAAGAGGTTTTTCTTATTATTTTGTCCCTGAGGTATGGGGGGGCAGCATTGTTCCGGCATTTGAATGTTAGTGTGACAATTTTGAAGGTGATCCTATCTCTGATTTTTAGCCAATTTTAGTTTCTGCGTGCATTTGAAATGTGCTCTCTGACTGGAAGGTTCAACGCCGTTATGAGCGTGTTGTTTTGCAGGGTTTGGAGTTTATTGATGATGTATTTGTTAGCGCCTGCATAAAGTGCATTGCAGTAATCCAGTTTAGAGAGGATCGGTGCATTGGCTAGGATAATGCAGCTAGCTGGTGAGAGGAAGGGTCTGCATGCTTTAATGAGTTTGCCAGTGTACTCAGTGGATGAGGCCAGGGAGTTCACTTGTTTCTTTAAGGACAAGGTGGAGTCCAAGTAGAAACCAAGGGTCTTCACCTCTTTGGCGACAGTGATTATGTTGCAGTCGATATTGAAGGAACTTTAGTTGGAATCAAGTTTTTTTAAGTTGTTAGGTGAGCCTAGAATGAGGATCTCTGTTTTTTCGTCATTCAGGCAGAGGCCATATGGGTTGCCATCCATGCCTGAATGAGGGTGTACATTTTATTTACTAAAGCTGTATCCGTAGCGAAATTGGCCGAAAGGGGGATGAGGATCTGGGTGTCATCTGCATAATTTGTGTAGGTGACACCCAGCCTGTCCAATTTGTCGAATAGAGGTTTAGTAAAGATATTGCACAATGTTGGCGAGACACAGGAGCCCGGTGGGACTCCACATGTTGTCTGGATAGGGTCTGCAGAGTGTAAGGTGGAGAAGACTCGCATACTTCTATTGTCGAGAAAGGATTGAACCCAGTCTATAGCTTCACTTGAGAAGTGGGCGGCTGATGCTAGGTGTTTGCAAAGTACTGCGTGGTCCACTAGGTCAAAGGCCGCCGACAGGTCAAGGAGGAGTAGCATAGCTGTGTTTCCTTTGTCGTTAAATTCGTCAATTTGGGCTTTGAGATCTATAAGTGCCATCTCAGTGCCGTGCTGAGGTCTGAAGCCAGATTGACGAGTACCAAGGAGTTGGTTAGTCTCCAGGTATTTTTGAATTTGGAGATAGGCCACTCTGTCAATTATCTTCAGGCGGAAGGGGACTGTGGTGATGGGCCTATAGTTAAAGGGGACGGAGGGGTCCAGGGTTTGTTTTTTTAGCAGGGGGAGAACCCAGGACTCTTTTAAACTGCTTGGGACTGTGCTAGATGAGAAGGAGGCGCTGATAAGTTTGGTAACGAATGGGGCTAGGTCTCTGGTGGCATTCTTAATTATCTGGGCCGGGCATTAATCACCTTTGCAGTTTGAGGGTTTTAGTGAGGCAATGATTTTTTCAATTTCATGAGTAGAGACTGTAGCGAATTTGAAAGGTGTTAAGCTAAGATCGGGAGTAGTCGTGGGTGTGGACGTACTGGGAATTTCGCTGATAGGGAGCAAGGCTTTTGTTAGGGTAATTTTGGATTGTAGTGTTTTCACTTTATTTGCGAGGGCGTTTTGGATATTGGTACACCATTGTTTGTCTTTGGGTACGTTGTCAGGTGGTGGTATCGGATATTCAAGTTCTCGCA
This sequence comes from Ambystoma mexicanum, assembly GCF_040938575.1. Lineage (NCBI taxonomy): Eukaryota > Metazoa > Chordata > Amphibia > Caudata > Ambystomatidae > Ambystoma > Ambystoma mexicanum. The sequence continues at coordinate 360,186,605 of NC_090939.1, forward strand.
GGATTGCAAATAATTCCTTTGTATTGGAGGACACGTTAGAGATTCTGTCGTTATAGATGTCTTTTTTAGCTTGAATGATTGTTTTTTATAGTTGGTAGCACATTGTTTGAGTTTAAGTTTGTTTTCAGCTGTGGGGGTATGTCGCCATACAGTTTCAAGCTTCCTTTTTACCAATCTCATTTCTTTTAGATGGCGGGTGAACCAAGTATTGAGGTGGGATTGTTGTTTATTTTTCAGTGGGGCGACGGTGTCCATGGCTACGGCCTTGGTGTTGTTATATATTCTGACCATGGTATCTGGGTCAGAATCTGTTGGCAGGGCATTGATGGTTGGTAGGATGAGGGGTAAGATATTGTTAGGTGTGATATTTTTTCTGGATCTAGTGGGCACGATGGTGCCATTATTTTTTCAATCCTGAGCACCTTGTTGAATGTTAGGTAGAAGTTAATGAGGAAGTGGTCAGTCCACGGCTGGGGTGTAATTTTGGTGATGGTAGTAGGGCATTTGGAGGTGGCTACCCAGTCTAATATTCTCCCTTTGTCATGGGTGGGGGTGAGAACTTTTTGGGTGAGTCCGTGTCCCTCAAGCATGGTGGCAATAGCTTGCGCTTGTTTGTCATCTGGGTCATTAAGACCTAGGTTAAGATCACCAACGATCATCGGCTGGGATGACTTTTTTGTGTTGATCGCTAAGAGGCTGGATAATTCCTCTTCGAATAGGACTAGGGGCCCTGGTGGCCCCTAGGCCTATGTGCATTCGTGCAATAACAATAAATTAGCCAAATTAGTCAACAGTTATTGTTTTAGAAGCATGCTTTATATACGTTAATAAGTGGGTTAGTATTGCAAGCAAATTAATAAAAACTGAATAAGATTGTGCATTAGTAGGACATGGGAAGAAACCTGAACCCGAAAATATAGTACTTTCTTGGTTTTACATATTAAAAGCCCCTAGTGCCTGTGCACTGTGGAGTGGAGCGTATGAGGCAATGAAGAAGATACCATCAAGCAGGAGCCGAGACACATATCCTGAGCCTGTCAGCGCCATTTTCTTAATAATCTTAGAGGAAGAGAGTTTAAATGCAGATGTTGGATTGACGCTGTCAGCTTACATGCTTAACCTTTGAATGCAAATTGATTGACTGTAATTAATTATACATTTATAATCCATTCCGATGGGGAGACAGCCTCAGCAACAATCCTGTCAGCATCTTCAACCAGGCTGAACCTACTGTAACTGAGAACAGCTTGAAGCTGCAAAGTGCTGCCAGAATCTGATTAATTATTTGTCAGGGGGCCGGTTTCATGAAGCTCCAGTGGTGAGTGCAGGTGTTTATTTAAATATTCATAGAGGATCGAGGTGGAGTCAGCAGTATCAGCAGGTCCTTCATTAAATATGATCTATGTGTAAGCATATGAAGGTTTCACTGTTGTGCGGAGAGGCAGTGTTATTTAATGCACATGAGGTACATATCTGATTCAAAATGAATTATTGAAACGGGGCTGGAAAACCTGCATGAAAATCTGAGGTCCTCTCAGAATTATGCTTTGTGGATATTGCTTGTCACAGAATGTATTATTCCCCGGGAAAAGTAAAGTGATTTGGACGGCTGTGGAATGCATTGAAATCACTGCATGTGAAGGTTGTTTTGAAGTAGTCCTCCAGGAGGAATTGAAGACATGAAGGAAAGACAAGGTACGAAATTAACTATTGATTTATAAACTGACGAGTGGGACTGATACTTAAACATGTAATGTGTTATCAGCTCAGATTTGATGTGAAAACCTTGTATTCGTTAGTCCAACACATCCAAATTATCCAACATTATTAATGTTGCAAAACATTGGAGGCATAAGAACAAATGAAATATGTCTTCGCATTTCAAAATAAAATGTTGGAAAACAATGTATCTGACAGCTTGTTATGTGTGGAGACGTCAGAGAGCACATATTCACACACATAATTTTGGTGAAGGGACTGCACATAGAAGACGTCGAGTGAACCCATAAACTGTGGCGGGGGCGGGGGGGGGAGTGGGTGTGTGTGTGTGCGCGCACGCGCTTGCCCTAATACTGGCAGGGAGTCCTTTAGCAAACTGAGTGTATTCTTGCTTGTGTGATGTGAAGGTGGCTGTGTGTTTCACCAGTGGGTTACCACAGTGGGACAGAGGACACTGAAAGAGGAGCACATTCTTAGTACACCAGCTCTTCTTCAGCACACTTTCGCATTGTAACCTCATGGTCTCTTCGATCATGTACACGATTGGGTATTAAGCACATGCGCATGTCAGTACGGAGCCTGTAGGTTGCATCCCACGCCCCAAAGAAACATTTAGGGAGCACTGCCTCTTCCCTGCAGTAACATCATAAAAAAACCTGCAGAGAAATATTGCAGATAACGACTGTTTTCTGAAATGATTTTTTGCAAAGAAATGAGTTCCATGTTAAAAAGATTATAGGGACAAGCACTGCAGCAAAGAGGTCAGACTATATACATCTTCCAGTTCCTGTCTGCTGTCTGCTGTCGAAGTGATGATTGAATGTGTGATGCTCACATGTTTTGTATCACTAAAGCACAGCTAATTTACAATTACATTTATTGAAACTAATTAGTTAATGTTTGGGTGAACATGGTTTTATACTTTATTTTGGAGGGATACATTGTGGAGGAGGAGTCAAAGACACACCCATGGTTATTTAATGTATCTTGTCTTTGCAATGTATGGTTTTTGTGTGAGTGCACAGAGCACTGCCCACAAAGCACAACAGAGGTGGCAGAGGGAGGGTAGGTAAGGATATGATTGGAATATGGCTGGGGTTGCCCTGCCAGCAAAGAGGGGGGATAAAGTGCATTGACTGAAGTAGCTGGAACTTGAAGTCATTTTCTTCATCCATTTTCCTTGCTTACTGTGCTGCTAGACTAGTTCCTTGAGATTGAAGTACGAATTTTTTTTAAAGCATCGGTGAGTGCAAACATAAATGCTAATAGCACTTTTTGTATACATGTTTAACAAATTTGCACCTGTTTGTGCAACTATGTAAAATAAATAAGAAATATAAACATGTAACCTTTTATTTTAATTTTTTCTTGCTTTTGGTGAATAGTATCAGTCTGTGTGCTCTACCCGTGTTTTAGTCTACTTGGATTCCTTTCTTGTGTTATGTTTGCTTAGTAACTGACTTATCCAAATTTAGTTAGAGGTCAGTGGCTGCATGGCTCAATAGGGACTGGTATTCACCAGTCGGTCTACAGTTTAAGAAAAGTGGAGGTTTGTTTTCTATGCGGACCGTTGAGCTATTTAATTCAGATGTCCTCATGGGTCCCCAAATTGTGTACTGTTTGTGAGGTACACACTTGATAGCGATTTACATAGTGTTTTCACTTTATTCAGTTTGTTTCACATTCAATTTATAAACACAAGTTACTTCACATAGTGTTTGTTCAATTTGTTACCCATTCATCATATAGGCATACGTTTTTTCTCTTAGTGTATTCTGTTCTGTTATTTGTGGTGACTTTTCTTAGTGAAAGTTGTATCATCCTACAAAAAAGCATTTGTGCCAATTATGACTGGAAGTACATTGGTAGCCACAGGCAGCAATCCAAAAATGAAACTCTGTCATTGGCTTTGATGGTGTGCAAATGGCAACATCACCAGTCTAGGATATATTTTTCAAAACATATCTATGTCATGGGAAGTGGGAACCACCTTCTGTCAGAAGGGGGCTGTTGAATCACTTTGAAAAAAATCATAGGAGAAAATGCATGTTCTTCAAGAAAATACTAAAAGTGGGTCAGATACTTCATCTTCTTCTGAAGAACAGTGCTTATTTCCGAGGAGGAACCTGATGTTATTGCAGGAGCTGTTGGAATGCATCTTGATTCAGTGAGCTGGGCCAAAGGCCCCATGTATATTGCACCGGCCTCCAGGTGGCACAGATCTTTCACCCTCTGCTTAAGTATTGTAATAATCAATTAGTGAGCTAGCCAGTGCTCTAGTGAGCACACTTTCATAATCACGGTCTATTGAATAAGACACTCTAAGCCACGTCTATAAATAACCACCGATAACACCATTGGAGCATTTTTACAATGTGAAGATCGCTAAAATTGTGGCATTTTGATTCCTGGCCTATTCTCTGGCGGATATGGATGGTCACCTGAAATGTATTTATGCCCTGACTATCACATACTCAACTAGATAGTTTTGTCCACAGTTTCTGTAACTGATATCCACATATAACTTGTATTACCAATCATAACAGTACTGGCAAACAGACCATCACAACATGCATGTGAGAATGTGTTCCAGTTGGCATACTATATGCACTGCACATTGAGATAATGGACTGTGTTACGGCCATGCAACCTACTCAACTTAATTGTCATACATTGGAATGACAGCAAGCAACTAAGTCAGTTAGGCAGAATTTTATTTCAGCAAAATAACTCATACCGTAACAGTTTACAACAGATATTAACAATTACAATATGGCATTACATAAATGTTGCTTCAATACATAATTCACAAACACATTAATTGAGCCAACAAACATTGCCAACTAATACATATTCAATTAATTGCTATGACATATAATATATAAGAAAGATAAAGGTGTAGATCTTTTTACTTAAATTTAGCGTTGTCAAAACCCTGTCTAATAAAGTGCAAACATCCCTGAATATGTTATAATTATAAAAGAGTAATAGATGAGGCGTGTTAAAATTACAATTCACTACTGCAATTATTTTCCAAGACACATCTCTACTGCTGCATTGGAACACAATTACAGATTGTGCAGCAGACTTTCCTAATCTTTCTCTTAATCGCAGTGTTTGCTTAACAAAGTGGATAAGTGCCCAACTGCAAGAATACACATTTGCCCATATTTGAAATAATAGGATGGGTCAGCATTGCCTGAAACTTTGTTCTCTAATGAATGGTTTCATCGTGCTTTGTCTAGTCTGGCTATAAGTGGAGCAAAACAAATATATATTACTATTTCATGAAATACCTTTTAACTAGAAGGTTGAAGGAGCCTTACCCAGAGTATCAGTATTTTTAGTGACAAAGGTCCCAATGTAGGCTGGGGAAGTAACACTAGGGCAGTTGCTAGAATAGATGCCAACTAGTCAGTCCACAGTTTTCAGCGAAGAGATTAGAAAGCTTTGATAAGTTTGTGCATGGTTCTATAAGCAATTGAAGTAAACACAGAACTAACATGTATGGCTGTCCCCACAGTGATCCCCTTCTATAAAAAAAGTATTGAATCACTTAAGATGATACTGCAAAGCCACAAATTAATGATTTCCGAAAAATACAATTACACAATCTCAACAACATGACTTGGAAACTAAACCATCCTTCCCTGTGGGCCATCAGTGCTATGCTGACGACACACAACTCTTCAAACTTCCTACAGATGCCCTTGCACCCTCCTTCATCCCTGACTGCCTCTCAGCCATCTATGTCTGGTGTACTCCTAATGATATTTGCCTCAATGCAAGCAAAGCAGAGATCCTCCCTATTGGTACCCCGTCAACCAACTCCTTCCCTTCACTCTGGCCTTCTTCCATGGGCTCTCACCCTGCTCCCTCTCCGGAAGTCGGAAACCTTGGAGTCATCTTCGACTCCTCTCTCTCCTTTCCCCCTCATCCACCGGACATTGCCAAATAGTCCCACTTTCAGATTTTCCTTCTGAAAGGAATTCTACCTTTCCTCACCTTCCTCCAGAGACTCAATGTTACCTGAGCTCTGGTTCACTCTAAGCTTGAATATTGCAACTGCCTTCTCCTTAATCTACCTGTGTCCACTCTGCGGCCCCTCCAGATAATCCAGAATAGGGCAACAAGACTTATACCTGGCCTCAAGAGCAGGTACTGCATCTCTCCTGCCTTACAACAGACTTCACTGGCTCCTGATCAGGGAACAGATTACATCATTCAAATCCTTCTGCATCCTCCACAAGGCTGTCTGGGGCCTGGGACCACTTTATCTGCAACCATTTCTGACCAAATACTCCCCCTAGAGACACCTACCTTCTTCTTGCACCAACCCCTTGCGTGTGAAGCAGTTTTCTGAACAGAGAGCAGGTGGTTGATTGCTTTCCTCAGCAGGCTCCCGTCTTTGGAACAGCTTCCACCTGCCGCTCGGTCTTTATCAGAACCTCCTTAAGCTCTGCAAAAGCCTCACAACCTTCCTCTCTACCTCTTCTTTCACTCTCTCTCTCCCCTGCTAATCGCACAGTAGCTTGACTGGTGTGCAGGGCCCTTATGCATCCTTGGGCGCTAACCTCCCACATCTTTCATCCCAGCTTCTGTCTATCCTCTGCACTTGCCTCAGATCACTCGCCACCACTGGATATTGCACTTACCTTTCTTCATAGCACTTCTCCTTCTGCTCCCCATGAGCACCACATCACCTATTCCATACCCCACTCCCCTTGCACTTGCACATTTTGAACACTCAAAATGAATAGTAGGTTCGCCTTCCCCTCCCCATTGTTTCTTCTTACTCTGTTGTATTTAAATATTTAACAATGTTGTAATTACTTTGACTATTATCTCCTACCCTTTCCCTGTTTCCCTTTGGGCGCTTTGAAACAGTATTTACTTCCTGTATAAGCGCCTAACAAGTGAACAATAAATAAATAATATATCAAGATTAGCTGTGGGTTAATTCCTTCACCTTTAAGATTAGTTTGAAACTAGTATGTATACTTGTTACTGAGAGATCTAGTGTGTTTCCAAAGCCTTACTATTACTATTATAAGTTGAGGAACATTAATAAGAACGACCACATTGTGTGCTGGCGTGGGAAGAAGAGTGCAGCAATCACCCCCACATATAGGTAATACAGAGCCGGTTATGGCCTCCCAGCCTGATTTTAGACTGGCATGAGCGCGTCCTCCGCAAGGGCTCAGGCCCTCTAAGCCCTCCCAAATGGGGGTGATTGCTATTCACACCCTGGGGTCTATCCAGGATGAGAACAGTTGTATTTTGTTTAACTTTGTTACTGGAGACGGGTTCTGCGCACATTGCATGAGCCCATGTGTCTAGCCATCTGATTAACTGAGCGACCTTACCTGGGTCCCAATTACAGTTAAAATTGATCTTGGAGCATACCATCTGATCACTAAATGTAAGAAGAACCCGAGACTCCAAGAACAAGTGATCCCCATGTCATAACGTCTCCACCTCTGGCAGTTAACACCTCTACAGTGTATCTGATTTATGGCCAGCAAACAACTCTTTAAACTTTGATATAAAAAGGTGAGCACAAAGCACACATCCTGGCAGTTTTCAATGCCCAGATTTTGGGGTGGCTCCTACCAAAAGCATTGATTATTAGTTTTGTTGTAAACAATAAAGAGAGCAAAATGTTCCATGCACTTGCATATGCCAATTACTATTGTGTGAATTGTTTTTCACACTGCTTATACTTAAGAAAAGAAAGAGCGGATGCCAATGCAATGGCCATATGTAGCACATGCTGTGTATTTACACCATTGCATTACGGCTGGAGAGGTGTGAGGAAGAATAAGAGCCAGTCATGGACTTTTTGTGCATGGCCTCATACAGAAGGTTTGCACATGATGGAATGTATTCCTATTAATTCAATGAGCAACTAACCAGGCAAAGTGCAGATTGTTATTAAGGGGCAGGAAGTTGCAGAGGAAGAACATCTTGAAGCTTTGGTTACGGCCTGTGAACTGCACAAGCTCTCAGAAATAAATGCCAGGATCATTATATTCATTGTTGACATAGAGGACTTTATTTATGTCACAGTTAGTTTGAAAATGTAAGTGTATAGAGGTTGGTCTCTTTTTCTGTACACAGGGAAATGCATGGCATGGATGTGCTGCAGTATTGCAGAACGTAGGTTGTGGTCTCACTTGCACATTTCCGGCACACACATGGGTGAAATGCCCTCTTCATTCACTAATACAGAGCAATGTCCTAGTGACACTACTATCCTCAAAACTGCCACCGCACTGCCAGGACAGTGAAATCTCTAGCCCATCCATTGTCTAAATCTGTTATCAGCAACTACAACGACACAAGTTCAACCCTGTTTTCTCCTACATGAGCTTTACATAAATGGAGAGAGACCCTCACAAGACATTTAAAAATGAAGACAGATTGAAGGCCCTGTGCATAATTGGAATAGGGAAGAGATACCTGTGGGAGGTGCCACTGAAGCTTAACATTAAGGTATGGCAACATAGACTCAGGCCAGAAGTGGTAGTCATGCCCATTGAGGAGACCTCTATCCTATTAGGGAAAACTTGTCTGAAGATAATGTTGCCTCTCATTGATTGGGTAAATGTGGTTCTGTGGTCTTTGGTCAAAAAGCCCCTGAAGCCTCAAAAGGTGGTGAGCCAGATTAACAATGCAAAAGAATGTCACAACATCACCAAGTCAGAGAGAGCAGTGGGTGTGTACCAGTGTCGCTGCAATTCTCATATGTCATTTTGAAAAACAGGGAGGACAAGAAAAACAGTCATTGTAGATTTGGATCCAAAAAAGACCTGGAAAACAGATAGATAAAAACACATTGCGGTTCTAGGTAAGTGATGAACAATGTGAAGTGTCTGATCAGGAAAAGTATATTTCAACCATTGCAGAAATACACATGAAGTTATATCAGGCTTGGCTACTGTAAGAATGGCATGGTATCAAAGTAAGACCGAAACAAAAGATCACAGTTCAAGGGTGTCTATTATAATTTAAAAATGGGTTAGATAAATGACTGATGGGAGCAAGCTATGACCATCAAATAATAATAATAATAAAAATACACTCCTAGTGGAGTCTAGTAAAAAAAAAGGGCCTGCACTAAAAGTCCTATTGCCAATCCTTACCGCTATGCTACAAAATAGTGTGTGATAATGTTCACAAGAAAGGAACAAGTGTTCACAAAATGATATGTCAGGATGCTGAGGCCGGGGTCTCCCTTCCCCATATTTTTTGCATGGGACAAGGTGGGACTCTTGAGCCCAGCACACTTCTGGGTTTCTCCAGCACTAGCTTACAGTTCCTTTCTGCAAATGTTGACTTATGCTGAAATCGCGGGAACAGAGTGAGATGTCCAAATGTCACGTAGCCAGTAATGCCCGGAGGGTCCTAACGGGTACCTATGCAACATGTGGTACAGATTGGTGAACTGGTGTGGAATTTTATAAGGAACAACACTTTGCAATGCCACAAACCCACAAATGTTAACTTATGTTGAAATCCGGGCAACTGGGTGGGGTGTCCAAATGTTATGTAGTGAGCAATGTCTGGAGGCCATGCACCCAAGAGTCTGTGCGCTGGTTTCAAGTATTGCAATGGAATGTGTACAGAAGTGGAGAGGGCTTCAGGCCGCTGACTTATTGGATGCAGAGTCTGCCAATTGGTTGCAAGTACTGCAATAATGTATGAACTGAAGTGGGTAGTGCCGCAGGTGGCTGTGTTATGTTTGTGGGTTGTTGTAACTGGGCAGATGTTTGCATGCATGGTTATATTATGTTGCAGTAGTTGTGGCCAGGGCCTAGACTCTTGGGTACATGGCCGGAGGCCGTAGGCCCTAGGCCATTCACCAAAAAGTCTATGCCCTGGCCACAACCACCACAATATAATACAAACATGCATGCAAACATTGTGAAACTGGTATATGGATTCGATAAATATTTGCACACAGTGGAATTTTATTGTACCGATCGTTTGAGCAAGTCGTTACTGTAAAGACTGGTAGGGGGTGTCTGTACTTCTGCTCTCTATATGGTAGAGGAGAGACACAGCAGACCCCAGCCAAGATTCTCTATAAGGTAGCAATGGATGAGCAATCAAGGCCTAGCTTCTCAGGAGGTGATGCGGGCTGGTTCTTAAGTACAGTGTAGTCCTCGAACCCCCACAAAGGAATGTCCACACACTGTATTACTGAAAACACAGTCTTTATATAATTAATATTCAAAGGTATGTACATGATCACAATAAAGCACATTTTGCTCGGAAATCAACAATGATAAATATATACAATTCTACAGTGGTACCACCAATGTTATCGAATCTCATTAAAGTGCATCAACAGTATGGTTAAAATGTCACACAGATCAATAACGAGGAAACCAGCAATAGAGATAGGAAGGAACGCAAGATGGTTGAAACAATAGGCAGAATGCTGACCCCTACCACTAGGAACAGTTCTGTGTGGAGATCCCCCCACCTGGGCAACCTGTAAATAAAGATATATAGCACAAGCCCAGTCCATTTATTGTTCGATAGTCTTACTTCCTCCTATTAATGTTTTACTCCCCCCAATGTACCTGGTGGAGTAGAGTTCTTCGAAGATGCGTCAACCGATCCTTCTTGAGTGACTCCCTTTAAAGCAGGAGCCACGGATCATCGAGAGGCATCGAGGAACTTTGCATTCGGTGTCGGGGAATCGACGGCCCTTCTTGAGTGCCCTCCCTTTAAGGCAGGAGTCACGGGTCGTCGAACGTCCAACAATGAACAGGTTGAATTACAGCAGTGAAGTGGCAGCTTCATTCCTAGCGGTGCTCGTCGATGACGGAGCATTAGCGTCCTGAAAGGAAGAGGCGTGCGGGGCACCTCGGTGACGATAGTTCTGGACCGCAAAGAGATGATGAAGAACTGTGGCCCAGCAAGCGCGTCGAGTCGTCGGTGTCTCTGTGGTCTTTAGGTGGCGGGAAACCCACCGGCGGATGCTCCTCGGCGCGTCGACGGTCGGGCCTTCTCCAGCGGGAGAAAAGCGGGTGACGATGCAGACGAGAGCGTCCGATGATCAATGGAAGTTCTTAGGCAAACGGTCGGCGACGTCGGTCGTCGAGAGTGGCGGACAACAGTCCGAGTGCTTCTCTTTGAGATCCCACGGCAGTCCTCGTCTCGGGTCGACAGCCTGTCGAAGGTCTGTCTACCAGGGAGCTTTGGCAAAGATCAGCTGTGCACGATGGTCCCTCGTAGCTCGGGAAGAGGGTGCCTTACCAGGTCCTCTCTGGGTCAGTCCTTGGAGGCACAGCAGCTTTCAGATTGTGAAGGAGAGCAACAGCAATTCTTCTCGTCCAGCAGGGCTTCAAGGTCAAGCTTCAGTTACTCCAGTTACTCGTCGTAGTGGACTTCAGCTTCTGAACACGATTCCTAGCAGTGAGAAGTCCCCAGATATACTGTTGATCTCCGATTCATTCCGCTGGGTCACACTCAAGCATCCAATCATGACTAAGGGCATTCATGCAGGCAGGCAGCCAATCAGGCACACGAGGTATTCAGGCCATTCACTTCTCTTCAGATACTCACAACAAGTTATGTGTATTGGGACTAGTACCAAGACATTCAACACTCCAAGCTGCATTCATACCGGTTTCGGGCAGGGAGGTCTCAGTCATTGTGTCAACCACCAGATACTAGACATCCACAACACAGAATGCATATTCGTCACACACTCTATTCACCCAGGTCCCACCCACAGGAGGTACCCACAACATACATCACCGGGAAGGCTCCAGCTAGTCTGGCTGGGCCTTCACAACAACACCATATATGGCATTTCCACCCAACAGCCACAGGGGCCATCTTGTTTTCCATCAGGAATCAACTGATCCCAATGGCAGGGCCGGGGTATCCCAAAATGGAGGATACTCCGCGCACCTGTCAATTTCAGCATGGAGCTGCCACCAGCCCATACCCTGCTCTGCGGGCCACCCACAGGTGCCCAAAAACATACACTAGGGGCACAGGGTTGTACCCCCACCCATGGGTGCCATAAGGGTATCCCACGGGTCCGTTCACCAAACCAAAAGAGAGAGAGCTGCACCGCCAGGAGTCCCACATGAACTCCTGCGCAGAAAACACGACAGAACACACGATAAAAAGCTTTAAAGGACAAGGATACGGAGGCCCTGTCCCTCCAATGCCTGCATCACAGTTACAACAATACGTTGATCGATAGTAAACATTTTTCATATGCTTCATACCTTAGTTTTCCTCACTTTTACAGATGCAAAAAGAACTTGTTGGGCACGACCATCCTGTGCTAATTTTATGCGTGGATCGAACATCCTAAGTTTAAGTGAGGTTGCAGCAATAAATGAAAACAGTAGCCCGCAAAGCTGATATAAGTTGTCCCAATGATCTGCTCCAGCTATTTTCAATACCGACATCCCATGTCATCATCCACACCCGCGCAAACAGGAAGATAAACAACAGATAAAACAGACCTGCTTACAAAGAGCGTACCTTCTGGGTCTTGCCATAAATAGTATTGTGTAAGTGAATATTTCAGTAATACATCAACAATAGTGTGGAATGCTGCCCATGCTTTTATATTTCAAAGAAGGTTCAGAAGAAATTGTAGGCTCCATAAAATGAAGGATTCTTTTTTTATTTTGTGGGTAACTTGGAGCTGACAATGTTTTTTGTCCTTTGTGTCCTTGTCTTTCCGTATTACAAATCAGCAAAAAAATTCAATGATGGTCCTTGGTGGTCCGTGTGGGAGAACAGACACCTTCTTTGCATTTTGAAAGGTGAAAGTTCTTGTTTATGCGGCTTCTTATAATCTGAATGCTGATATGTTGCTTCTTATTGCCAGAAAAGCAAATGGACGTATAGGGCCATATCGATCGTCCCAGATAATGGTGAGTGAAAAAACACTGCTTATGGTAATCCTGTAGTGTTGGTTCCAGAATCCGTATGTTGGCACTTGGAAGCCGTGAAACGGACAGTACGGTAGAAAGTATCTGCAAACGAAACCCAATAACAATACATTTAAGTAGCCGTTCTTTATTTTAATATAATTATTTAGCGTACAACTCATAACTGTTTGAAACCTAATCATAAGCACAACATAGCAATCTTTAACACACAAATGAAAACAAGGTGTATTGTTTGAGACCACGAGTTGCGTAGAATTTGAGCACTGTTAATTAGTTGTAGCTCCAAAAGGGATGGAGAACCACATGGAGCAAACAAGGAACAATCATAGGAATCATTCAGCTTGAATGCCGGAGTGATGTCATTGTTATGAAGCATACAAGATTACTTTTGGAAAACCATGCACAGTGCATACAGACAATGTTTATGCCACCATCCATTAATAATTATGCATACAGCACTCTATCCTACTCATGTCTAATCCCAATAAAAATGGTATGTAAACTTTAACTTGCATAATTAAAGCAAATTCCATGCTTAGATTGTTTCCACGGGAAATTGCTCTGTACGATGTATCACTTCCTTTTAGACTAACTGGGTGGTACATGGGTGCTCTGAATACAGTTAAAGTTTTCTTTTCTTTTTTTCTATTCCCCACAATGTATGTCCTCGAGCAATTGATGCATAGCGTTGAAGGCTAAATTACAATAAGCATTTGAGGCGGCACAATCATATTATTGTGTATTTTGTAATGTAAAAAGTGTAGTAAAATAGATTTTAGCATTAGGTGCATGGAGAGATGATCCTACCTTACACATGGTTCAATGAATCGATAGATGGGCAAAAAAACAATTGGAGCTTTATGCCCCCTATGTAATAGTGTTATGTACATTGTCCTACGAATGAATGGTGCATGTTTGGACATTGTGTGTGACAGAATGTGTGTTACATGGCTGAGCATACGTGGGTGGCAGGGCCTTGTTAAGCACTTGTGGGTCCCTGGGCACAGACATTTTTGGGCCCCCCCTTCATCAAACCAAAGGAATTATTTTAAAACTGTTAAACAGATTAGAAGTCAGACATGGTTTTCAAATAGGACAGGTTGGAAGAAAAAATCACAATCCACAGCGCTTGTAAAGAACAATTAAGCAATGAGCAACAAGGCTGCAGGTATCTGAGTAGTGTGTATATACTGCCAGTATAATTCCACTGTGGTAAGATCAAATACAACACGAGCAAGTGCCAGTTTCACTGCGCCAAAAGATTGCAAATGAGAGCATGAAGTCCAAATGGTTTATTCGAGGAACAGCCTTTGAAATCCAAAGGATTGATTCAAGGAAAAGCCTAACAGATGTTTCGAGCCTTGAACGGCTCTTCATCTGAGGCTAATATTGAGCATTGAATACAAAAACAATAGAAAACAAGTTGTACAACATTCAGTGTAGCGAAGTAATAACACCATACAATAATAAAAACAGAACAAATAATGGCATAACATCCATGGACATTTGCAAGTGGTAGATTAGCCAAATTAAATAAATGCAATTTGCAATAAGGTGAATGCGAGACAAAAAAAAACAAATTTGAGCGTGAAAAAAACATAAGAAGAAAGATCAAGTAATGGGCTAAAGGATGCCACTGGTATGTGAGGAGGCTAAACTTACAGAACACAGTACAGTTATATGCCAGATGCATTGGGGGTCATTACGATGTGGGCGGTAAGGGGTTAACAGCACCGGTAAAGGTGCCAGAGCCGTCAACCCATTACCGTCTATTACCTCGAAATGGGAATGGGGATGTACCGTGTCCGGGTTTCTTCAATGAGGAATTACCGGGCCCTCCAAGGTTGGAATGGCCCGGTAATTCCTCATTTAAGGAACACAGACCCAGTACCCAGTAAGGGGGTAGCCATGCCTCTAATAGCGACATGGCTACCTCCTAACTCGTAATGACCCCAATTGCGTGTTTGGGTTGTGGGCACTGGGCACATTATTCAGTAGTTTACTGTATTATGATGTATTGGTTGTGGGCAGGTATTAGATCCTTGGGTGCAGAGGCCAATCATCAAAGAGTTTGTCCATTGGTTGGATGTACTGCAATATTATGTGAACTGAAGTGGATAGGTGTTAGGTGGCTGTGTTATTTTTGTGGTTTGTGGTACATGGGTAGATGTTTGCATGTATGACTGTATTATACTGTGGTGGTTGTGGCCAGGGTGTAGAGTATTGAGTGCATGGCTGCATGCCGTAGACTGTAGGGTATGCAATCAAGAGTTTTGTCCGTGGGTAGAAGCACCACAGTATAATATACCTATGCATTCAACATTGTGATACTGGCTTGTGGATTGCAGAAATATGTGTACATATTGCAATTTGCAGATTATAAAGAAGTATGACACCAATAATTTTATACATACTGATTGTATTGTTGGGTGCCTGTGCAGTTTTTGTGCATGGTATAAGTAGGAGTGATCGTTGTTTCATTCTCTGTGATAAAAGAAAACATAAAATGTTAGGATAGGTACTTCCTCATTATGTAGTTCATTGTCTTGCAGACATGTGTTTACTTTGTGGACCTTCATAATTAGTACTTCTTAAGTACCATGCTTTAAACAATTGTATGGTGCAATATGTGCAGTTCCTGTGTTTCTTAGCATAATCATTGGGTCTGTTGAAAAACAAAATCCAAGCAGGATATAAACAAAAAACCTTTCTACATTCATTTGTTGTTATGTTGCACAGTCCGGTGCAGTGACGTATCCACTAGTTACAGCAATGTTTGAGGTGCACTGTTTCAGTAGGAGGAATTGAAATGGTGCATGATTTGTCTTTTGGAAGTGGTGGTACTATGGTTGTATTTAGATACCAATTGGCATAATCTAACTGTTTATCTGTTTCCTCTGTTTGGCATTATTAGAGTTTGGTAGTTGCTGATGTTTTGTAAGTACTGTGCCATTGCACTGTGATATTGCAGAATTGTGGGGGGAGTTAGATACCTGTTGGCATATTCTAACTGTTGATAGTTTGGAAATTGTTGAGGGTGTCTTTGTAGCACTGTGGTTTCTGAAGTTTGAGTTTGGCACTTTGAATGATGCAAGTAATATTGAAGTATTATGGTTGCAGTTAGATACCAGATGGTGAATTCTGTCTACAGTTTATCATTTGTGCAGGGTATGTTTAGAAGCCTGTGCATTCTTGTTGGTACATTTACATTTTTCAATATTGTGAAGTGCTGTTGCAGCACTATGGGTGTACTTAATAATATTTGCATATTTCGTGCATTGGTATGGGCATTGGTAGACAGTTGTTGCCTTATTGTATTAGTTGGTGGTTTCAGAGGTTAATGAGGACAGATGTAAACCCTCTTACTAAGTACTTTTTATTTTAAGTACCATGTAGGAAACAGTTTTAGTTTGTCTTGTCTATACTTATTGTTTTTTGTGACTGTAATCATTGGGGAACAAATGCAGGCAAACTGATGTATTTGTTGGATAGTTGCTGTATGCTAAGTTGTTCCAGTAGTAGGTAATTTTTTGTTGTTGCAATTATATATGTACTGGTGGGTGTTGGGAGTAGGTTACTCAAATTTTGTACATCAGTGAGTACATTTTGGTTTCAAGATTATTAAGTAGTTATTTGCAAGATTTGCTGATAATCTCTGCTTCAAAGTAATGGAAGTATCAATGCATTCAAACCATGGGCATTACTTTTTAATGTATGCAGTATAGTGACATGCACTGGTTGTGGTGGCTGTGTGGTAGATTATGGCTACTGTTGTGAAGGGTTTGTTGCCAAGTGATACTTGTCCGTGTGTGAAGCCAGTAAGCTTGCAGTTGTTTTTAGTTCCATCTGCATTGTATATTAAAAGCATTAATATTACATATTGGCTATGTGATTGTATTTGTAAGGTGGAACGATTATCGGATTTGCAAGTAGTACATAATATGCTATGGTTTGCATTTTGTACGAGTTGCTGACATGGAATGGATTCACAGTTAGGTATAGATACATAGACACAGCGCTCATTAGGGACTTGTTCCTGCATCACATGGTTGCAGAAAGTACAAGAGAGCAATGATGTGCTGTTGGCAGCCTCAGCCCGGTGTGTCCGTTGGCTAGGCCTGGGGTGTTTGCGGCCGGTAGTCATTGTGTACTGTTGTGCAGGTCTGTGTGTTTTTTGTTTTGTTGTTGCAGTGTAGTGAAGATTGTGTGGTTTGTTGTGCTGTAGGTTTGTGGTTGTGTTTGGTTTGGAGCTTGAGAGGTGTATGCAGAGGGGGGAAATTGTTAGTGGAATTGTTTAGTTGGCATCTCTATCCAGAATTGATGTGTTGGGCTTGTGTAATCTCTCCAGACAGGGTGCGGGGGCACCCAGTGCCTCTGTCCTGATCTGGGCCTGTCCGGCATTCAAGGTCCCTTTCACATATCGCTCCCACCTCCACCAGCCTCCCTCACAAACCCACCTGTCCTCCCTTTCCACTTATATGGCCAGTGCACCTGCCAGGGTCCACAACTCAGTGTGGTTATTGGCAATATCCCGACAATTCCACAACACTATGGTACATGGTAGCAACTAAGGGGTGAGTGAAGATGTCGGATGGGATTGGCTGGCGTTGTTGACTCCATTTTCATGTGTGTCGCCTGTGTACCACTCTACCCGGCGTCACCCGTCCAGGTGCCGTGGGTGCTTCTCAGTTGGTTCCGGGAGCTTGTCAGTGTCTTGGAATCTCAAAATTTCAGCAAAGTAGTCCAATTCCTGCCTTATTCCTGAGACACTGTAAGTGTTCTCAGGATTGTTTGCTGCATTTCTGTGAAGGAGTAGCATTTGTAAACACAACTGGTCTGAGCCATTTAAATAAATGTTTTCAACAATTGGTGGCAATTGTAATAGAACATTGATGGCTACATTTGCATAGCAATTTACACCAGTTGTATTGGACAATTTAAATGGACCAGATAGTTCTGTGTCTGAGTCATTTGATGGAAGTCCATGTGGTATGTTCAAAGAAGTAGTTATCTTTGTTTGTGCAGTTGGGCATGTATTTTCCTTTTTCAGTATATTTTTCTGTGGTTTTGGTAGTTGAGTATGAGCTGATCTCAATGTCTTTGGCTTTGGTGCTATTGTTGGGATATCATGTATATGTTCTGATTGCATTACTTTTCTTTTACAAAGTTTGTGTTTTTGAAGAACAGGGCACATTTTGAGATGGGATGTGTAGAGTGCACATATTATATTGTACTCTAGGATGAAAGGAATGTCAGCGTTGTCTTTACTTGCATCGAAATTGACTAGAAATAGTCCTTAAAGTGTACATAGGCATGACAGTGCTATATAACTCATGCCTTCTTTAAAGACTGTGTAGCCAATGTCATGCCTTCTTTAAAGACTGTGCGGCCAATATC
The DNA here is from genome assembly GCF_040938575.1 of Ambystoma mexicanum. Lineage (NCBI taxonomy): Eukaryota > Metazoa > Chordata > Amphibia > Caudata > Ambystomatidae > Ambystoma > Ambystoma mexicanum. Next base: position 360,204,655 of record NC_090939.1, read on the forward strand.
AATCAATGCTTGATCTCTGGTTAGACCGTGTGATTTATGAATATCGACTGTGTATGCTAGATAAAGACAACACTTTTCTCTATGTACATACATGTCTTTGAAAAGGAGGAACTGGGCTATTGAGTGCCCTATCTTCTGAGAGTTTGTCAAAGTGAAAGCTGTTGCCACGTGGGTATGTCTGGAAGCCAACAAATGTACCAAGTCCTCCATTAACTAAACCTTGTTCTACGTTGGTTATGCTATAGCATTACTCTACAGTTTAAACACAATGTTAACATGTTCTCCAAACCAGCTGTGTTAAAGATAGAGTTTTCTAAGGTATATAGTTGTTCTATGACTTGTTGACACATAGGCATTGTCATACCCTGTATGTCCAGTTTGTCTGTGGAGTAAATTGGCACTAGTGGTTGCATTTCTTTTTTCAGCATCATTTTATTGAATTGTGCACATCTTGCTAGAGTTGGCATTAAGGACATACAGCTGCCATTTTTGTGTGCTAATTGTTCCATGACATCAGTAGTACATGTGTTATGTCCGTATAGCTCATGGATGTGTCTGGTATTTAGGATGGATTGAGCTTCCTTAGATAGTACACCAATGCAAATGCTTTTTAAATTATTGTCGTAGGTAAGGTCTGCAGACTGACACATTTTTCAGTTAGTTCTCTGTATTGGAAATATTGCCAGAGATTTACATTCTCTATGCTTCCAAGAGATTTACGCCATAGTTTGTTTAAAAATTCGGCATAGCTCCATAGCAGCTTCTGTTGAAAGTTTGTAGTAGTCTAATTTGTTTGGTGTTCTACTGGAAGGAGTAGCAATCAGTGTAAAGTGACACCACCTATGTTGTAGGCAGCTAAACCTGTGGCGGTGGTTAAAGCAGCTGAACGATTGTTGTTTGTTAATTGTTGGAGACATTTACTGATCATTTTTATTAAGAATGTTTTGCATGAACCAGCTTGACCACTTAAATACAGCAGTACAGGTTTATAGTGTTGACAGGTACAAATTATGTTTTTCATGCAGCATACCATATTCAATTTATTTAGTTACTTCTTGGAAAATGGTACGCTGCTCATTGTTTAGTTGTGATCTCAGTAGAGCAACGTCTTTTGTAGATTGCTCATACTGACACATGGTATTCTCAACTTCAATCATGGCTAATTCTGCCTCATTTGCTATGAGTGGCTGTACAAGTGGTTCTTGGCTTCTTGTCAGAGAAGGTTGACTGCTCTCAGGAGTATCTATATTTAGTTGTACTTGAAGTTCTTCTTCTTCTTGCGTTCATTGTCCAACATGTTTTTGTACTGCGTAAAGTTTATATCTGTTATGGTGCTTTCACATGCATTGAAAGCATCTTTGAAGGAGGCGTGGGTGTCTAATACATCTTCTTCTTTTCTCCATGGTTTAAAACATTGCAGTAGGGCCATGTAGTACAGTTCTTCATGTTGAGGAGTGTTTAATGACAGCTTCATATGATTAATCAGGCTGCGTTTGGTACATTTCGCCAGGATGCCCTCACAACTTTCCACTTTAACCTTTTTCTAATCTGGTTTAATGTTATTTTTGTATGAGAAATGTTGGGCTATGTGGTATAGGCACATGGTTTCTAAAGCAGTACTCCTGTTTGGGTAGTATGTGTCCGGAATGTTTTTTTCAAAATGTCCTGGCTGTTGGGATAGTTGTTGGCTATTGTTTGTATGTCTGGGTACAACTTGAGAGATCTTTTTTCTTGATGCAGCAGGACCAAGGCTTAGGCAGGCTATGTTTTCATATTTTCCATATAAGGTTGTACCGGTTAAATGGTCTGTGGCTTGGTAGCAGCCACATTCTCTATGAGAGAGCATTTTATGGCAAAGCTGTATAGTTTCTGTGATAGTGTTTTGTCTCATGATATGTCACCCCAAACGCCTTTCAGCTCTGTTTTCTCTGCTTTGGTTAAGTAGGCTGTGACATATTGTGCAACTGCAGTGGAACTGTCTGCAATGTACTGCACATCTCTGTTTGCATTCCATAGGAGGGCAATTGTTGCATTGTAATCATTGATGTACTTTGATGCTTTGGTTCTTTTTAAGCAGTGTGTGTTCTTAGGAGATTTGCCTTTTACACTGTGTCTAACCGAAGACATTAACCTGTTTACTTTTCCTCTTGCTGAAACTGCTTTAGGGAAATGAAAGCAGCATTTGGTTTAGTATTTGCCTTTGTTTTTATAAGTCCACCTACAAAATGTGTGCATTTAGGTTGCTACATGGACTTTTTGTAGGGATTTTGCAAGTGACATGTTTGTGAATGAACTGCAAAACAGTTGAATCACTGTCCTGACCAAAGTTTGGAGCATTTTTAATCACAAAAGCATTTGGATGTGTGGTGCTCCTCAGGCTTGATATTCCTTTCTCCAAAAGAAGGTTTACACTTCTCGGAGGGGGGGATGTGTTTTATTGCAAATGAAGGTCAGCATGGTGATAAAGCGATGATGGAAGTACATTGATACATTTACAGGATCAAGAGAGCAGAGTTCTCCTGGTGTTTTCATGTCTATACCTGTTTTGTTTTTGTTTGATATGCATACGAAAGTGTGCAAGTCTTCCCATGTATACTCGGCACAACTTAAAGTGACACACCAGGTTGTGTAGCATACACCTTACATCTGCGTGCTGACAGACCCAGTATTCTTTTGTACCACGCATGTTTGCCAAGATATTTGTAATATTTGACTATTAAACGTTGTCTTTCTCTTGCACCTTTTGAAGTAGCTGCGTAGCAGATGTGTTTTGAAAATTGGAACTGGTTTTCAATGTGTGTGCAACTTCATAACATAGAGTTGCTAGTTCACTTTCAAAGAGGAGGTGGAATATGTATTCCACATTTTGTCTGAAAATAGGGTCTTCAGAATACATTTGTAAAGAGTAGTATTCGGATGCTGTTATTTGTGTGCATCTTTCATCGTACCTTCCACCTTTTCCAGTAGGGATGATTACAGGAAAGGCTTGTGCTTCTACACTTTTTTCACATATACTGATTGGCGTTCCTTTGCATGCCGTATTTGATGTGTTTCCAGTTCATCATCTATGGTGTCTTTGGAGTGCAGTTGGTGAATTGTATAGTGGTCTAAAATATTGGAGGCTGCAGTAGGATCTAGAAGTTCAAATTTCCCAGTTGTTGAGGAGTTCTGAATTATTTTGGTTGTTTCTCTCAGGTTTTCTTCAATGTTCATGTCTTTGTAGTATTCAATTGTGTCTTTAAGATATTGCAGGGCTTTGGTACGTTGTTTAAGTCCACTAGTTGCTGCCAATTTATTTTGTCTTTTGTATGTACACCATTCACCAGAATAATCAAAGATTGTTCTATTCTCCGTTGTACTCCTAGTTTGTCTACAATTTCTTTGAGATCTAATGGCAAACAAACTACTTTGCCACAAATGCCTCTCAGTAATTGAGTGGAGGGCAATTTTGCAGTTTTAGGTTGTAGTCGTATTATTGCTTGAAATGAGTGTACTGTTTGGATTATAATAGTCTAATACAAATTAAGCGTTTTTTTGTGCATTTGGCTGTGGGAATATTTCCCAATTCTTACTGATAGCCCGTGAAGGCATTTGGTTATTGTCAAGTTTTGCAGTGCAGTATGTGCACAGTATTGAGGGGTTAGTAATATTGTATTTGTTTTCTGCTATAGGTTAGAGAGCTAATTGGAACCATTCAGATTCATCTTTGTCTTCTATTTTGTACATTATATCAATAGTTTTCGTGCTCTTTGTATACAAAGTTCTGAGACAACAGACACATTCTTGGTTTGGTATTTCAGCAGATATGTATTTGAACTTGGCTATTTCGTTTTCTGTATGTGTGTAGTAGACATATGTAAGGTTGTCGCTACAGTTTTCTGAAGTTACTAGATTTTGTAAGTACTCTTCAGTTCCAAAATGTTTTCTTTGGATGTGGTCTATTTATTCGAGCTTTTGTTTGGCTGTACCGTGTAGTAGAATGCCATTTAAATGCTCCATTGACAATGCAGGACATTTTGCATAGCACAGTTTGTGAACAAGATGTCTTACAGTAGAATGGTGTGTTGCTAACATTTTGATATGGTGAAAGGTGCTTTTGCAAGCAGGTCCAGAAATGCAAGCTAATGAATGTACTGGTATTCCTTTGTATTTGCACACTGGACAGGAGTCCATAGGTTGTAATATATTCATTTTTCTTTTGTCATTGGCTTTCACATTGTGATTGAGGAACTGCTGCAAAGATTTCATAGAACTTTGACATGTGTTGCACATTGATGTGCATGGCCATTTGTAGATGGGGAGTATTGGTACGGTGGAATGGAGAGTTGATTCTAAGTTTGACTGGGATATTTGTGAAAGCAGTGTTTCTTCTTCCATTATGGTATTGTCTAGCTTTTCATACCCTCGCCCACTGCTATGTATGGCAATTTTGTTTATTTGCTCTTGTTTGTATGATTCTTCATTGAAATAGTGCTCTGTGCTGGTGGTGTGACTCCACTCACCTGTACAGATGTTGCCAAATGTATCTATTCGGATATTGCGTTTGTTGCAAAGTACTGGTTGTATTTTACTAATGAATTTTGTTAGTGGTTTCATTCTGTTTAAAATTAATATAAAGAATTTCTTTTTGAGGAGCATTGCACTGTCTACAAGAGCTTCCAGGATCAGTTTTCTGGGGTAAGTTTTAAGGGTTGAGCGTGATTTTTCTCCTGTATTAATAAGGTTCTGAAGAACTCTGTGGTGGAACATTTTTTTTAAAATTATATTATTTTTTTGTGAATGCTTACTTGTGGCTACTTTAACATTTGTACGTGCTCTGTTAGCAGTAGTGGTAATTGTAATCTTTTTAGTACATCTTGTTTTATTTTTCCTTGAAAGAGGAGTTCAAGTTTGTTTCCTGTTAGGTGCATCCATTGTCCTTAGTGACTGTATTAGCTGTTTTATTTGAACTTTCTGTACAAATTCTGCTAGAGGCAGACGGCTATTTTGTATGCTTTTAGGTTGATGTGCTCTATTTCTGCGTTGCTTTCTATGGTTTTTTGGTGGGCCTTCTGTAATATCTGTTGGAGAAGAAATTAAAGTGTGGGTGTGGAGGTTGTGCAATGTACATGTGTGCACTGTGCATGAGTGTTTGAATATGAGGGTAGGCATACACATAGAGGTGTGTGATTGTGTAATGGGTTGTTACTTTAGGTTGGGAAGGCTGTATTAGTATCTGTGTATTACTATAATGGTGGTCAGATGACAATAGGAAGTGGGCACTTGTTGAGGTGCAATGAGTAAGAATGAATCAAATACTGTTGGGTTGATGGAATTGTGTATCCTACAACACAAAAACACTGCACTGTTTGAGTAAGAGGCAGAACACTACAATAGTATTGCACTTACGATATTGAGAGTAGGTTTCTTCTAGGTTGTATTTTCCACTTGAGACACCACTGTCTTTCAGGAGAGAGGTTTTCACTGCAACTGCGAAATAAAGAAGTAATTGCATGTGTTTGTTAATGGCATAGTGATTGCAGTTGGAGAATACATTATTTAAAATTGTAGGAGGATGTCTTGGCAGGAAGAATTAGTGTGTGTGTGAAATTGGATAGCTTTGTATATAGATGGGGACGTGGGAGCACCAGCATTTTTGGTAAGGGGGGTTAGTGATTTATTTATAAGTGAGGTGCAGTTTAGCAAGTGTGTGTGCTACTGTAGGGCTCTTCAGTTTGAACATGGATTAGTGTAAGTTGTAGTAAGGTGAGAAAAAGGGTTGGAAAGCAGTACAGATTGGAAAGGAGAATGTTTTCGTATGTGCAATTCCATTCACTTTTCTGCAGATATATCCTTGGTTCATGAGTGGAGCAATCATTTCAAAGGTTTGATTAATGTATCTACATTTATAAATGGTACTGGTCTCAATGCACATATACATTTTCTTTGCTTTTTAAACAATGGTGCATTCTGTGAACTGTGCAAGGTAAGTGGCAGGCATCCTCTTGACATGCATGCAATGTATGAACTTGGTATGCTTTGGTAAGATACATTCTGTTTTCCTTTTCTGTGTGCATTTTTGGAATTTTATACGAGGTGTGTTAGTGGGGGAAGAGCTTGTAAAAATGATTGAAGGATAGAAGTAAATAGCAGTTTGTACATTAGAATGGGTGATAGGGGTAAATGCACATTTTCAAAGCACATACCATTGTAATTGCCACTTGATGATAGTTGATGGGACAAATGACAGTATGCTTTTTGAGTAGGTCATGGAGGGTAAGTGGCAGGTACCCTGTTCACAGGCACTTGTAACAGAGTTGCAAATGTACTGTACCAAATATATTCATACCTCTACTTTGTGTTGATGGATGGAGATGTGGATGAATCTGGAAGCAGAAATCTTGGATAGTTTTACAGTAATTTTTGTTGGTGGTTTTGGCAATCACAGGACACCTGCACTCTGAGTGTTTAACTGTAAATCTGGAGTTTGAGCAGAGATGATAGAGTTAGATGTAGAAGTCTTGTATGTGATTGGTGGATGGTTGTGTGACTGCTTACCAGTAGCCAATGAGATTTTGGTGTAAAAGTGGAAAAAGAAGAAGGCTCCCCATGACTTACGAGATCCGCAGACACTACAGTAGTCCGCAGATCACATCTGCTGCATCCGGGGGAATTAAACAATCAGGTGTTCATGGTGTGCTTAACAGGAAAGGATGGCAATACTTTGTGTCATTGCTGTGTTGGTTGTGTAGTGAAGATGGCTGAAGTTACTGTATGGAACGTGGGTAATTCATGTGTATGTGAACTCGAGAGCTATGCAAAGGCAAGAGGGTTTTCTGAGGATCTTGGATTTCCACCTGTGGAGCCTTTATGGTGTAGTGTTCCTGGCTGCAATTTGCAGGCACTGCTTGCTGATTGTAGAAACATGGCTACTTTGGGCCATCCTGATGTTTTGGTAGTGCACTGTGGAGGAGAGAATTTGGGCTTTATGAGTGCCCAAAGTTTGGTTCCTCTATTGAAGTTGTTTGTGAAAGAGCTAATGGTACTTTTCCATAAGGCAAAGGTGTTATTTTCTCAAATAATACCATTAGCACTATGAAACAAACCCAGTGTCTTCAGTCCCCAGCATGTTGCAAGGTGCCTCGTTAATAGTGGCATGGATGTGGTTTTGGGAAATGCTGAGATGTCTGTTTTCTTCAATGAGAACATTGATTTCCTTAATGCGCACTACTTTAGTGGAGATGGTGTTTCGTTGTCGTTCCTTGGAAATTATTGTTTTTTTGGAAATCTAAGGGATGCTTTGCAGAAGTTGATGTAAGGCAGTAAGGAGTAAAAGAAGAGAAAAAAACAGAAAATAACTAGAAAATACAAGGTGTCCTTCAGTAGCACTTAAACAAGCATAAAAAAAGACTCTACCACCACTAAAGACAAAATCCCCTACCCTGGTTGAAATGTGTTACCCCACCGATGCGAAAAGCACTACATGTCCACGGGCACTGCAGTAGTTCGAGGATCACACGTTTGAGGAAGGCAGGCATCGAAATGGGAGTGTGGAGGCCAGGGGATTGGTCAATAAGGTTTCCTGGGTGTGGTGTGTAAGGAGAGACTGTGGCAGAAGGTCACCTTGCAGAGAGGAGGGCAGATCGCTATAGTTATGTCTGTATCATTCAGGAGGCAAAGTGTATGGATTTTGGGGGACTCCATGGATTCCTCTTTGTGCCACTTTGGTGACACTCGATCATCCAGACATTATTATTATTCATTGTAGAGGGAACAGTTTTGGACATGAATTTCTCTGCAGTTTGCGATGAAGGAGGCATTTGGGCAAGTTATGGATATGTTTCCAAACTCATGAGTAATTAATTCTCGCATTACCCAGAGACAGATGTGGCTGTATCCTTCTTCATTTGGTCAGGAAATGGAGAAAGTGAGGCACAAAGTCAACAAGGCTGTTTGCGCCTTTTTGAGGGATGTTGGCATGTCCTCCTTCCAAAATGAAAATATTACGTTTCGAAGCACCAGCATTTTTCGCAGAGATGGAGTCCATCTTACTGATGTGGCAATCAGCTTTTTCTGCAAAATATCCATAATGCATTGTATTCCTTTTTGCAAGTATAGGAAACATTTTCCAGTAGGTGTTGGCCACTTCAACCCTTCCAAAAACAAAGTCCACAAAAAGGCTCTTTTCAGAGTCACCACTTTCTCCTGGAAAAGAGTGCAATGTTTTTGATGGAGACACCCCTTAAATTATTTTATATGTCCGCAGACTACCGTGGTCCTTACAGGCTGCCGAGGGGCCTGCATCATTTCATTGCCATTTCTATTTTTGAACTGTGAAATGTGGCTCAGAAAAGAGCCTTTTTATGTTTTTGTTTTTGTTTACACATGATACACAAGGAAAGGAAGGGAAGGGAGGGTAGGAAAGGGGCACCAACCACAGGGATAAAAAAGGGCAAGTGGAGGGAGGAATATGTTTGGTGAGCCTCACTTAGGTAGGGGGCACTCCTTCTCATGCTCCTGGACCAAAGCCTCAAAAGCACTTCCAAGTTGCTCTCTCCTGTAGAGTACTGCATCGAAGTGCATGCACAATACAGTGACCTTCAAAAGGCAAGGGTCTGCTGTGGTGCGTATAGCCTGCAAGGCTGGTTCAGGGATCCACTGCCCCACAGGAGTGGGTCTTGTAGTGGCAGGAGTAGATACAGAGAATGCAGCAGAGGAACTCAACCTACTGTCTTGTTTGAAGGGGATGACCCTCCAAACTGCTGCTTTGTGGTTCAACTTCAGGTGTTGTCACATGGAGGTGGTGCTGTAGCTGCACAAGCCTGGTTTGCCATGACTGAGCACCATCTGGCACTCAGTGCTTTGAACCTTGCCTGCACAAGCTTTGGGCACATCTCCAAAGGTTTTAAAGAGCCTCCACACCCAAGACCCACGCTGGCCAGCATTAGTGGGGACTTCCATCTCATCCTCATCTTCCTCTTCATCCCTCTTTACATCTCCATGCCTGTTCCACTCTCCAAGCCCTTGGCAGGGTGGTGATGGTGGAGGGGGTGGGGGTGGTGCTGATGCAGAAGTAGAAGCAACAGCAGCAGAAGCCATGAATGCCATATCCAAAGGTGTTAGGTTCCACCAGGATGTCTGAAAACTGCAGACAACATAAAGAGAAATCCCGCAATGTAGAGCAGTGTCTGTTCTGCTCAGAATGAAGAGCAGCTCTTGGGTGTGGCCTTTTATAGGGGTGCTGGAGAGCATTTCGTGTACAGCTGCAATGTCCGCGGACACTTCAAACACCAAAAAGGGCTCAAAAAGTTCCAAAAGGTTTCCCTATCAGTAAGGGCATAGTCTGGGACCATTTCAAAGGTGAATTTTCATAGAGAAATAACTTGGATTGTTCAAAAAAATAATTATCTGGTGTCCGGGGGCCCGGACCCTTCCTGCGGTCAAGGGCCTATGCTCAGCATGGGTGCCGTCACATGATGATGTTGCAGACACGTTCACGAATGGGATGGCTGTCCGTAGGATGCCTATTGCACAGGATCGGTTGTTCGCATTCGTATAGGTGTTCTACGGACAGGGTTTGGGTCCCCAAACTAATCAAAGTGTGACACACGTGCAGCATACAGTTACGGACAGGCGCAATGTTCGTAGGACCCTGAGGGTGGGATGCGCATGCGAATAAGTGTCCGCTGGACAGGGCTAGGGTCCTCGAACTAATTAAAGGTGCATCACAACTTTGCGGACATGCGGACAGGGGAGTTGTTCTACAGACACCTCCATTTTCATTACGGACAGACCGAACAGGTTAAGTGTCCGTAGGACACCTCCACTTTGATTAATTATGAACATTCCAGACAGACACCTTGTTAATAAGACCCCAAAGGTGGAATGCGCATGTGGACAGGTGTCTGCTGGACATTTTGGTTAATTGCGGACATTCCAGACAGTTGCGTTGTCAGAGAGATGTACATCAGAAATCACACCATCAGTGCGACTTTCACAGGCAAAGTGTGGTAGCCACTATCTACAGCATGAGTTATATCAAGCACATGTATAGTAAAGATAAGAAATATACTACACAATGTATAACAATTAATGTACACATGAATTGTGAAACCACCCATCTAGCAAAAGAAGAACGGTGGTCAATATCACCCCTATCATCCCCAATAGGGGTGTTAACACAAGTAGTACAGCAGCAGACATGCCACAAATATGACAGTCCAAAGCCCTTGTGTAATAGGCTGTAACACCGAACCATCCTTGCGAGCCCATGGATAAGGGAAGCAGGAGTGGCATATGTGAGTCAGGACCCCAAGCTGCAAACACATACACGAGACAAGCTTGAAGGGACCAGATGGAACAGACAGTGGATGCTTTCAAAAGCCACAAAGCACCACACGGGCACATGAAAGCACAATCGACAAGCAATTTTAAACTATATTAGCTAATTACACTAACTATGAAAAACCTACATTACCTAATAAAACTAACTATCAAATAGAAAGTTAACTAACTAAACTAAAAGAAAAATCAAAAATGGCCACATACGACCCGGGGGGGTCACCCTGGAGGGGGGAGGTACAGGGTGCAGCTCAACACCCACATGCAATGATGTAGAGGAACAAAAAAAAACTCCATGGGCTCAACGCCTGCACAGCCCGACCTGTGTGGGAGATACCTTGTTGTCCGAGCCTGGCTCTTCCTGAAAAGGAGGACATGGCACAGGAGCCTGACCATGCCTAGCCGCAGTTTGCCCCTCGTCGGCAGCAAGTCTGCCAGATGGGTGAGCCTGGTTCTGTGCAGCGATGACACATATTCTGCATGCAGAACCTCCAGTGATATGCGTGCTTCCTCTTGCAAGGTAACACGGAGTTCTTCCTGCAAGGCCTGGCTGGACAACTGATGCACCTCCCGGCAAGCACATAGCTCAGCCGAGATGGTACGCTCAAGCTGCTCAAACCTCTCCTCTGACCCCGTCCTCTGGGACATCAAGAGGACACCCAGAGTGGTTCTGAGGGACTCATACTCAGCCCTCAGGGCCTCCATGTGTGCCTCTGCATGAGCAACAATTGCTTGATGCAGAGACAACATTTCAGCCTGGCGTGCCCTGTCTGAGGACCTGTGTGAGGCCGCCATGCCCAGCCTGAGCGAGCGGGCCGTGGACCGAGCCGCCCGCTGCTGGAGAAGCACCTGCACGGATTGGGCCACACGCTCCATGCTCACAGCAATGTTTTCCATTGCTGCCCCATGGCGTTCAGAATTGGCAGTTATGTCTTGCTCCCACTCAGTATACCACGGTTGCACTCGGCCACCGCATTGTTGGGCTTCACACCTGTGGGACCCAAGGACCGGCCATACTCGTTGGGTTGGCACCGCCCACAGCTGCACGACTACATGCCCCCGTCGACGTGATGGCCCAGGCACATCAGCGACTGGTGTGGAGGGTGACCCTGCGTCCCGATCCACCACAGGCGGAGGTCCCACCACTGACCCCTCAGTGCAGGTATCACCGACAGAGGAATGTCCACATCAGAATCACTCACCCCTGACGTATGGACCTGATGTACATCCAACTCGACATGGACATCAGAGTGGTCATCAGGGCTGGACTCATTGCCAGCCAAAGACAACATGGTCTTGAAGCACATGTGGGTTTTCGTGGCCTACCACCCCATGACCCCCACTTGTGCCGGGTTGCTGTAGTGATAACCACCCTGTGCCTGGCATGACAACACCATCCTCTGGCTCCATTGAAAAGTAGAGAGAAAAATGGTCACTACACATGTTAGAAGCACACAACACACATACACATAGACATCACACAGACAGCCAACACATTAAGCAGACATGTCACACACAAAAGAGTACCTGCCATGCTTGCTGGGTCAACTTGACATTGCTTCTGTGATTAGGCATGTAGAAGGGTGTTATACCGCTCAGAAGTGGGTCGATGCAGTGCAACAAATCTGTACGTACTCACTATCTACATGTACAAGTACTTCATGATGTGTATCAGAAAACGTGAAGGCAGTGCAAGGTCAACTTCAGGCATCACGTGCAATGGGTTGAATGGATACAAGCAAACCACCCCTCCCCCTAAGTGGAAATGCAGGGATGCCTTGCATGGTATCAAAAGGATGACCATAGACCTGTGTATTGGCAGACAGTGTTGACTAGCATCAAATGCATCCTCTGAGTCAAGTGACAACACAGCAGATGATGATGGGACAGTAAGAAGGACACATGATGAACCCTCAGGAGTACACCCACGTGTGAAGAAGACACTACACCAGTTGGACAAAGTCATTGGGCCTGAAACAGGCTGAGGCCTGTGACCCACACAGACTGTCACACCCTAAACATGTGTGGGACGCAGGACTGAGCCACAGTGGCCATTGGAAGGCTGATGAAATGCCATGCAATGTAGGTCACACTGGACACGTACTACAATGATCATCCAGTCAAGGACACAGGGGCATGCATGGAATGCACATGGAGCATGAATGGGCACTCATGTCCCTGCGGAGCATCCAACATCTGCACAGTCCAAGTGAGACACCCTGCATCAAGTACAAAGGATGTATCCCACAGCATATGTCTGGCAGGTTGGCTGGTGGAAGTTTGGATGTACACAGGACGCATGAACAGGCAAGTGCATTGCGGCAAAATTGATGAAGACCAGTGCAAAGGTGAAATTGGGGTGCAGAGGGGGGTGGAGAGGCAAGGGAGCATGCCATGTGCAGAGGACACATGCACTTCAGTCATTCTATGACATAGTCCCAGGGCTGAGAGGAAGGACACCCCAGGCTACATGCAGAAGGGCCAGTGAGCTGGAACATGGGCCGGAGGGGCATCCTGATGACCAGCATGTGAGTAGGGTGCAATAGTGGAGATGCGGACAGTCCCCGCCTGCTCCACATGTCCACCATCCTGCAGAGCAGCCATGTATCAGTGAAGCATTGCATTACTTGGACATCAGAACCATGTACACATGACATGTAGTGGCAGTCATGCACAACACATCACACAAGTAAAACACACATGTCCTCGACAAACACGCAGCAACACTCACTGGACTAGGCATCAAAGTCCGGCATCTTTCCCACTCCTTCGACCGATTCAGGTGGTATGAACTCTGCAACAAGTCACTCGTGCGGAGTGAGGTCTTCCTCCTCAGGTGCCGGCCCACTGCCAGTCACCAGAGTCATGTTGTAATTTGAGGCATGCTTAGCCTTAGCGTTGCATTTGAGGTCATTCCAACAATTTTTGCACTCTTCACGTGCGCACCTCATGGCCAAATGCACTCTCATGTTCTGCAATTTGCTTCCAGTGGGTATCACAGTGGGCAGCCGTAGTTAGACAATTAGGCCCCACTAGCATGTCACGGTTGTGGTCCCGCATGTAGTCCACAAGGAAGTCCAGTTCATGTGCACAGAAAGGCTTCTTCCTCGACGTGCAGGAGGTCGTTGCTGTGTGTGGGGTCCCAGCCTGTGCTGCAGGTGCAACCTTCCTCCTCTTGGATGGTGGTGCAGACCCTGGCTGGCAAATGCCACCCTGAACAGTATGGCCAGTGGCACCGGTGTATTGAGCCAAGGGAGTGGCAGGTGGAAGGATGACCAAAGGCCTGACTTGCATCAGTGGCAGCTGGGTGCCCTCTAATGGACCCTGTGCAGCAACATCCGCTGTGGCAGGGCCATTGACCGCGACTGTCCTGGTTGGTAGACTCACAACCGGGGTGTTGTTGGCTGCATCTGCCCCTGCACTTGCCAACACCCGGCTGGTCGGGGCAGCAGATGACATTACTGCCCCAGGGACACGTCTCTCGGTCAGCTGAGCCCTGCGTGCAACTACGGTTTGCCTCCTGCCCTGTTGGAAATCTTCCATGGACTCTTCAAGTGCCAAAGCAGCCTGCTCTGGCAGACCCTGAGCCTGGGTGGTGGTGTCCACAGCTGCACCTGCAGCTACCACTACCCTTGGGCCCGTGGCAGTCGATGAAATGGACTGCCGGGTCACATGGGCACCAGTGCCAGATGCAGAAGCTGCATATCCCGGAACCACAGGGGGTGGTGGCATGACTGCACAGACACATGGCACAACATCGTGCCCAAGTGGCGCACCCCTGCCTCTTCCCCCTCTGTGGCCACCCTGGACACCGTGGAGTCCCCCTACTCCCTGGCCACCCCGGCCACATCCCTGACCATGCCCATCACGAGGAGTATGCCCAGCTGAGGCGCCCCTCACCTTTGGTGGCCTCCCAACCATGGCACAGATGGAGTAGTGCCGGCACAGATAGAGGAGTGCCAATGGGAGGTGTACACCAGAATTGTCCTGGGCAATTGGGGTGAAGGGGGTGGGATGCAAGATGTTAACAGCACCCATGCACCTGCAAGGCTGTATGTGACCCCGGTGATGAAGTGACGGGTCACGCCACGCCCAGGCACCCACAAACTGCAGTAAAACCGTGCATGCATCCCTGCAGCCTACATGTGTGGAATTAACCTCCAGCAGTACGCGGTGGCACCCAGGAACACGAAAAACGCGTAAGCGTGGGACACGCAGGCTACTATGACCTCGAAAACAGGTACGCGATACACAGGGTACCCGCAGTGGGAAAAATAGCGTGCTTGACTCACCGTCAGACTAGCGCGATGATGAAAAACATGCGTAGCCAATACCCCCGGCAAAAGAAGAGATACGTACTTTATCCGCGGTGAAGTTGTGATGGCGCGCAAAACAACACGAAGAAGCAACACACACGTCAGTCTCCACGAAAGACATGTACAGCGAACTGCTGGCCCCGCTCACCTTTAACCCGTGCTGAGGGAAACACCTGCATGTGTCACGTCACTTACACGCTTAGGCCCTTTCCTCGAATTACACGCATTCACACACGGATGTGTGGTTTTTTCACATGCTGATCCACTATGCACCCATGTTGAGGGAAACGCCTGTGCGCGATACGTCACAGATGTGCTTATGCACTAAGGGCCTTTCCTCGAATTACACGCTGACGTGCACTTTTTTCACGTGCCAAATCACTCCGTATCAAGCTAGCCATGTGAAAACACACAGAAGACCATGCTCCTGCGCAAAAGGAATATGGAGGTGGCTAGTTATAAGTTCAGAGGGACAGACTCTCACAGTGCCAAGATTCAAAGTAGCAGACAATTTTCCTGCCCCCAAGAGCCCCGAGCACACTCCCACCTGCAATCTGCTGCTACCTGCCTGCTGCCCACATGCTCTGCTAGTTGGTGCCTGCACGTCAGCCATCTGCAGGGGTCCAGTTGCTGTGTCCACCCCTGCTGGAACAGAAGACTCCCGACTGGGATACCATTGCTCCACAGCCCAGCCCCAGGACCCAGTTGCCCACCCACACCTGCCTCGGGGGTCGCCATGTCGAGGCAAACACCATCCGAGACCACTGGCGACCCCTAGCCAGAGAAGCAGAGGGCTATCAGCTTCAGTGAGAAGGAAGTTGGTGTCCTGGTGGAGCAATTCTGCGGCATTATGATGCCCTCTTCACACCATCGTGTGCCAACAAGGAAGGACGGGAGAGGATCTGGGAGGACGTAGTGGTTGCCATCAACGGGGAGGGGGTGGCAACCCGCGACATCAAGCACGTCCGGAAGCGCTGGGAGGACTTCAGGTCCAGGACCCTCAACAAGGCCCGGCTCCTCACAATGACAGAGGATGCAGAGGGGTGCTGGGTCAGCCTGACCAACATCCAGATGAGGGTCCTGGAACATAAACCCAGCGCTCCACCCCCAGATCCTTCGGAGGAAGACCCGTCTGGAGTTGAGCGGTAAGTGGCCATGCATTGCTGTGTGAAACAGGGCATGTTGCACTGTGCTGGCAGTCAGCTACTTGGCTGTATGTGTGACATAGGCCATGTATGGATGTGTGTCTGCAGGGACATCATGGTAATGCATGTGAGACCAGTAATGCGTGAACCACATGGATGGTGCATGTGTTCCAAGGCAACATGGGGAGCAGCATGCAGAATGCACACATGAATGCATGCCTGTCCCTGATCTTGGACAGGGATGGGGGTGAGAGATGGGTGCTGCTCTCATGTATTTGTATGGTGTACATGTCTGTGTGTCTGAAAAGCGTGTGTGTGACTTTGAAACACCATGGATGCATGACACATGTCCGTGACGATATGTAGATTTCCTTATGCAGTCTGGTCACCCTTGTATCCACTGTGTCTGTGGTGTACGAGCCATGATGCATGACCCTCCGGTGATGTGTGTGCATGGGATCAGTATGATCCATGATGCATGTGAGTTTAAAGGCAACATTTATGTCAATAGAGGCCCTTGTACATGGATGCTGATGTTGATTGCATGTGCCGTGACCCATGTGTTGTGGAGGGACAGGATGGAAGTGACTTTTGACAGTGCCACTCATGTGTTATTGCTTCCTGTCTAGGGGACTATTGTACAGTACCCTGATGCTTGTGTTCTATGTCTCCCTCTATGCAGCATCAAGTGAAGAAGAGGGCAGAGACTGCGCTGTGGAGCTAAGCTGTGGGAATGCCTCCACCGGGTGGCGATGCAAGGCCCAGCCACCCTCCCAGGAATTGCCATCATCCAGGAGTGAGGGGACTGGTGCCGCGTCTGCCACTACGGCTGTAGCAGAAGGGCCGGATGAGCCGACACAGGTGCTTGCAATGGCAGAAGACGGTGCGGAGACATCCAGGTTGGTGGTGTGGACATCCACAGAGCCCGCTACTGAGCCGCATATGGGGCCTGGTGGGGGTAGTACCACTGGTGCAAGTGGTGCAGTCCAGGGCCAGGGTCAGGAGGCAGCACAGGTCACCGCGGAGGCTCCTGTGCATGTCGCTTTCCCTGACCCTGTGACTGCACCACCATGCACCAGCAGGGATGCCCTGTCCCAGGCCCATCCGCAGGTAGGGGGGAGACCCACATCATCTGGCTCTCCACTACCTGCGGACGAGGAGTCCCATGACCGTATGGGCTCCATCCTGATTGGTGTTGTGTTGCGCATGCGTGTCATTCATGATGACGTGCGTGCTTCCTGGGGGGAACACGCACGCCATCACGAAGAGCTGCGTGGCAACGTGGCACAGTTGGGAGGGGCCATGGTCGGTGGGTTCCTACATGTGTCGTGCACTCTGGCGGACCTCTCCTCCTCTGTGGAGACAATGCGCCAGTCGTTCTCCCTGTCGTCTTCCGGCCCAGATTCCACCAGGGCCTCCTGTGGACCTGGCCTAACCAATACAGCCAGCTTGGTGGAGATCCCATCCCTGCCACAGTCGGGAGTTGGCGGTCTGCAGGGGTGGACACCCCAACAACTGGAGACCAGCAGATGGAGGATGTGCAGGCATCATCGGACAGGGCACATGGACAGCAGCAGCAGCAGCAGGCTCTAGGTGGGAGCAATGATGGCTCGGAGTCATCAACATCGGAGGGGCAGGCATCGGCCAGAGGGCAGGAGGACCCTGGAATGGGTGTGTCTTCATTTTGGTTGCGGTTGGGCCAGCGTATAGATGCAGAGCGGCGGCGGGTGGAAGAGGCGCAGCTCACCATGGTCAGGGTGGAGTTCTCCATGCGTCGGGTGTTGAGGCGGGCTGAATGCCTCGAGGCAACACACAGGGAGTTGGAACAGGCCATGGATACATCCTTGCAAGACCTCAGGCCAGGGCAGAGGCCCGCCTCCAGGAGATAGACATGGAGTTCGATGATGCCCTGCCCCACAACATCACAGAGTGAGCCATAGGACTTGCCCGCTGCCATTGTATATAGTTAGTTAGTGTTAGGTTTTCTTTCTATTTTTTTTTCTTTTGGGACGCTTGGACAATGCCCCACGTTTTTGTATAAAGTTCTTAGTTAGGTAGGTATTTTTTTATAGGTTTCACCCCCACCCACCCTGCATTAACAGGCACCTGACAGCAGGCCCCGACTCATGTCCCCCAGCACCCCCACCCACCCTGCATTGACGGGCACCTGTCAGCAGGCCCCGACACATGTACCCCTGCACCCCCACCCACCCTGCATTGATGGGCACCTGCCAGCAGGCCCCGACATATGTCCCCCTGCACCCCTACCCACCCTGCATTGACAGGCACCTGCCGGCAGACCCGACTCATGTCCCCCTGCACTCCCACCCACCCTGCATTGATGGGCACCTGCCAGCAGGCCCCAACACATGTCCCCAACCAACATGTTCATGTAACTGGCACTGCTGCAGGTTCGCTGCACCACTATATGCCACGGATCATTATGGATGTTAGAATCCATGAATACGCTGTGCGCGGAAATGGATTTTGGCGCACGCGGCTGGCGCAGACTGCCGCACGCACACACTGTGCACCAGTCGTGTGCCCCACTTGTGCGCTGATTTCTATGAATTACCCCCTAAGTCTTGTTGTGGCTTGTTGACACATGGGTAGTGTCATAACATGTACAACCAGTTTGTCTGTGGGACAAATTTCAATTATTGGTTGCATTTCTTTTTTTAACATTGTTTCATTGAATTTTGAACAATTTGCAAGAGTTGGCATCAAGGACATACGATTGACCTTTTTGTGTGCACATTTTTCCATGACATCAGTAGCACATGAGTTATGGCCATAGAGTGCATGGATGTGTCAGGTTTTTAATATTGAGTGTGCTTCTTGAGATAGTACACTAAAACTAATACTTTTTAAAATGTTGGCGTATGTGATGTCTGCTGACTGGCGCATGTTTTCTGTTAATTCTCTTTATTGGAAATGTTGCCAAAGGTTGACATTTCCTATGCTGCCAACAGTTTTATGGCAGAGTTTGTGCCCTAAGGTTTTAAAAATAGGTTCACCTTTCACTGGTGTCAATTGAAGAAGATCTCCAAAAACAATAATGTATTTTCCTCCAAAGTGCTCTTTGTAGTCTGTTTTGAGTACTTCTTGTAAATCAAAGGTGAATCAAAGCCAACATTAGGTTGGAGACCATGCTCACTTCATCTGTTAGTAGCATTTTATTTTTTTTTAACACTCTGTGTAGTTCCATTGCAGCTTCTGTAGAAAGTTTGTAATATTCTAATGTGTTGTGGTGTTCTACTGGAGGGAGTAGTAATCGGTATAAAGTGACTTTACCTATGTTTTAGGCAGCTAAACCTATGGGGGCAGTTACAACAGCTGGCAGTTTGTTATGTGTCAATTGTTGAAGGAACTTGCTGATGATTTTGATTAAGAATGTTTTTCCTGAACCAGCTTGACCACTGACGTATAGCAGTATAGGTTTGTAGTTTTGGTAGGTACACTTTTTATTTTCATGTTGTACAACATGTTCAATTTCGTGTATTACTTCTTGGAAAATGCTACACTGCTCATTATTCAGTTTTGATTTCAGTACAGTGAAGTCTTCTGTATCTTCTTCATAGTGAGACATGGTGTTTTCTACTTCTGTCATAGCTAATTTTGCCTCATTTGCTGTTAGTGGCTGTCCCAGTGGTTCTTGGCTTCCTGTTACAGAAGGTTGACTACTGTCAGGAGTGTCCTCATCTAGTTGGTCCTGGAGTTCTTCTTCATGTTGCTGTTCATTGTGCAACATTGTTTTGTACTGTGTAAAGTTTATGTCTGTTATAGTGCTTTCATTTGCTTTGAAAGCGTCTTCATAGGAGTCATAGATATCTAGTAACTCAACTTCTTTTCTCCATGGTTTAAAAAGTTGTAGCCGGGACATGTAATATAGTTCTTTATTTTGCAGTTTTTTTTAATGACAATTTGATATGATTAATTAAGCTTCATTTGGTAAGTTTCACTAAGCTGCCTTCACAATTTATCACTCTGTATTTACCTTTGATTTGATCTGGTTTTATATTATTTTTGTATGTGAAGTTTTGGGCTATGTCATATAGACACATGGTTTCCAAAGTGGTACTCCTGTTTGGGAAGTATGGGTCTAGTAAATAATTTTTCAAAATGTATTTGCTGTTGGGATCATTTTTAACTATTGTTTCTATGGCCTCGCATGATTTGAGAACTCGTTTTCTAGATTTAGCAGGACCAAGACTTAGCCATACTATATTTTCAGATTTTCCCTACAAAGCAGTACCGGTTAAATGGTCTGCAGCTTCATAGCAGCCACATTCTCTATGAGAGAGCATTTATATGCCTGAACTGTACAATTTCTGCGACAATTTCTGTCCGATGGGTCATCCCAGAGGTCTTGAAGCTCTGTTTTTTCTGCTTTGGTTAAGTAGGCTGTAACATATCGTGTAACTGCAGTGGAATTGTCTGCAATGTACTGCACAATTATGTTTGCATTCCATAAGAGGGCAATGATTGCATTGTAATCATTGATATATTTTGCTTCTTCTGTTCTTTTTATGTAATATATGTTCTTAGGTGATTTACCTTTAACACTATGTCTAACTGAAGACATTGAGTTGTGTACTTCACCTGTTGCTGTAACTGGTCTAGGGAAAACAAAGCAGCATTTTGTATAGTATTTCCCTTTGTTTTTGTATTTGCGATGACACTATTTCCCACATTAGTGTCTTTGAAATTGTAAAATTTGTCCATTAACGTCACTATTTGATGTTTGTGAAGGAATTTCACAAGTGACATATTTTTCGATAAACTGTAAAACAGTGGCATCACTGTCTTGACCAAATTTAGGAGCATCTTTAATCCATAAAAGCATGTGGATATGTGGTGCTCCTCTGGCTTGGTATTCCTTTTTCTAAAAGAAATGTTGCACTTCTCCGAGGGGAGGAACAGTTTTATTACAAATAAAGTGTAGCACAGCAATGAAGCAATGATGGCAATATCTTGAAACATTAATAGGATCTAGAGAGCAGAGTTCTCCAGGTGTTAGTATATCTATGTTTGTTTTGTTTTTGTTTGATATGCGTAGTAAATCATGTAAATCTTCCCATGCATACTCTGTACAAGATAATGTAACAAACCAAGTGGGTGGGCCAAGGTTTCTTATCATACAACATACGTTTCTGTGATATCAGAAGCAGTATTCTTTTGTACCACGCATATTTGCTAACAGATTTGTAATGGTTAATTTTGGAACCTCATCTTTTTCTTGCACTTTTTGTAGTAATTGCGTAGCTGACGTATTTTGAAAATGGGTACCTGATTTCAATGTGTATGCAACTCTGTAGCATAGAGTTGCTAGCTCACTTTCAAAGAGTAGGTGGAATATGTTTTCCACATGTTGTCTAAATCTGGGATCTTCAGAATACATCGGTAACAAACGTGATGCTGATGCTGTTATCTGAGTGGGTCTATCATCGTACCTTCCTCCTTTCCCACTAGGAAAGAGTAGAGGAAAGGCATGTGTTTCTATACTTTTTTCCCATATGCTGATTGGTAATCTTTTGGTTTGTCGCATTGGTACAGATCTAGTGCATCATCTATGGTGTCTTTAGAGTGTAATGGATGAATTGTATAATGGTCAAAAATATTGGATACTGCAGCAGGATCTAGAAGTTGAAATTTAACAGTTTCTGGTGATTCTTTAATTATTCCAGTGGTTTCCCTCAGGATTTCTTCAATATTAATTTCTTTGTAATATTCTTTATTGTCTTTTAGATATTGCAAGGCTTCTCTAACTTTGTGTAAGTCCACGAGTTGTTGTGAAATGTTTTTGTCTTTTGTAGGTACACCATTTACTAAGACAATTAAAGATTGATCTATTGGACATTGCACTCCCAGAGTAGGTACATTTTCTTTCAGATCTAATGGTAAATAAACTACTTTGCCACAAATGCCTTTCCACGAATTCAGAGGAAGGAAATTTTGTTGTTTTTGGTTGAAGGCGTATTATTGCTTAAAATGGGTGCACTGTTTGAATTATGATGCTCTCATATAAATTGAGTTGCTGCAGGGGTTTTGGTAGTGGAAATAATTCCAAGTTATTTGTGATAGCACATGAAGGAGTTTGGTGGTTGTCAATTTTTGCATTACAGTAACTGCAACGTATTAAGGGGTCAGTTATTTCATCTTTGTTTTCTGCTATAAGGTAGAGAGCTAATTCAAACCATTTGGAATCTTCATTGTCTTCCATTTTGGAAGTTATGTCTACAGTTTTTGTGCTACTTTTATAAAAAGTTCTGCGGCAACACACACACACACACACACACACATGGATTGGTACTTCAGCGGATGTACTTTTGTATTTTAGTATTTCTTTTTTTATGTATGTAGTAGAAAATTGCCATTTGTACAATTGTTCCTAGTTCTTGGTAAAGCCATTGCATTTTGTAAGTGGCTTTCACTTCCAAAATATTTTCTCTGGATATGCTCTATTTCTTAGGGTAGGTCTTTGTCTGTACCATGTAGATTATTTTTTAAATTGCCTAATGCTAAAGCAGGACTTTTAGCATAGTACAGTTTATAGACTAGATTTCTTATAGTTGAATTATGTGTTGATATCATTTTGATATGATGGAAAGTGCTTTTGCAAACAGGTCCTGAAATGCAGGCTAATGAATGTCCTTGTAGTCCTGTGTATTTGAGCACTGGACAGGTATCCATATTTCGCAGGAGTTTCATTTTGAATTTGTCTTTGCCTTTCACATACTGATTGCGGAACTGGCGTAAACATTTGAAAGATTTGTTGTCAATGTTACACATTTACGTGCACAGCCATTTATACACTGGAAGTGTTGGTTCAGTCGGATGGAGAGGTGATACTGTGTTTTCTGGGGATATTTTGGTAAGCAGCATTTCTTGTTCCATTATGGTATTATTAAGTTGTTCATGCCCTCGTCCACTGCTATGTATGGCAATTGTGTTTGTCTGCTTTTGCTTGTCTGCTTCTTCATTGAAATATGGTTCTGTGCTCGTGGTTTGACTCCATTCACCTCCACAGATACTTAAGAAGTTATTTTTGTTGACATTATGTTATTGAGAAGTCTTTTTTGTAGTTTAGTAGTTAGTTTTGTTAGTGGTTTCATTCTGTTTAACACTAAAATAAATATCTTCCTTTTGAGAAGGATTGCACTGTCTATGAGAGCTTCTAATATTAATTTTCTACGGTAGGTTGTGCATGATTTCTCTCCTGTTTTCATAAGATTCTGAAGGACTCTATGGCGGAACATTTTTTGTAAAATACTTTTTTTCTGGAATGGTTACTTGCCACTACATCAAGATGTGTATTCCTGGGGTTCGCGTGAAGTTTCACACGCGATTGGGCTGGGTACATGTAAATCTGGGGTGCGCAGGAAGTTTCACACACAATTGGCCTTGGTCGAGCAGGGAACGTGTATTTCGGGGGTGCGCGGGAATTATCACATGGACAAGCCCTGTGCGAGTGGGGTACGTGTATATCTGGGGTGCAGGGGAGTCCTACACGTGAATTGGCAGTGTGGGTCCTCCCAGGTGTTCCCTCTATACCCTCCATGGCTCCTGCAGCCAGCCCACACCACAGGGGACTTCATGTTCCGCAGGCAGCCCATCCAGCATGGGCATGCCCCCCAGGCAAGCCACATGTCAGCTTGCACCACTACTACTGATCACCAAACCATGACCCCCTGTACCCCACCCCCCAGCAGTGCGGGGCACCTGCCAGCAGGCCCCCACTCATGTCCCACACATGTCCCCCTGCACCCCCACCACCCACCAGTGCGGTGCACCTGCCAGCAGGCCCCCACTCATGTCCCCTTGCACCCCCACCCCCCACCAGTGCGGGCCACCTGCCAGCAGGCCCCCACTCATGTTCCACTCATGTCCCCCTGCACCCCCACCCACCACCAGTGCAGTGCACCTGCCAGCAGGCCCCCACTCATGTCCCACTCATGTCCCCCTGCACCCCCACCCCCCAGCAGTGCGGGGCACCTGCCAGCAGGCCCCCACTCATGTCCCCTTGCACCCCCACCAGTGCGGGGCACCTGCAGCAGGCCCCCAATCATGTCCCACTCATGTCCCCCTGCACCCCCACCCCCCACCAGTGCGGGGCACCTGCAGCAGGCCCCCACTCATGTCCCACTCATGTCCCCCTGCACCCCCACCCCCAGCAGTGCGGGGCACCTGCCAGCAGGCCCCCACTCATGTCCCACTCATGTCCCCCTGCACCCTCACCCCCAGCAGTCAGGGGCACCTGCAAGCAGGCACCCACTCATGTCCCCCTGCACCCCTACCCCCAGCAGTCAGGGGCACCTGCCAGCAGGCCCCCACACATGTCCCACTCAAGTCCCCCTGCATCCCCACCCCCAGCAGTGAGGGGCACCTGCAGCAGGCCCCCACTCATGTCCCACTCATGTCCCCCTGCACCCCCACCCCCCAGCAGTGAGGGGCACCTGCCAGCAGGCCCCCACTCATGTCCCACTCATGTCCCCCTGCACCCCCACCCCCACCAGTGCGGAGCACCTGCCAGCAGGCCCCCACTCATGTCCCACTCATGTCCCACTCATGTCCCACTCATGTCCCACTCATGTCCCCCTGCACCCACACCCCCCACCAGTGCAGTGCACCTAGAAGCAGGCCCTCACTCATGTCCCACTCATGTCTCCCTGCACCCCCACCACCCAGCAGTGCGGGGCACCTGCCAGCAGGCTCCCACTCATGTCCCCTTGCACCCCCACCAGTGCGGGGCACCTGCCAGCAGGCCCCCACTCATGTCCCACTCATGTCCCCCTGCACCCCCACCCCCACCAGTGTGGTGCACCTGCCAGCAGGCCCCCACTCATGTCCCCTTGCACCCCCACCCCCCACCAGTGCGGGGCACCTGCCAGCAGGCCCCCACTCATGTCCTACTCATGTCCCCCTGCACCCCCACCCCCCAACAGTACAGTGCACCTGCCAGCAGGCCCCCACTCATGTCCCCCTCCACACCCGCCCCCCACCAGTGCGGGGCACCTGCCAGCAGGCCACCACTCATGTCCCCTTGCACACCCACCCCCCAGCAGTGAAATGGCGATCCCACAACACAAACCAAAAGTCAACTATGTACATCAACACATGTCCGCCACATGAAGGCAGGCGGTAGCGTCCCTGCACATCAAAAGAATGTGCGCTAACGAAAAGACGTATATACAGCTCGATGAATGTGCCATACTGTGGCCCTCTAGGACAAATGACATGCAAAGGGGTACGCAACAAACACAGACACCCGCTGTGTCAAAAATATTGTGTATTCCAGGTGCCCGCGGGAAGTCTCACGTGCGATAGGGCCTGGGTGAGCGGGGTACGTGTACTTCAGGGGCTCGTGGAAAGTTTCACACGCGATTGGGGCTGGCCGAGCGGGGTACGTGTACTTCAGGGGCTTGCGTGAAGTTTCACACGCGATTGGGGCTGGCCGAGCGGGGTACGTGTACTTCAGGGGCTCGTGGGAAGTTTCACACGCGATTGGGCCTGGGCGAGCGGGGTACGTCTACTTCAGGGGCTCGCGTGAAGTTTCACACGCGATTGGTCCTGGGCGAGCGGGGTACATGTTCTTCAGGGGCTCGCGTGAAGTTTCACATGCGATTGGTCCTGGGCGAGCGGGGTACGTGTACTTCAGGGGCCCGCGTGAAGTTTCACACGCGATTGGGCCTGGCCGAGCGGGGTACGTGTATCACTGTGGTGGGCGTGGAAGTACAGGAGGCAAACGAGCGGAACGCCCCCACACACACACAAAAAAAGTCGTGCTAATCCGGAAACATGTACGCAAGCAGGAAGCAGGCGTACGTCGACCCGCGCATCATAAAAGTGCACGCAAACAACAAACAAGCTCAGACGCCAGGATGAATATACCGTTCCTAGCAGCAGTGGCCGTGGGATACCGCAGGAGGAGGAGGATAGCCAGGGCCAGAATCTTTACACCCAGAACCAGCCTTTTTGGGATGCCTGATGACCACGTGTATGGGAGGTATAGGTTTTCACCTCACATAAAACTTGACCTGGTCAGTGAGTGGGAGGATGACCTCACATCACCCACCCTCTGCTCCCAAGCACTGAGCCCCCTGGTGAAGGTCCTTAATGTACTGCACTTCTTGGCCACTGGATCATTTCAGCGGACAAGTGCCATAGTTGGGGGCGTCTCACAGGCCATGCAGTCACGCTGCCTACACCAGGTCTTGGCCATCATGACTGCACGCCCATCAGTACGCAGGCACATATACCTGCCCAGAACACCTGCAAAAAGGCAGGCTGTCGTCCAGGATTTCTACGGGGTGGCACACTTCCCCAAAGTGCTAGGTGCCATTGACTGCACCCATGTGGCACTACGTCCCCCCAGGGCAACTGAGCACATCTATACAAACCACAAGCACTGGCATTCCATCAACGTCCAGGTAGTATGTGATGCCAAGGGAATCATCACCTCAGTATACGCTGTTAGGGGGAATTCTCTGTTTAGGCTGAATTTCCTAACCTAGTGAGTCCCCCAGCAGCTTTGCTGGATTTCTGGAGTTTGTTTTTTTCCATCCTGCCAAGAGTGAGACTCTTTTCTCCCACTCTTGGACATGAATGTGGTTAATTCCTTTGAATGTCAATGTGTTCTATGGGCTTTGGGGTCTTTTACTCCATAGGGTCTCATGTGTTTTTGCTATGTGTTTTACACCGCACCCTCCGTGCCGTAACACTGGGGTGTCCTAGAGGATCCCCACCATAGACTCCATACCCTGGGACTGACTACTGTCTCCCAGGGTATGTAAAATCACCATTGGCTTTACTAGACCTAAATTTACCAACAGAACTAGTACAAACCATCCTATTGTGGACGTACTGGTAGGGGTAATTTGATTACCCCTGGGTCTGTTGTTTGAGGGGGCACTGTTCTGTCCCCCGTCGTCGAGTTTTGGCTGGTGGCAGTGGAAACTACTTGTTATATTTGACACCGAATATAATTCTATGGGATTCTTCCCATTGTTGGAGGCTAATACTTTTTCCTGTTAGTCTCTAGCATACCACCGGTTTATTTGTCTTAAATAAATCTACCGGTTGGTATTTTCTGCCAGAACTCAGTTTTTAAAATGGCGTCTGTGTTCGCCTCTGTAACTCCGAACCAAAGGTTGAGCCCTTTGTTCCAATTTTGGCGGGCTTCTGCCCTCCAAAGTGGTGCCATTCTGTCTGGGTACCACAGGGGGTGTGGGAGGGGGTTTAGGCACCCTGGACTGAGTTGCCTTGCCAACTCCAGTCACACTCTGGTGTGATTGGCCCAAGTGGTGAGCCACCCCGCTCACCACTTAGCGTGTTCTGATTGACAGCTAGGCTGAATGAGTGGGGGTTTTCTGCATAAAAGCAGGGCTTTTGGGACTGGATCTTCAGAAGTCGCCACAGGACCTAAGAATCCGACGAGGGTAAAGCTGAGCCGACCTGCAACGACGACACCTCCGGTTGAGCCCTGCTGAACCGTCTCACCATTTCCCAACGACTGAGGAGTTCTCCCTGCTGGAGAGTCTTCTTCCCCTGACTGTGGGAACAACCAGTCCCTTTGCTTTTTCTTCGCTTCCAGGGCGTAGTGGTCGAATTGCCCGTGCTGAGCACCCCATCTACCGGATAGCCACTAGCCCGTACCACGACCAAAAGGTGGTGCCCTGTGACGGAGTACTCCACGGCTGGTCTCTTCCCTGGTGGTGCAACGATCTTCAACTTTACTTCGACGACGAGACCATCTCATCTCTTGGCAAAGCCCCGACTTGCATCCACCAGCAGGAACAACTGCCCCCGCCGGAGCTGTCACTGCACTTACAAGGTACTGTGTCCGCCTGGCTTCCGTTGTGACGGTTAGCGTGGGGTGTCTTAATCCCTACCTTTCCCTTGGGTCGCCTCCAGACCTTCTTAACTTTTTGTTCTAAACTGGTCCAACCTTTCTGTGACAATTTGCTACAAAGACTCGAAGTGCATTTCTACTTTGATACTTGTTGGGACATATCGCCTTGCCTCTCTCCGAGTGGGCCTGGCCTCTGAACTTTGCGATCCACAGTAGACCCTGCCTTACTTGCCTTGCATTTGCTTTTTAAAAGTGTTGGTACCGAGTTGGTTTCATACCCTGCCTTTTCTCTCCCGTTCTAACAAATATTAGAGTGCCATCTAGGTTAAAGCATTCACCTCTGTCTGCAAATAAGTGGTGCCAGTGAACCTAGACTTGTCGAAATATTGTTAGGGGATTGATATACTTCTAGTAATTGTGATTGAAGTTGTTTGCCGTAATAGTGCCAGTGTGTTTTTCATAGATGTGTTTTTAAAATAAATAATTATATATCTTTACACCCAAGCTCTGTTCCGTGTCTTCTTGTTCTACTCTGTAAATTGCCCTATTTTGTATACTCCACATACTGCCTAACTTTTCTTGAGAGAAGTCTGACTTCTCAGCCACAGCTACCAGGTGAATCTGTGTGGTACAGACGGCTACCAAGTGGGTTTACTGCCAAACACCTGTAGGCCTAAATCTTTTGCAGTGGTCCCAAAGGGAACTGCACAGGTTTCTGCTTAACATACGCCAACTATCCAGGGTCCACCCACTACAGTTTTATTTACAGAATGTCAACCCTAAACCGGGACCTAGAAGCTGGTCGGCATTGCGATACATGGCTGGTTGGTGAGTATAAATGCCACTGCACATGCATGCATGTCAGATACTGAGTAATGTCACAACCCCACTAATGATACCCATCACCACCTCCCAAGGGGACAGTGCCTACCCTCTGAGCACCCACATGCTGATGCCAATTCGGAAGCCCACCACGCCACCCCAGGTAAAATACAACACAGCCCATATTGCAACCCGGGGCATAGTGGAGCGCACATTCAGAGTGCTCAAGTCACGCTTTTGCTCCCTTGACCGCTCTGGTGGGCAGCTGCTATACGCTCCCCTAGTAGTGTGCAGGATCATAGTGGCAGCATGTGTCCTGCACAACGTTGCAACACGCAGGGGCCTGCCGGTGGACATGGTGATGCCCGCTGCGCATGGGAGGGGAAGGGCACAGGGTGAGGCAGCCCGTACCAAGCTGGTGGCTAATTACTTCACGTAAAATCACACCCCTGTGGAGTGCACACAGCCCTGGCACATACCAGCTGACTATCAATGATGATGATTCAACTGCCAGTCAACTGTCACAACCATACCAGCCTGAGATTGTTCACCTGGTAGTGTTCCATTGTGTGCATCCCTACCTACACAAACACCACCAATGCTGTGTCATCAAAAGACACACTTCTATGCTGCTAAAATCATTACCCCCTTGCAAGATACAACATGACAACAGTGCCATGTCACCCAACACCTCCCCAGCACCGCCCCCCAGCACACCATGGCATGTCATGCTATGTGAGAGCAAACAAAGGAATCCCCAAAACATGACACAAGTGTCACAAAGTACTGTGTCCCGATGGGAAAATGGCCACACATAATGTGCTCCCATTAATGTAGAACTGACAACACACATGACCACAGACTTACCACAATACAATGCAGCTAGCCACCACAAACATAGCATTCACATGACAGTACTAAGTTAAAGGGTACGTAGACTTACAACCTGGTGATGCTAGCACATCGACCACCCCCAACTGTACAGTGTTGGTGCCACGCAAATCTGGAAGTGCACTGCTTACAACATGAACTCCATCTCCAAAGTAGACGGCCTTGTGAAGACATGTGGAATGAACCTGCAAATTAGGAGGGAGACATGGATGCACAAGCACACATCAATATACCATGCAGTGTACAATACTACAACAATATGCACTAGGAATGTATACACAGTATTGACTACAGACTGCCCACACATGTAACGGGAGTCCAATGTCACTGTGTAAGTTATTGTCACTTGGGCACACCCTTTGCAAGCCCATGGTAACGGGAAGCAGGAGGGGTGTGTGTCTCACGAACCCAAGCATCTAACCCAAACTCAGGACAAGCCTGCATGTGCCCAGCCGCAATACAGTGGATGCCCACGGGAGCCACACAAGGCAACATACTGTAACAAAAAAGCAAAAATCAAAAATCAAAAACCAAAATCCAAAAATCAAAAATCAAAAATGGCCATGTGGGAGTCAGGGGGTGTGGGGGAGGCCACCCAGGAGGTCCGAGGACAAGGTGCACACCAACAGCCACCTGTGTGGATGTTGCGGAAAAAAACACCTCCATGGGCTCATGGCCTGCACAGCTACGCTAATGTGAGAGATTCTGAATCGCTGTGCTCGCTTTCATCACCCTGTGCTGCTGCCGCCACAGGAGGTGGTGGTGCTATGGGAGGCACCCCACGCAAAGCCCTAGTCTGGTCCTCCATGGCATCAAGCCTGCGGGTGTGGAAGGTCTCATTCTGGAGGATTATGGTGCGGAGATCCCCATGCACCACCTGACGTGATGCCCGGACCTCTTCCCGAGTTGCCTGCATCTCTGCTGAGAGCGTACGTGTGACACGCTCCAGCAGCTGTTCTGTCCTCGTGACAGTGGAAGCGTCAAGCTCCACAAGAGTCTGCTGAGGTGACAGACTTCTACCCTCAGGGCTTTCCTCTGGCCCTGGGACTCTAAAGAAATGGCTTCTCGCAGAGTTTCCAGGGCCGCCCGTCTGTCCCTGTTGGACGCCAACATGTTGTCCCTGAGTGATTGGCAAATGGAGTCTGTTGCCTGCTGTAGTTGCTCCATCTGCCTCTCTGGGGGGACAATGGAAGTGGCCACCCTCTCCATAGCTTGAGTCATCATCTCAGATGCTGCTGCCTGTTGGTTTGCCATACCGTATATGGATCTCTCCCATGTGGTATTGCCTGGTGGCGTACGGCCACAGTGTTGGCGGACACCACACCTGTCTGGGGCAAGGCGAACTGTGCCTTGCTGTGTCGGCACTGCCTGAGGCTGCAGGACTGCATTCCCCCTCTGATCTGCTGGCCCAGGAACAGGATCAGATGTTGCGGAGTGTGGCCCTGCATCGTAACCACCAAAGACAGACCTACCAATACTGACATCCCCATAGTGGGCTGTACCCCTGGTGCAGGTGGCTCGGACAGAACAGAATCCCTCCCAGAAACACCTACCTGGGAAGCCACATAGGTCTCATCATCAGAAATGAACACCCAAAAAGAGGTCTGGTGAGGTGCACCCAGAGAAGCCCCTGGAGAGAACGGTCTGCAGCAAGAGTGGGTTCTCACCCACCACCACACCCCGTCCCCCATTGGTGCCCAGTCGTGCCTGAGATCCCTCCTGGGTCTGCACCATCTCCTCACCCTCAACAGCATCAAGTGCGTCATCCCCTGCAGAAACATGAAAGACAAAAAATGGAAACAGGCATTAGCACCATGGCACACAATTAGGCCTCACGAGGTACAGAACAAGTACTTGATTGACACATGTCCCACATGACTATAACCCTCCCATGAATGCACTGTCACTGAGTTTGAAGGGGAGGAAAATGTCAGACACTGATGACACCAAGATGGAAGAGCAACACATTAGCTGCATGCTGGCTAGCAGAGCCATCACACATTGGCCTGTGAGTGTCATGTCCAATCCACATACATGACCATGCCATCACACAGATGGCATGTACCATAGGCATGTCACATATCGTTTGACAATAGGGCTCAGATATGCGTAGTGAAAGTGGGGGGATTGAAACAATCAGCCTGAATGAACAATGAGAAATATGGAACAATGTTGTAGCAAGATGCCACTTCAAGGGCAACTGGCGTGATGTTGCACAAAAAGTCTACTGTGGGCAGAAGGGATACTGTAATACCCAAATCCAGGGGAGCAGAATGTTTTGGTTGAAGCACATGGGTGACCCAAACCACTCAGGCACACACACCCTCACCTGGCACTCAATCAGAACCCCTCACACACACAACATACACATGGATCACACACACATGCATGTGCACTCACCGGACAGTGCCTCGTAATCTGGCAGATCTCCCACACCTTGGATCTGTTCCTCTGTGACATAGGTCCCAGCAACAGACTCATGTACAGTGAGCGCAATGTCCTCTTGTGGAGACCCACCTCCAGTCACCAGAGTAGCGGCATGACTTGAGGCCAGCTTTTTCTTTGCCCTGCGCTTAAGGTCATTCCAGCGCTTGTAGCACTCACCAGCTGTGCGCCTCACTGATCCAAGGGCACTTATGATGTCCGCAACGGTCTGCCAGTGTGCCTGACGTCGGGCAGGTGTGGTCTTGCACCCTGAAGTGATTAACATTTCGCTGTCGTGTGCGGACACATACTGTACAAGTGCATCACGTTCGGCATCATTGAAGCTAGGCTTCCTTTGCGGGCCGGACTGTGTAGCCATGTCTGGGGTATCAGCCTGTAGTGGACGAGCACTCTTCCTCTTTTTTTTGGAAGGTGGTGGGGATCCTGAGTGGCCTACGCTGCTCTGGCCACTAGGGGCAGGAGCACCAGTGGCTGGGTAGTTGGAGTGTGGGAATGCACACTGAGCATGGGACTTGGTGCAGGCATTAGCTCAAGTGTGATGGTGTCAGGGGGAATGTCAACAGGTTGGACTAGGACCGACACTGTCCTGGCTGACATGTGCCAAATGGCCATGCACCCAACACTCTATGCCCTGGCCACAACCACCGCAGCATATCACACCCATAGAGTCAAACATTTCAACTATGGCGTATGGAAACTTTTAATGTCCGCTGACATTATGAGTGTTCTTAGAACACTTTCAACTTGCCAGCGAACAACACGGACAACGTCCTCAGAACACCCCCATTTTTGATTTTTGTATTTGTGAACATTTCAGGACACCGCAAGTGTTCTTAGAACACATTCAACTTGCCAGCGAACAATACCGACAGAGTCTTCAGGACACCCCCTACGAACATTTCAGGACACCGCGACAGTTCTTAGAACACTTTCAACTTGACAATGAACAATACGGACAGCGTCCTCAGGACACCCCCATTTTGTTTATTTACGAACATTTCAGGACACCACGAGTGTTCTTAGAACACATGCAACTTGCCATCGAAAAATACGGACAGCATCCTCAGGACACCCCCATTTTGTTTATTTACGAACATTTCAGGACACCACGAGTGTTCTTAGAACACATTCAACTTGCCAGAGAACAATACTGACAGCGTCCTCAGCACACCCCCATTTTGTTTATTTTCGCACATTTCAGGACACCGCGAGTGTTCTTAGAACACATTCAACTTGCCAGAGAACAAAATGGACAGCGTCTTCAGGATACCCCCTACGAACATTTCAGGACACCGCAAGTGTTCCTAGAACACTTTAAACTTGACAACGAACAATATGGACAGCATCCTCAGACACCCCCATTTTGTTTATTTACGAACATTTCTGGACACCGCCAGCGTTCTTAGAACACATTCAACTTGCCAGAGAACAATAGGGACAGCGTCTTCAGGACACCCCCTACGAACATTTTGGGACACTGCGAGTGTTCTTAGAACACATTCAACTTGCCAGAGAACAATAATGACAGCGTCTTCAGGACACAACCCTACAAACATTTCAGGACACCGCAAGTGTTCTTAGAACACTTTAAACTTGACAACGAACAATACAGACAGCGTCCTCAGGACACCACCATTTTGTTTATTTTGGAACATTTCAGGACACCGCCAGTGTTCTTAGAACACATTCAACTTGCCAGAGAACAATACAGTCAGCGTCTTCAGGACACTCCCTACGAACATTTCAGGACACCGGGAGTGTTCTTAGAACACTTTAAACTTGACAATGAACAATACAGACAGCGTCCTCAGGACACCCCCATTTTGTTTATTTTTGAACATTTCAGGACACCGCCAGTGTTCTTAGAACACATTCAACTTGCCAGCGAACAATAAGGACAGCGTCTTCAGGACACCCCCATTTTGTTTATTTCTGAACATTTCAGGACACCACAATTGTTCTTAGAACACATTCAACTTCCCATCGAACAATACAGACAGCGTCCTCAGGACACCCCCATTTTGTTTATTTACGAACATTTCAGGAAACTGTGCGTGTTCTTAGAACACATAAAACTTGCCAGAGAACAATACGGACAGTGTCTTCAGGACACCCCCTACGAACATTTCAGGACACCGCGAGTGTTCTTAGAACACTTTAAACTTGACAACGAACAATATGCATAGCGTCCTCAGGACACCCCCATTTTGTTTATTTACAAACATTTCAGGACACCGCCAGTGCTCTTAGAACACATTCAACTTCCCATTGATCAATACAGACAGCATCCTCAGGACACCCCCGTTTTGTTTATTTACGAACATTTCAGGACACCACGAGTGTTCTTAAAACACTTTCAACTTCCCATCAAACAATACGGACAGCGTCCTCAGGACACCCCCATTTTGTTTATTTACGAACATTTCAGAACACCACCAGTGTTCTTAGAACACATTCAACTTGCCAGAGAACAATACGGACAGCGTCTTCAGGACACCCCCTACGAACATTTCAGGAGACCGCAAGTGTTCTTAGAACAGTTTCAGCTTGCTTGCGAACCAAACAGACACATATTGCTTCCTCAAAACACCCCCCCCATTTAGTTTATTTAGAACATTTCAGAACAGCCGTTTTGTCCGCTGACAAATCGAACACAACAAGAGCATCTACCACATAAAAAACACAACCTTTAACCTATCTCATACTCTCCTACCCTCCCCAAACACTCTTACACACAAACACACTCTACTAAATACAAATTTTAAACCATGTTTCACCGCGCTGTCCGTGGATGTCCGCGAATCCAAGATGGCGGGTGCTACCGAAAATCTGATGCCCTCCACGCTCTGCGCTGTCCAATCAGCAAACACGTTGCATGTCCACGGACATCACGCAAGCCGATTGGCCAATCAAGACACTGTCCGCTGAGCGAACAGGGAAGTCTGTCTGCAGACCGAACACAGATATCACTAATTTTTTATGACCTACTTTTTGGTTATTTAAAAAAAAACTACTGGACGGATTTTCACCAAATCTGCAAAAGCACGCTTTTGGGACCAAGCCGCTACTCCTGGTCCAAATCTGGTGAGAATTCATCCAGCGGTTTGGGCTGTAGGCGCGAGCAAAGTTTTTTCCCCATTCAGTCTATGGGGAAAAAAAAGTTTTCGGGACCCCCCCTATAACTTTCCCCCCCCCCCCCCTCCTCACAAACTTTGCAAAAAAATTCCGAGTGGGCTATATACTTTTTTTTAAAAGATTGGTGAGGATTCATCCAGGGGGAGCGAAGTTATAAGCCGCCCAAAAGTGCTCTTCCTATGGAAACAGCAACTTAACCATAACTACATGGCCACTACCGTGGCCATGTAATATATATAATATATAAATATAAATATAAATATATATATATATATATATATATATATATATATATATTCAGTGAAAAAACTTTGTTAAAGGGACGTAATGGTTAAGTTGAGCTACTAAAAACCTATGAAATTCAGTGAAAAAACCTTGTTAAAGAGACTTTATGGTTCCAAGTAAAACCGAAAAACCCTTGAAATTCGCCAGTTATGGTAAGCTAAGCAACCATAACTCGCGCCACCACGTGCACTGCTAAGCCTAACACCCAGGACATCAAAGATGACATCATAAAAGTCATTGAAGACATCACTGATGACATCACATGTCTGACACCACCTTTTTTCCATTCTTGACATATCTAGGCCACACGATTTTCTTCAGTAACAGTCAGGAACTAAAAATTGTAAATGTACTATATTTGTAATCTTATTCTTCAAGTATGTTCTTACAATAATTCCCTTATGGTCCAGTCATATCATATGAAACTATACATAGGGGAAGACAGAACCTTGAAAGACAGCAATCCTTTTTGTGCATTAAAATTATCAGTAGAGTTATCAGCACTTTCTGATAGTTTTGATGTTTTTTTATTACTGTACTTTCCCTGTATATGCTCTTATTTATATATGATGTACTCACACTATTTTCCTTAGGGTCCAGACACATCATGTGATATATATAGATAGGGTAACTAACAGCTTTGAAACAGAGCAATCATTTCTCTGCATAAAGGTAATCAGTTAGGTTATGAACACTTTCTGCTACTATTGCTGTTTTTTTCTTACTTCAATTCCCTTGTATATATTCATATTTGTATGTGGTGTTGTCTCTTTGTGATTTGTCTATAATAATGCAATTATGTAGTAAGTGGGTTTTATTACCTACTTATCACAAGTTTCACTGTACGCAAAACTCTAATATGAAAACAGTTATCATTTCACTATTCAACATGGCAAGCTTATGAATATTGCTCCTCCATCATGTATGCTGCACACAATGCATATGTTTCTACATGAGTACCTTAGTATACTGGATTGAAGTTAATACTAGAATGCTATTTATATTAATGCATAGCTTAAAGCCCTGATTAGCACTTGATATGTATTCCAATAATCTTTTACACTTTTTTTATTCACATTACACTAAGAATCCCTTGTACAGACTTTTCATGAAAGGTAAATGCACATGTGATGTCATCAGTGATGTCATCAATGACATTTGTGATGTCATCTTTGATGTCTTGGGTGTTAGGCTTAGCAGTGCACGGTGGTGGCGCGAGTTATGGTTGCTTAGCTTACCATAACTGGCGAATTTCAAGGGTTTTTTTCGGTTTTACTTGGAACCATAACGTCCCTTTAACAAATGTTTTTCACTGAATTTCATAGGTTTTTAGTAGCACAACTTAACCATAATGTCCCTTTAACAACGTTTTGTCACTGAATTTCATAGGTTTTTAGTGGTACAACTTAAAAATAATAACTTTGACTCTATGTACATGTAATATGGAACATACTGAACCCATTCTACTGAATTTGATGTCCGTGAACTTTTTTAATGTCCGCGGACATGTTCGGACAACAGTACCACTACCTAAAAACTCTGGGAGGGTATGTTTAATTGTTATATCATAACATAGTAACATTTGAAAAATTCACAAAGCAGCACACATACATATTATATGTAGTAATACATAAGAAATGTAACACATATATGTAACACACTAACCATTCATTTAAATACAATATGTTCTAAAATGGAATATACCAAAAGAAGATAAATTGGCTTCCAACAAAATTACCTCACAGAGACTCCACAACTAAGAGCAAGACCAGTCCTACAGAGTACTCAGAACAAATCTTACCTGAAATAGTAAGTGTACTTCATTTTACTCATATTTATGAACTTTCTGTATTAGATAAAAAAAAATATATTATCTTTTTTTTCTCACAGAAATGTCTAGTACTCTGGAATGGCTAGAGGAGCATTTCCCACATGAGGAAATGTCAGAAGATAGTGAAACTAATGGTACACACTTTACAATATAAACCAATATAAACCATTTAATTATTTATATACATTTAACATATATATTTTTTTGTACAGAGCATACCAAAATAGAAAATACCTTTGAAAAAACTGTTACGGATAACACTCTTGACAGCATAAAAGAATAAATGGATATATTGTTGACAAATTTTAATAATTTGAAAACTTTTGTTGAGGAGCATTTTAAAACAAAAACCTCATCCCATTGTCCCACATGTACTTGTCCCCCCCACCATATCCCAGTCAATTATCCCCAAACCATCTGAATAAGCCAAAACTTTTTGATGAGACTTCCATCCCTTCTTCGCCTATACCAATCATGTTGAAACCCCTAATTCTCCTGATTGTGTTTCCGTTTCTGCCTCACCTTCTCTGTCATGAATTGTTAATATATGTTAAATAAAGTTAAATGTTTATATTATGTTGTAATTAGTTCCAGTTTAAAAAAAAAAAACAATGTAGGTGTCCGCGGACAGCTCGGTTGTTCTGAAATATTCGTAAATAAATGAAAATGGAGGTTTCCTGAAGAACACTATACCTGTCCGTACTGTTCGCTAGCAAGTTGAAACTGTTCTAGAACACATGCAGTGTCCTGAAATGTTCGAAAATAAACGAAAACGGAGGTGTCCTGAAGAACACTATACCTGTCCGTAGGGTTCGCTTGCAAGTTGAAACTGTTCTAAGAACACAAGTGGTGTCCTGAAATGTTCGTAAATAAACGAAAACGGAGGTGACCTGAAGAACACTATACCTGTCCGTACTGTTTGCTAGAAAGTTGAAACTGTTCTAGAACACACGCGGTGTCCTGAAATGTTCGTAAGGAAACGAAAATGGAAGTGTCCTGAAGAACACTATACCTGTCCGTAGTGTTCACTAGCAGGTTGAAATTGTTCTAAGAACACATGCAGTGTTCTGAAATGTTCGTAAATAAACAAAAATGGAGGTGTCCTGAGGACGCTATGTCTGTCCTTATTGTCGCAAGGAAGTTAAACTGTTCTAAGAACAAACTGTTGTCCGTGACTGTTTGTTTGACGTGTGACGCTCTTTTAATTACTTCAGGACCCGAACAGTGTCCGTAGAACATCAACGCGCATGCGCAAACCTATGTCCGTGCATTTGGTTTCCTGCGGACAGCCGCTTCCTTCGCAAACATGTTCGCGCAGTGATCATGTGACCGTGCCCATGCTGATCGCGTGTTCTGAATGCGGACACTGTTTGTGTCCCCGAACAATTTAAAAGTACATTTTCAATTAATCCACAATATTTCTCAATAAAAACTCACCATAGCACAAGTCCCACATACTAATCCTGAGTTTCTACATACTTTTTGAAAGTTTTTGAACCTTTTTTTGTGTTCGATCTGTCCAATGACAGCACGCATGTCCGCGAACCGCTTACAAGCACCCCTATAAAAGACAATGCCCTAGAGCTTATTCTCATTGTGTTTCTTCTGGCTATTCTTCAGAGCACAGCTATTTTTCCTGCAACTTGCAGATTACACCATCATCGGCTGCACTACTGCCACCTGGTGCTGCACCTGCTTCAGCATCACCCCTACCTCCTCCACCACAACCACCTTCCCAAGGGCCTGAAGAGGGGAACAGGAGTGAGGATGCAGAGGAGGAAGAAGAGGATGATGAGAATGAGGTAGGGGAAATGCCTACTACCCACACTCGGCATGAGTCTTGGGTGTGGTGGTTATTTACCATTCATGGGGATGGTCCTAAGGCTTGTGCGAACCGAGTCACCTGCAATGAGTGCACAATGGTACTCAGTCGCGGGAGGCATGTTTCGTACAGCTTTGGGACCACTACCATGAAGCGACACCTAAGGTCATTTCACTCTGGCGCCATTGGCAAGATTGTACCTTGCGAGGAGCATAGTAGGTTGATTTCCTCTACTTCATCCTCCTTTTCTGATCCTGTCACCACAAGGAACACCTCTGTGGGACAGCGTCTTCCTCAAGCTGCCTCACAGGCCATACATAATGCTGATGACCTTACCTTTCGAGGGTCCCTGTTGTGTGGAGGTACTGCGACACAGTACTCTGCAGGGGGAGCGACTTCATAGTGCTTTTGAGACTATCGTCTCAGAGCATGAGATGACCTGCTCACTACCCAAATAAAACCCACTCTACATCTTTCACTCTCAGCTCACCCTTTCTTATCCCTGTGGTTGATCCCCCCCTTTACCCTTCTTTCCCCTCCTCTCCTAGTGTGTCGTGTATAAAAAACCAAAAAAAATATAAAATAACACAAATAAAAAACTAAGGCTCTTTTCAGAGCCGCCTTTCACAGTTAAAAAATAGAAGTGAAAATAAATGAAGCAGGGACAGTCCGCAGACATCTAAAATTATGGGGTGCTACCCTATCAAAACCATTGCAATTTTCTCTGGGAGGAAGTGGTGGCTCTGAAAAGAGCCTTTGGGAGGTGTTTGTGTTTCAAAAATTATAAATACTCAACACCTACTTCAAAATGGATGCTGTCATTCTAAAAAAAGGTCGCAATGCATTATGCATTCTGTATGTTTCTTAGAAAAATCTGATTGCCAGCATAAGTTAGATGTACTCCATCTCTGCGAAAAATGTATGTACTACGAAGCATAACATTTTCATTGTGAAAAGAGGACATGCCAAAATCTCTTAGAAAGGCACAAACAGCCTTATTGACATTGCGCCTTGCTTTCTCCATTTGTGGACCAAATGAAGAAGAACAAAGCCACATTTGTCTCTGTGCAATCCGTGAAAAGATTACTTGAGAATTTGGAAACATGTCCATGACCTTCCCAAGTCCTTCTTTCACTGCAAATTGCAAAGAAATTCCAGACACATGTCCTAAACCGTTCCCTCCACAATGAATTATAATTATATCTGGATGTTACTCTGTCTCTAAAGTAACACTTTACTCTGTCTCTAAAGCATGCACCTTCAACCAATGTATCCACGAGTCTCCCAACATCCAAACAATCTGTTTTCGGAAACACACAGCCATAGCTATCTGTTCTTCTCTCAGCAAAAAGAGTATCTGAGAAACTCTCTCCTGGCACAACACACCCACTAAACTTTCCTGACCAAACCCTTTCAATGCTCATTCTCATTTGCATGACTTCTGAACCCAAAAATCCCCGGATGTAACACCCGATGTCCGAAAACTACCGCCATGTCGGCGGACATATAGTAACATGTGCCATTCCCTCATTGGATGTAGCTAAGAAGTCACATGACCATCCACCAATCACATTCAAGACCTCTACATCTAACTGCATCATCATAGATCAGCACTGCAAATGTATTGTGAATCTCTCTGAGTACTGAGTACAAGTTTCATATCATTGACAAGCACCATCTACAAGAAATACTGTACAAGTCTCCAAGAGTTCTACTTGCAGCTCCATGCATATCCATATGCATGAACACAAACTACAGGTATGCATATTTTCTGTACAGTACAGGAACACATTTTCTAACTGACCTTTAGCTTGTATAATCTGTACAATTAATCTACTGTCTTTTTTTCAATCTCCTAAAATCAACTGTCACTTACAAATCTTTATACTATTTAATTTCTTTATACACACACACACACTCAAATCATGATAAACTAACATTTTTGAAATGAAATATATACACTACATATAGTCAAACAAAATTGCATGCACACTCAAATCTCAAACAATAATACTTGTACAATTACATCATTTTTTAAATTTCTTTATTTATTTAATTACTTACATTTAAATAGGACAAGCAGCCCATGACATTCAGGGACTATTTCTTGGAAGAGCTTAGTTACAGGAATAATGGTATTCAGTGGTACATTATGAATTTCACAAGACATAGTAAAGATATTTTGTTTGCTACAGTTAGTCATTGCAATACAATTTGTTCATTAAGAACATATCATAGGTATGCAACTGGTACGACGTATCTTATGTAAATAAGATAGTTTTAAGGTTTTGAGGAAGGCGCTGAGGATTTCAATTGAAAAAATCAATGTCTAAATTAAAAACAGTTCTATATACAAACAAAATTACTAATTTATTTCTTTTACAATTGCCGTGAAGACCATTCTCCTGTAAAGAAGCAACCGAATTTGAAGTACAAAGAACAACTAAGAAGAAACCTGTAGAAGTAGAATATCACCATAATATTTGTATTATTACTTAAACACACTGTAAGATTAATTCATGCAATTTCTGTGCCTAAAAATAGAGATTCTGAACCATTCTGTCCAAAAATCCCCATGTCTTAAACAGCGATTTACAGCCACAATGGCCCACAAATTCATATTTTTTGACACACAAATTACCCAACTCAACCGCTAGAATTTAGATGTTATAGAACAAACAACTGTTTTAATTGTATAGCATTAGAACTACTATTTATACTCCTCCACACCACTAGCTTACTTTTTTCTGTCATCTGAACCCCAGTTTAGTAACACATTAATTCAAGAATACCCATCCCTACTAGTTGTAGTTCCCAATGCACAATCACACACCATTACATACATCTTTATCATATTACTCAAACACTCATGCACTCATGCACACAGCACACATACATTGCAGAACACCACAACCCATACCTTCTTTATTTTTTTCAACAGACCCTAAAGAATGCCTACCAAAAATCAAGTCCGTAGAAAGCCACGCAGAAGTAGAGCAAATGAAAATAAAAGTGTCCAACATAAGCATCCATCTCTAGCACAATTTGTAAAAAAAAGTTGGAACACAACAGCTTATACAGTCATTTAGTGAAACAAAAGAAGTTTCAAGTACACAAACTTTGCCTCCTCTATCAAAATGTAAACCAAACCAAAAAACAATTATCAGAACATCAGCTATCACTACAGATAAAACTGCTTCTTTAAATCTTGACATAGTTCAAAGTAAGCATACCAAGAAAAGTATTTTAGCCAAAATGTTCCGTCACAAAGTCCTTCAAAATCTTATAAAAACAGGAGAGAAACCAGGTTCAACGCTTAAAACCTATCGTAGGAAATACATCTTAGAAGCGTTAATAGACAGTGCAATTCTTCTCAAAAGAAAGTTATTTATTTTATTGTTAAACAAAATGAAACTACTAACAAAACTAATAAATAAATTACAAAAAAGACTTCTCAATAAACAAAATGTCAAAAGAAAGAACTTCTTAAGTATCTGCGGAGGTGAATGGAGTCACACTACGAGAACAGAACCATACTTTAATGAAGAAGCATACAAACAAAAGCAAACACATACAATTGCCATACATAGCAGTGGTCGAGGTTGTGAAAAAGTTAATAATACCATAATGGAACAAGAAGTACTCCTTACAAAAATAT
Source organism: Ambystoma mexicanum (assembly GCF_040938575.1). NCBI lineage: Eukaryota > Metazoa > Chordata > Amphibia > Caudata > Ambystomatidae > Ambystoma > Ambystoma mexicanum. The sequence goes on from NC_090939.1 coordinate 360,247,176, forward strand.
GTCCTGAAAACTTAGAACTACCCCTCCATTCAACTGAATCAGAACTTCTAGTGTACATATGGCCATGTACGTCAATGTGTAACATTCCTAAACAATTTTTCAAGTCTTTACGCCAATTCCTCAATCAATATGTGGAAAGCAAAGACAAAATCAAAATTAAACTACTGCAAAATATGGATACCTGTCTAGTACGCAAGTACACAGGACCACACGGACATTCATTGGCCTGCATTCTACTTGCAAAACCACCTAACATGATATCAAAAGGATATCAACACATCATTCAACTATAAGAAATCTAGTTTATAAACTGTACTATGCTAAAAGTCCTGCTTTAGCACTAGCCAATTTAAATAAAATTCTTCTACATGGTACAGCAAAAGACCTACTAGAAGAAATAGACTATATCCAGAATAAATATTTTGGAAGTGAAACCCACTTACAGAATGAAATAGCTGTAAACCAAATTAGTAACAATTCTACACATGGCAACCTTTTACTACACACATGCAAAATAGAAATACTAACATTTAAAAGTACATCAGCTGAAGTACCAAACCATGTGTGTGTATGTTGCCGCAGAACTTTTTATGAAAGTAACACAAAAACTGTAGACCTATCATACAAAATAGAAGACAATGAAGATTCTAAATGGTTTGAATTAGCTCTCTACAAATACGAAATAACTGACGGCGTAATACTTTGTAGTTAGTGCACTACAAAACTTGACAACAACCAAACTCCTTCACATGCTATCACAAATAATTTGGAATTACATCCACTACCAAAACCCCTTCAACTACTTAATTTATATGAGAGCATCATAATTCAAACAGTGCACCCATTTCAAGCAATAATACGCCTTTAACCAAAAACTGCTAAATTACCTCCCTCTGAATTAGTGAAAGGCATTTGTGGAAAAGTAGTGTATTTACCATTAGATCTAAAAGAAAATGTGCACACTCTAGGAGTGCAACGTCCAATGCAACAATCTTTAATTATCTTGGTAAATGGAGTACCTACAAAAGACAAACAAAAATTGGCAACAGCTGGTAGATTTACATAAAGTTAGAGAAGCCTTGCAATATCTTAAAGAGAATAATGAATATTACAAAGAAATTAATATTGAAGAAAACTTGAAGGAAACAACTGAAATAATTCAAGAGACACAAGAAGCTGGTCAATTTGAGCTCCTAGATCCTGCTACAATATCAAACACTTTAGACCATTATGCAATTCATCTATTGCACTCTAATGACACCATAGAAGATGCAGTGGAAACGTACCAAATGTGTCAAACAAAAGAATCACCAATCAGCATATGGGAAAAAAGTTTAGAAGTACATGCTTTTCCTCTACTCTTTCCTACTGGCAAAGGAGAAAGGTACGATGATAGACCTATTCAAATATCAGCATCAGAATACCGCTCATTACGGATGTATTCTGAAGATCCCAGATTTAGACAAAATGTGGAATACATATTCCACCTACTCTTTGAAAGTGAACTAGCAACGTTATGTAACGGAGTTGCACACATATTAAAATCAGGATCACACTTTCAAAATATGACAGCTACACAATTATTACAAAAAGTGCAACAAAAATATGAGGTTTTACAATCAAATATTACAAATCTGTTAGCAAATATGCGTGGTACTAAAGAGTACTGGTTTCGACGTCACAGAGATGTACGTTGTATGATCAGAAACCTTGGCCCACCCACTTGGTTTGTTACATTAAGTTGTGCAGAATATGCATGGGAAGATTTACATGATTTCCTACGCATATCAAATAAAAACAAAACAAACATAGATATACTAACACCTGGAGAACTTTGTTCTCTGGATCCTGTTAATGTTTCAAGATATTTTCACCATCGCTTCATTGCTATGATACATTTTGTTTGTAATAAAACTGTTCCTCTTCTTTTGGAGAAAAGAATACCAAGCCAGAGGAGCACCCCATGTCCACATGCTTTTATGGATTAAAGATGCTCCTAAATTTTGTCAAGACAGTGATGCCACTGTTTTACAGTTTATTGAAAAATATGTCACTTGTGGAATTCCATCGGAATCCAAAAATAGTGATTTTCATGCACAAATTTTACAATTTCAAAGACACAATTGTGGCAAATATTGTCGACGCAAATACAAAAACAAAGGGAAATACTACACCAAATGCCGATTTGGTTTCCCTAGACCAGTTACAAATAAAGGTCAAGTGAACAACCTCATGTCTTCAGTTAGACATAGTGTTCAAGGTAAGTCACCTAAAAATACATATTACATAAAAAAAAGAAGAAGAAACATATATCAATGATTACAATGCAATCATTGCCCACTTATGGAATGCAAACATAGATGTGCAGTACATTGCAGACAATTCTACTGCAGTAGCACGATATGTCACAGCATAAAAAACCAAAGCAGAAAAGAAAGAGCTGCAAGACCTCCGGAATGACCTGTCCTCAGATAAAACAGTGTCTCAAAAATTATACAGCTTGTGCATAAAAATGCTGTCCCATAGAGAATGTGGATCCTATGAAGCAGCTGATCTTTTAACTGGTACTGCACTGTATGGTAAATCTGAAAATATAGTATGGCTAAGTCTTGGTCCAGCTAAATCTAGAAAAAGAGTTCTAAAATCATACGAAGATATAGAAACAATAGCCAAACATGATCCCAACAGCCAAGACATTTTAAAAAACTATTTATTGGACACATACTACCCAAACAGGAGTACCACTTTGGAAACCATGTGTCTATACCACATAGCCCAAAACTACACATACAAAAATAATATAAAACCTGATATAAAAACGGTAAATACAGAGTGACAAACTGTGAAGGCAGCTTAGTAAAACTCACCAATCCAAATTTAATTAATCATATCAAATTGTCATTAAAGTTTCCTCAACATAAAGAAGTATATTACATGTCCCTGCTACAACTCTTTAAACCATGGAGAAAAGAAGAAGAAATACTAGATAACTATGACTCATATGAAGACGCTTTCAAAGCAAATGAAAGCACTATAACTGATGTAAACTTTACACAGTACAAAACAATGTTGCACAATGAACAGCAACACATAGAAGAACTCCAGGCTCAACTAGATAAGGCCACTCCTGACAGTAGTCATCCTTCTGTAACAGGAAGCCAAGAACCACCGGGAGAGCCACTAATAACAAATGAGGCAGAATTAGCTATGATAGAAGTAGAAAACACCATGCGTCAGTATGAAGATAAAGAAGACTTAACTATACTACAATCAAAACTAAACAATGAGCAACGTAGCATTTTTCAAGAAGTAACAAAAGAAATTGCACATGGTGTACAACATGAAAACAAAGAATGCACCTGCCAAAATTACAAACCTATACTATTGTAAGTCAGTGGTGAAGCTGGTTCTGGCAAAACATTCCAAACAAAATCATCAGTAAGTTCCTTCAACAATTGACAAACAACAAACTGTCAGCTGTTATCACTGCCCCCACAGGTTTAGCTGCCTACAACATAGGTGGTGTCACTTTACACTGATTACTACTCCTGCCAGTTGAACTCCATAACACATTAGACTATTACACACTTTCTACAGAAGCTGCAATGAAACTACACAGAGTATTGAAACAAATGAAAATGCTTCTAATAGATGAAGTGAGCATGGTGTCCAACCTAATGTTGGCTTTGATTCACCTCAGATTACAAGAAGTACTCAAAAGAAACTATGAAGAGCTCTTTGCAGGAAAACACATTACTGTTTTCGGAGATCTTCTTCAATTCACACCAGTAAAAGGTGAGCCTATTTTTAAAACATTAGGACACAAACTCTGCCGTAAAACTCTTGGCAGCATTGGAAATGTCAACCTTTGGCAAGATTTCCAATACAGAGAATTAACAGAAAACATGCGGCAATCTGCAGATCTCACTTATGCCAACATCTTAAAAAGTATCAGAGTTGGTATACTTTCTAATGAAGCAGAAGCAATATTAAAAACCCGGCAAATTCATGCACTTTATGGTGATAATGCATGTGCTACATATGTTCTGGAACAATTAGCCCACAAAAATGTCAATTGTATGGCCTTAATGCCAACTCTTGCATGCTGTTTCAAATTCTAATGTTAAGTAAAGAAATGCAACCAATAATGGAAATTAGCGCCACAGACAAACTAGATGTAGATGGTATGACACTACCCATGAGTGGCCAAGCCACAACAAGACTAAATAGTTTAGAAAAATCAATCTCAAACACAGCAGGATTGGAAAAGATATTAAAATTATCCTTAAATTGCAGAGTAATGCTTAAACGTAACCTTGACGTGAACCAAGGACTAGGTAATGGAGCACTGGGTACAGTTGTTGGCTTTCAAAAATACCCATGTGACAACAAAATTCAGTTTGTCAATATTCTCTTTGACAAACTTTCAGAAGTAAAAAGGATTGGACGCACAACAGCTCGATTCCTTCTCTTTAAAGACATGTATATACGCAGAGAACAATATTCTCTAACTCTTGCATGCGCACACACCATTCATAAATCACAAGGTCTTACCCTAGACAAAGCAATGATAGACATTGGTAACACAGTCTTTAAAAGAAGGCATGAGCTACATAGCACTATCACGCTTATGTACACGTGACGGTCTATTTCTAATCAACTTTGATGCAGGTAAAGTAAACGCTGTTGTTCCTTGCATTTTAGAATACAATAGTCTTTGCTCACTATACACCCCCCATCTAAACTCAAATTCTGTACCACAAAAAGTAAAACGTTGTACAAGAAAACTAAATCAAACAGAAATGCAACAGGATGTCACTGCAAATCCCCCAAAGAGAGTAAAAGAAACTAAAACTTCATCAAGAACCACAAACATAAAAAACCTGTTAGGGAAAGTAAACCAGGTACTTCATCAAAGAAGGAAGACAAACTAAAAAAATAAATCAGATACAGAACTACCTGGTCCATTTAAGCTCTCAAATATAGTTGGAGTAAGTTGCTACACGAATGTAGCAATGAATATTCTATTTCAATTGCCATCAATTGTTGACAACATTTACTTACACAGTACAGACCAATTGTGTTTGCAAATGTTAGTACTTCACAGAAATACAACAAACAATCTTGATAACACGTATAGTGTTTATGGAATAAGACAACAATTGGACTACTGTGCTGGAATGTTTAAATTCACTATAAACTCACAGGAAGATCCACAAGAATTTCTAATGTACTTACTACAAGTACTGGAAAATAAAAACATACCTATAAATTAAATCTTCCAGATTTCATACATGTGGAAACATACATACAGTCTCTGCAACAATGTGACACAAGAAGAAATCCCCAATGAACGCTTCATATATATATCAATACCTAATTGTGAATCCATTCCATTCCAGCAACTTGTACAAAATGCAAACCATGGTAGATTATGTACTACCTGCAATTCGGATAATCGCTCCACGTTAGTAATATAAACGCATAGTAAATACGTAATACTAATGCTTCTACGTTACAATGCAGATGGTACCAAAAACAACTGCAAACTGACTGGATTCACACATGATCAAATATCACTTGGTAAGAAAACCTTCACAACAATAGGTATAATCTACCACGCAGGAGCCACAACCAATTCAGGGCACTACACTGCATATATAAAAAAGAAATGTGGATGGTTTGAATGTAATGATAGTACCATTACTCTAAAGCAGAGATTACCAGCAAATCTTACAAACGCTTATTTAATGTTCTTAAAACCAAAATTTGATAACTAAACTGTACTTAAACTTTAAGTAAACGTATAGTAAAAAAATATAAACTGTTAGAATATTCCAAAAGCTATCTAACTGCCCAAAGATTCTACAACAACTAATCAGATAAATGAATACCACTAAATTAGAGCAAAAAGTAGACAGTTAGAATACGCCAATTGGTATTTAACTGTCCCAAAATTTAACAATATCCAAACAGATAAATCAATACCACTAAAATATATAAAAAAATAGACATTTAGAATACGCCTTCTGGTATCTAACTGCTGCATAATTTTACAATATCCAAACAAATACATAATATGTTACTGCTCCAAAAAACTGCAACAAGCCAATGTATAAAGCATTAGCCAGAAACAACAAGTGAACACTGAAAACAAACACACAAATAAACTGTAGCATAGCAGAAAAAGTTTTTTTTTAATCCAACATGGATTTTATTTTCTCCCACAGACCCCACAGACCAAATGATTTTAGCAACAAACACAGAAACTGAGCAAATTGCACAGTACTCTGGTTTGTAGTCCAAAAAAAAAAAACGTTGATTATACAATGTAATAAGTTGTTACAAAATACTAATACTATCATGCTATTTTCTTTTTTCACAGAAATGAACAAGAAATACATGTACTCCAGTTTCTAAACCTAACAGTAAGTATATTATAATAAGTACAACCATTGCAGCATATCACACCCACAGTGGCTTGTAACATTGTTCCTTATAAATTTATTTTTGACTCAAAGTTATAAGCAACTATGAGTGTGATATGCTGTGATGTTGTGGCCATGGCATAGAGTCTTGGGTGCATGGCCAAATGGGGTGCATGGCCAAATGGTCATGCACCCAAGACTCTATGCCCTTGCCACAACCACCGCAGCATATCACACCCAACCACCGTAGCATATCACACCCATAGAGTCAAACATTTGAACTATGGCCTATGGAAACTTTTAATGTCCGCGGACATTATGAGTGTTCTTAGAACACTTTCAACTTTCCAGCGAACAATACGGACAGCGTCCTCAGAACACCCCCATTTTTTAATTGCGAACATTTCGGGACACCGCGGGTGTTCTTAGAACACATTCAACTTGCCAGCGAACAATACGGGCAGTGTCTTCAAGACACCCCATACGAACATTTCAGGACACCGCGAGTGTTCTTAGAACACATTCAACTTGCAAGAGAACAATACGGACAGCGTCCTCAGAACACCCCCATTTTTTTATTTGCAAACATTTCAGGACACCGCAAGTGTTCTTAGAACACATTCAACTTGCCAGCGAACAATACGGACAGCGTCTTCAGGACACCCCCTACGAACATTTCAGGACACCGCGAGGGTTCTTAGAACACATTCAACTTGCAAGAGAACAATACGGACAGCATCCTCAGGACACCCCCATTGTGTTTATTTAAAAACATTTCAGGACACCACTAGTGCTCTTAGAACACATTCAACTTGTCAGAGAACAATATGGATAGCGTTGTCAGGACACCCCCTACGAACATTTCAGGACACCGCAAGTGTTCTTAGAACACTTTAAATTTGACAACGAACAAAATGGACAGCGTCCTCAGAACACCCCCATTTTGTTTATTTACGAACATTTCAGGACACCACAAGTGTTCTTAGAACACATTCAACTTGCAAGAGAACAATACGGACAGCATGCTCAGAACACCCCCATTTTTTTATTTGCGAACATTTCAGGACACCGCGAGTGTTCTTAGAACACATTCAACTTGCCAACGAACAATACGGACAGCATCTTCAGGACACCCCCTACAAACATTTCAGGACACCGCTAGTGTTCTTAGAACACTTTCAACTTGACAACGAACAATACAGACAGCGTCCTCAGGACACCCCTATTTTGTTTATTTGCAAACATTTCAGGACACCGCAAGTGTTCTTAGAACATATTCAACTTGCCATCGAACAATACGGACAGCGTCCTCAGGACACCCCCATTTTGTTTATTTACAAACATTTCAGGACACCACGAGTGTTATTAGAACACATTCAAATTGCCAGAGAACAATATGAACAGCGTCCTCAGGACACCCCCATTTTGTTTATTTGCGAACATTTCAGGACACCGCAAGTGTTCTTAGTACACATTCAACTTGCCATCGAACAATACAGACAGCGTCCTCAGGACGCCCCCACTCTGTTTATTTACGACCATTTCAGGACACCACGAGTGTTAATAGAACACTTTCAACTTGCCAGATAACAATACGGACAGCGTCCTCAGGACACCCCCATTTTGTTTATTTACGAACATTTCAGAACACAGCGAGTGTTCTTCGAACACATTCAAATTCCCATCGAACAATACAGACAGCGTCCTCAGATCACCCCCTACGAACATTTCAGGACACTGCAAGTGTTCTTAGAACACTTTAAACTTCAGAACGAACAATACGGACAGCATCCTGAGAACACCCCGATTTTGTTTTTTTACAAACATTTCAGGACACCACAAGTGTTCTTACAACACATTCAACTTACCAGAGAATAATACGCACAGCGTCCTCAGGACACCCCCATTTTGTTTATTTACGAGCATTTCAGGACACCGCGAGTGTTCTTAGAACAGTTTCAGCTTGCTTACGAACAAAATGGACACATATTGCGTCCTCAGAACACCCCCCCATTTAGTTTATTTAGAACATTTCAGAACAGCCGTGTTGTCTGCAGACATCAGTGATGTCATCAATGACATTTGTGATGTCATCTTTGATGTCCTGGGTGTTAGTTTTAGCAGTGCACAGTGGTGCGGCAGTTATGGTTGCTTAGCCTACCATAAATGGCAAATTTCAGGGGTTTTTTCCGGTTTTACTTTGAACCGTAATGGCACGTTTGAAAAGTTTTTTTAGTGAAGTGTGCAAGTTTTTGGTAGGGCAACTTAACCATAAAGTCCCCTTAACAAAGATTTTTTGTGTGAATTTTATGGGTTTTTAGTAGGGCAACTTAAACATAATGTCCCTTTAACAAAGTTTTTTTTACTGAATTTCACAGGTTTTTTGAAGGGAAACTTAATCATAACAATGCGTTAATAATGTTTTCTTGCTGAATATACACTATCATCATGTGATCTGGGGAGATATGTAGTATAATTTACTTACTTTATATACATGAAACATAGAATTTACAGAACACCCTCGCTATTGATATTTGAAAGGCATGGACTGAGCGCCTGTCTGCGGACGGGCGCGGATGAGGTCAACATTACCCAAACAGTGAGGCGGTATCTGAATTTGTACTATTGTCTTACACAAAATATAGTCATCTTTGACAAAGGAACACATGAAGACATTGCAAGTACTAGTAAATAAGTAGGGAAACCTAAACGTGTGAAATAAAAACCATGCATTTAATGACCATGTAGAATTAAATGGATTATACCATTACAAAAAAAAGTATGCCTCCAACGTAATTACCTCACAGAAACTCTGTAGCCAGGACCGTCAGTACATGCGCGCAGTACAGCGAAGGCAAAATGCAATAAAATAGTAAGTGAACTTCATTTTTCTTATATGTGGGTGTACTTTTTTTGGTATTTGGGGCACAAAGAAATAATTTCTTTCTGTTGTTTTGACACAGAAATGTGCATTACTTTGGAGTGGCTGGAGGAAAATCTTCCACATGGGGAAATGTCTGAAGATAGCAATAATAATGGTATACACTGCTCTGCATAACCAAAATAATGGTCAGTATTTTATGGGCATTTAACATATATATATACACATTTATTTTTAATAGACCAGGAAAAAAAGAAGAAAAGCCAACAAACGACACAGAGGAAGACAGGCTGAAAAGGATAGAACTGAAAATGGACACACTGAATAACAATTTTAATAGTTTACAGCAATTTATGGAGGAGTTTGTGAGAGGAAAAATATGTTATCACTGTCCCACCTGTACCTGCCCCACTTCTCCATTCCCTAGTGAACCTTCCCCAAACCTTCAAGAAGAAAATAGACGTTTTGATGAAACATCCATCCCTTCTTCCCCTCACAAATCATCCCTTCACAATCAGCCTGTGTTGAATCCTAATTCCTTTATATTCATGTCAGTGTCTGCTTCCCCCTGTATTTCTGTTGAGTGAAGTGTGTTTGTGTTTTTAGAAAGTTTTTGTATTTTAGTTGTAGTTGAAGATTTGAGGATTTTTTTTTTTTAAAGACTTAAAATGTCCACGAACAGCACGCCTGTTCGAGCTATCCGTAAGCAATAGAATATGGATGTTCCAACGGCAATACACCTACCTGTACCAATGCCAGCCAAGATGGAACTGATCTTAGAGTACACCATCTGTGCAAGTTGTGCGTAAATAAACAGAATGGGGAGGCCTAATGACATTATACCTCTTCACAAACGAGATAAAACATGTTCTTAGAACACACCAGGTGTCCGGGATGTCTGCAAATTAGCAAAATGGGAGTGTCCTAAGGACACTATACCTGTCCGTATCGTCCACAGCCAAGAAGGAACGGTCCATAGAACAGGCGTGGTGGCTGGCATTTTCGTAGTCAAACAAAATAGAGGTGTCCTAAGGACACTAGACCTGTCCGTACAGTCATCAGATCATGCGCAGCACACCCATAAGGACTGCGAACATCGCGCCTGTCCGTAACTGTCCGTCTCACTTGTGTCGCACTTTTAATTAGTTCCAGGACCTGAACACTGTCCGTAGAACACCTGCGTGCATGCGTCGGGACTAAGTTGCGTAGTTTGTCTGCCTCTGCAACATTGCAAGAGAACTTATACATTAATGAGAAATTATTTTACAGTATAAAATGACCATTTCACATGTCCCATACATAGCTCAACCTGTGAACGTGTCATTTAGAAGTTTAGCAGTGTTTTTGAGTGATCAATATGGTCACGAGGCGCACCCTCCTCCCCTATAAATGGCCACACCCCTGAGCTCATCTTCATTGTTCTTCTGGCTATAGCAGTTTCAGTTGTGCTGCCTTTACTGCTGTAGGGACCATTTGGCAACTAATCCTTATGGCATCTATGTCTACTGTTGCTTCATTAGCCTCAGTACCACCTCCAAACCCTCCACGACCACCACCTCCCCAAGGGCCTGCAGAGGGATATACGGCTGAGGATGTAGAGATTGAGGAAGAAGAGGAAAAAGAGAATGAGTTGGAGGAACTCCGCACTACAAACACTCGCCGAGAGTCGTGGGTGTGGCGGTTGTTTTCCGTTTATGGGAACGTACCGAAAGCACGTGTAACCAGTGCCAGTTGGTGGTGAGTCGCGGGAGACCTGGTGCGTACAGCTTTGGTACGCCAACCATGAAGCGACACCCAACTTCATTCCACAGCGCAGACATTTGCAAGGTGGTGCAATGCGAAGAATGTAGTAGATTGAGTTCCTCCACAGCATCCTCCGTGTCGGATCCTCTCACCACAAGAGACACTCTTATGGGGGAGCGCCTCCCTACAGCTGCCTCACAAGCCATTGGCGATATTGTCACCCTTACCTTCGAGGGTAACAATATTGTGTGTGTATTGTGACACAGTACTCTGCAGGGGGGAGAGTCTTTGAAGTGCTTTTGAGGCTACAGTCATGGAGCACCAGAAGAAGTGCTCCCTACCTAAGTGAAGCCCACCCTATATCTTTCTCTCTCCACCTGGCCCTTCTTATCCCTGTGGTTGGTGTCCCTTCCTTACCCTCCTTTGCCCTTGTCTCCTAGTATGTCGTGTCCTCAAAAGCAGTACACTGGAAAATAACAAACATTATTTAAAAAAGTCTCTTTTCAGAGCCGCCTTTCTCAGTTTAACAATACAACTATCAAGTGACCAGTGTAGGCCCCCGCGCATTTTGCCAATAATTAAGTGGACAGTCGTAGGACACACAAAAATGGAGGGTGAAAGCGTAGCAAAACCAATGGACTTTTTGCTGGGAGTAAGTGGTGGCTCTGAAAAGAGCCTTTTGGTGGTGTTGTGTGCGCTTCAAAAAATGTAGGTTGGAAAAAATGTATTGCAAAATAGGTGACTATGATTCCTCAAAAAGTTGCAATACATTTTGTACATTGCGAAGAAAAATCGGATTGCCAGCATATGTGACATGGACTCCATCTCTGCGAAAAATGAAAGAGCTACAAAACAAAATATTTTCATTGTGGAATGAGGACATGCCAACATCCCTTAGAAAGGCACAAACAGCCTTATTGACATTGCGCCACACTTTCCTCATTTGTGGACCAAATGCAGAAGAACGCAGCCATATTTGTCTTTGTGCAATATGGGAAAAAACTATTTGGTAATTTGGAAACATGTCCATTACCTTCGCACGTCCTTCCTTCATTGTAAATTGCAAAGAAATTCCAGAGACATGGCCTAAACTGTTTCCTCCGCAATGAATGATAAGTATATCAGGATGACGCTCTGTCTGTAAAGTTGCACAGAGAGGTACCAAGTCCTGCCACCTCATTCCACGCACGCCATGCCAGTGCACTTCCACATAAGGAAATGAAGATCTGCAGATAGACTGCAACTATCTGCATGCACCTTCAACCAATGTATCCATGAGTCTCCCAAAATCCAGATAATCTGTTTTCGAGCACACAGAGCCATGGCTGTCTGGTCTCCTGTCAGGGAAAAGACGTTCTCACTAAATTTCTCCATACAGAACACACCCACTGAATTTTACTGTCCAATCCCTACCTTCGCACATTCACATTTGCATGTGTCTCCACCCCAGAATCACTGTTGGATATACGGGCCGCCTGCAAACTACCTCCATGCTCGCGGACACGTACAGGATCAGAGCGTGACGACTGTACATTTAAATATTATTCACACTTTCCCCTTTAAGGTGAGCTTTAAAAAGAGTCATTTTTTTTCTTGTGGGCAGATGCCTTACAGACACCTGTTATTTTGTGTTTTTTTTTTTATTTGTTGTTCTTACTTTACTCCTACAACCATACAGAACCTCCTCGAAAGCAAGCCTCACATTCCAAAAGAACATGGCATTTCCCAAAGAAGATAACACAACACCATCTGCTTCAAAATAAGCTGCATTATTGTGAACAATGTTCTCGTGGCTGCAGAAAAACATACCAGCGCGTAACATAAAAGCATGCATGCTGCGATAGATGTTACACCTCCCAATACTTTGATCAGGACAGAAAACAGAACTGTTGTCCCATTTTGCTCTAGGGAGTAACCCAGAAATAATTATTTTTGCAGTTGGAAATATGTTCATGACTGCTTGAACCAACTGTTTCAAATCTTCCAATAAAGTACGTGAACTCACGTAGCCCAAATGGCAAGCACCGGAGTGCAGAAGTACCACATGAGGAGTGGTCATCGTACGCATCTCGGTGCAAACTTGGAGAATTGCCGCAACATTGCGATCAGTCTCAGCGCCCCACACCACTTCCACTCCTCTCACATTGAAATGGTGTGCCACATGCCGACTTTCGGCATAGTGCTGTAAACCATGCTCAAAAATATCTCCAAGGACCAAAACCCTGACCCTCTGCACCACTGCCATCTTCAGTATATGCACCGTCTTTCGACACAAAAGAGCAATGTGAACATCTGATTGGCTGATGCCTACAGTCTTTCCATGCTGAATTTGCTGTAGAAACCCGTATGTGATACGTCCTACCTGCGGACAAGCGTTGTCTACGTGTGGCTTGTAACTCTTAGCCAGTCCTTCTATCCTTTCCACATCACTCGCGAATCCATTCCCTCATTGGACACAGCTAAGCAGTCACACAACCATCCACCTATCACATTCAACATCCCTACATCTAACTCCGTCATCAGAATTGCATACTTCAAATGTACTATTGATCACTCTGCATGCAAGTTGCATATCATTGCAAAGCACCTACTTCAAAAACTACTAGGCAAGTGTTGCGGATGTCTAGGGACAGCTGCATGTATGCGCACATGCATGCGTATAAAGTACAGGTATGCATATTTTAATCAGAGAACATGTACAACCCTTATGATTGCTTTAAAACAACTTAATGCCACTAAATCTGCATAGCCAATACATACCAACGCTCCCCCTTTAAGTGCAAGATATTCGATTTGTCATTGACCTATACATACGTTACAACCCTCCTTATTTAGCGCAAAACTCGATTTTCCATTAGAAAATGGCACAATTTGTTACTGTGTAGCACCTAAATAAATGGTACTTCCAATACGATCTTATGAGAAAAATAAACGCTCCCGATTGCTGTGGTGATATTTCCCTCTGAGGCTTTCCCAATTTTCAAAATCGTACTTATAGTATGAAAGTGCAGAAATGTTTCCCATCTACTATAATGGCCTATCGCTTACAAACCTCTCTGCTATAGCCAACACCGCCTGAAAGAAACAAGGCATTTTCATAACCTAAAAATTGTACTAATTTCTGAAGCATGTGCAACTAACATACATACAAAAGCAGCACATAGTGAAGTGAAATACACACATGCACTGGGTTGAAATGTCAAAGGAGAATACTCTGACAAAAGATGCAAAATTAACATGTACAATAACATCACTGCTTTAAACACACAAAGATACTAACTTCTTTTTACAAAAAAACCTACCGTAGAAAATAAATCCTACAAGCTCTCGTTGACAATGCAATTCTTCTCAAAAGGAAGTTGTTTATATTAGTGTTAAATAGGATGAAACCACTAACAAAACTAAGTACCAAACTACAAAAGAAACTTATCAATAAACGGAATGTGAACAAAAAAAACTTCTTACATATTTGTGGAGGTGAATGGAGTCACACAGCAACCACAGAACCATACTTTAATGAAGAAGCATACAAACAAATTCAAACAAACACAATTGCCATCCATAGCAGTGGACGAGGGTATGAAAAAATCAATAGTAACAACATGGAACCAGAAACACTGCTTAGAAAAGTATCCCCTGAAAACTCAGAATTACCTCTCAATTCGACTGAACCACACCGTCCAGTGTACAAATGGCTGTGCACGTCAATGTGTTCCATTCCTAACAAATCTTTCAAATCGTTACGTCAGTTCCTCAATCAGTATGTAAAAGGTAAAGACAAAATTAAAATGAAAGTGCTCCAAAATATGGATATCTGTCCAGTGCGCAAATACACAGGCTGCAAGGACTTTCATTAGCCTGCATTTCTGGACCTATTTGGAAAAGCATCTTCCATGATATCAAAAGGGTATCAATACATCATTCAAATGTAAGACATCTAGTTTATAAAATATACTATGCTTAAAGTCCAGCTTCAGAATTAGCCAATTTAAATCACACTCTTCTGTAATGGCACACCCAAATATCCACAAGAAGAAATTGACCGTATAAAGAGAACATATTTTGGAAGTGAAAGCCACTTACAAAATGCAATAGTTCTAGAACAGACTAGCAACAATTCTGCACATAGCAACCTTCTATTACACACATACAAAAAAGAAATACTAAAATTTAAAAGTGCATCGGCTGAAATACCAAACCATGTGCGTGTGTGTTGCCGCAGAAAGTTTTACAAAAGGAACACAAAAAATGTAGACATAGCATACAAAGTAAAAGACAATGAAGATTCCAAATGGTTTGAAGTGGCTCTCTACATTTTAGCCGAAAATAAATATCAGATAAGTGAACCCCTAATATGTTGCAGTTACTGTACTACAAAACTAGACAACAACCAAACTCCTTCACGTGCTATCACAAATAAATTGGAATTGTTTCCACTACCAAAAACCCTGCAACAACTCAATTTGTATGAGAGCATCATAATTCAAACAGTTCATCCATGTCAAGCAAATATACGCCTTTATCCAAAAACAGCAAAATTACATCCCTCTGAATTGGTAAAAGGCATTTGTGGCAAAGTAGTTTATTTGCCATTAGATATAACAGAAAATGTACACACTCTAGGATTGTAACGTTCAATAGAACATTCTTTAATTGTCTTGGTAATGGTGTACCAACAAAAGACAAACAAATTTGGCAACAACTGGTGGACTTAATTAAAGTTAGACAAGCCTTGCAATATCTAAAAAAGAATAACGATTTTTACAGGGCAATCAATATTGAAGAAAGCTTCAGGGAAACAACTGAAATAATTGAAGAGTCATCGGAAACTGGACAATTCGAACTTCTGAATCCTGCTGCAGTATCCACTCTTTTGGACCAGTACACAATGTATCTATTGCATTGCAAAGAAAGCATAAATTATGCATTAGAAACTTATCAAATGCGACAAACCAAAGGGTCACCAATGAGCATATGGGAAAAAAGTATAAAAGCACATGCTTTTCCACTGCTATTTCCTACTGGCAAAGGTGGAAGATACGATGATAGACCCACTCAGATTACGGCATCAGAATAACGCTCATTACGAATGTATTCAGAAGATCCCAGGTTTGGACAAAATGCGGAATACATATTCCACCTACTCTTTGAAAGTGAACTAGCAACCCTATGTTACGGAGTTGCACACATTTTGAAATCTGGAACCCACTTTCAAAATATGTCAGCTATGCAATTAATACAAAAAGTACAAGAAAAAGATGAGGTTTTATAATCAAGTATAACAAATCTGTTTACAAACATGCGTGGTACAAAAGAATATGCATGGGAAGATTTACATGAGTTCCTACGCGTATCAAACAGCAACAAAAACCAAAATACATTTATTAACACCTGGAGAACTTTGCTCTCTAGATCCAGTTAATGTCTCAAGATATTTCCATCATTGTTTCATTGCTATGCTACACTTTATTTGCAATAAAACTGTTCCACACCTCGGAGAAGTGCAACACTTCTTTTGGAGAAAAGAATACCAAGAAAGAGGAGCACCACATATTCACATGCTTTTATGGATCAAAGGTGCACCTAAATTTGGTCACGACACTGATGCCACTGTTTTGCAGTTTATACAAAAATATGTCACTTGTGAAATCCCTTCACAACAGACACATAGTGACCTGCATGGGCATATTTTACAGTTTCAAAGACACAAATGTGGCAAATATTGTCGTCCCTAATACAAAAACAAAGGGAAACACTACACCAAATGCCGGTTTGGTTTCCCTAGACCAGTTACAGAAACAGGTGAAGTGAATAACTTCATGTCTTCAGTTCGACATAGTGTTAAAGGGAAATCACCTAAGAACATGTATTACATAAAAAGAACAGAAGAATCAAAATATATCAATGATTACAATCCAATCATTACCCGCTTATGGAATGCAAACATAGATGTGCAGTACATCGCAGACAATTCCACTGCTGTTGCACGATATGTTACAGTCTACTTAACAAAAGTAGAAAAAACAGAGCTTCAAGACCTCTGGGATGACCTATCATCAGACAAAACACTATCTCAGAAATTGTACAGCCTAGGCATACAAATGCTCTCTCATAGAGAATGTGGCACCTATGAAGCGGCAGATCGTTTAACCGGTACTGGTTTATACAGAAAATCAGACAACATAGTATGGCTAAGTCTTGGTCCTGCTAAATCTAGAAAAAGAGTTCTGAAATCATATGAGGACATAGAAACAATTGCCAGAAATGATCCCAATAGCCAAGACATTTTAAAAAACAATTTACTGGACACAAACTATCTGAACAGGAGTAGCACTTTGGAAAGCATGTGTCTAGACCACATAGCTCAAAACTTTGCATACAAAAATAATGTAAAACCCGATGAAAGCAAAGGCAGATATAGAGTTACAGATTGTAAAGGCAGCTTAGTGAAACTTACCCAACGAAGCTTAATTGATCAAGTTAAATAGTCATTAAAACTCCTCAACATAAAGAACTATATTACATGTCTCTCCTACAACTTTTTAAACCATGGAGAAAAGAAGAAGAGATACTAGATATCTATGACTGCTATGAAGATGCTTTCAAAGCAAATGAAAGCGCTATCACCGAGGTGAACTTTACGCAGTGAACAGCAACATGAAGAAGAAATTCAGGCCCAACTGGAAAAGGACTCTTCCGACAGTAGTCAACCTCTGTAATAGGAAGCCAAGAACCACTAGGACAGCCACTAATAGTAAATGAGGCAGAATTTGCTATGACAGAAGTGTAAAACACCATGTGTCACTATCAGGAAAATATGGAAGACTTAACTGTATAACAGGCAAAACTTAACAAAGATCAGCACACCATTTTTGAAAACGTAACAAAACATATTGCACATGGTGTACAACACGGAAATAAAGAACGTACCTGCCAAAATTACAAACCAATACTGTTGTACGTCAGTGGTGAAGCTGGGTCAGGAAAAACATTCTTAATCAAAAGCATCAGCAAGTTCCTTCAGCAATTGACAAACAACAAACTGTAAGCTGTTGTAACTGCCCCCACAGGCTTGGCTACCTACAACATAGGTGGTAACAACTGGAAGGTAAACACATAGCACTCAAAATCTGTAAAGAAATTTAGTTATATGTGATTCTCTATTGTAGAAATAAAGTTGTACTTTAATTGGTTCAAGGTGCAGGGGAGAAAGATAACAAGCCTGGCATATGGGTTGTACATATACAAAAAGACAAGAAGAAGTACCCACTTAGGGAACTCCCGTCGCCTGCACTCTAATGATGTCTTAAACAAGCTAAAAGGAAGGAAAATAAATGTAGATTTAGTCAATCAATTAAAGTCTATGCAAATACATAGTGTTGAGGAACATAGGTTTTGAAACAAAGAATGTTTTAGGTACAACTTGAAGATAGGTTGGTTTTCCAGCAAGGATTTATTTTTCATAAGCATATGCCCAACGCGTTTCGAGATAATGTTCTCTTCATCTGGGGCTGTAATTATTCATACGATAATCAAAGAAGTTCTAAAGAAATATACAAAACAATAATGTCAGAATACATAATAGTTCAACTTAATGTGTTAAGGACAAACAATCACTTAGACAAACTGCATGGGAGATATTGTGCAAGCAGTGGCTCGATATTATTGAAAGCCTGAAAGCCTGAAATGACATTTTACAAAACCATAATATTATTCCTGGGACCATCACATTTTTATGGGGATAAGTATCCCATTAGTGTCAAATTAGAGCATCATTATGCAAGTCGTAATCAAGAACAAAACCTATCAATTTCGAGATGAATGGAAGCAGGCCTACCGTGTGTTTCACTTGGGAAGGTGTAGGTCGTGTTGTTTCAAAAATGTGTCATCCCATAAAGGGAATGGTTATCTGTGTCCCCTGTTTTTAAAAAAAGAAGAAATAATGCTGTGTAAAAAGTCATGTCTATCTACAAGTAGATGGCTAAAAATAGAGGTAAGATGACTTACTGGATAATTACCAGGAAATCGGTAAAGCCTGTATCGGTCAAAAGAAACGTTGAGTCCAGGACTTCAAAGAAGAGGGAACAGCGATAAGTGTCTACAGTCTTTGGCGGTACCTGAAACAGGGCGCCATGTGTAAATGTTATAAAAAAGGCTTGTGAGAGTCAAATAATACACTGAGGATGTCAGGCAGTAAAAGGGGGGCGCTGTCACCCTACAAGGTTTTCATGTACTTACTGATGTCACCAGAAGTAGATGTCAGTCCGGAAAAGCCGATCTCTTCCAGCGCTGTGTGACGTGCTGGCAAGATGGCGGATAATATATACATCATGAGTGTGACGTCATCACGTCGTAGCATGAATTACGTCACAAATGTAAACAATGCACTCGCGTCTGTTGTAAAAAAATGGTCTGGTGCAAAGGATGCGGTCATGGGTAGGTGGTTGGCGCGGCATGTTGGTGAAAGACCAAGTGCTGCCTAATGTATAACTAGAGCAAATGTCTAGAAACAATGATAGTGGATCTGGTCAGGTATGTGGTAGAGTTGGTCTGCCAAGACGGCCTCAATGTGTAATAAAAAAAAGTAAATAAAAATGTATGGACTAATAATTTGACTAGTAGCCCCAAATTGTGCCAAATTAGTATACAAAAAGTAGAACATATATTATGTACATATTGAGTATATATTCATATATATATGAAAAGTAGAACAAATCTGAGTGACACAATGTCAGAAGACAACATATCATCCCATATATTTTCTGTGAAGTGTTGCACACAGGTTGCTAAGGTACAAGAAGTAGAGCCATTCTATGATCCTACATGTTCTTCATGGAAAGGTTACACACAGGTTGCAAAGAAGAACCTATTAGGGAAAGTAAACCAGGTACTTCTTCAAAGAAGGAAGAGAAACTCTGAAAAAAGCACACATTTTCAAATGAAAGCGGAGTAAGTTGCTATGCAAACGTAGCAATGAATATTCTATTTCAATTGCAACCAATTGTTAACAATATTTACTTACACAGTACAGACCAGTACAGACCAATTGTGTTTGCAAATGTTAGTCCTTCATAGAAATGCAACAAACAATCCTGACAACACGTACAGTGTTTACGGAATAAGACAAGAATTGGACTACTGTGCTGGAATCGTGAGATTCACTATAAACTTACAAGAAGAACCACAAGAATTTCTAATGTACTTACTACAAGTACTGGAAAGCAAAAGCATACTTATTAATGAAATCTTCCAGATGTCATACATGTGGAAACATACATGCACTCTCTGTAGCAATGTGATACAGGAACAAATTCCAAATGAGCGATTTGTGTATGTGTCCATACCTAATTGTGAATCCATTCCATTTCAGCAACTTGTACAGAATGCAAACCATGGCAGATTATGTACTATGTGCAATTCAGACAATCGCTCCACCTTACTGATACGAACACATAGTAAGTATATAATACTTATGCTGCTACGTTATAATGCAGATAGTACCAAAAACAACGGCAAGCTCACTGGATTCACACACGGTCAAGTGTCACTTGGAAAGAAAACCTTTACAACAGTAGGTATAATCTACCACGCAGGAGCTACAACCAATGCAGGTCACTACACTGTATACATTAAAAAGAATTGTGGATAGGTGGAATGTAATGATAGCACCATTACTCTAAAGCAGAGATTGCCAACTAATCTTACACATGCGTATTTAATTTTCCTAAAGACAAAGTTTAATAACTAATGTGTACTTCAACATTACCAAAAAAATGAAGTGAAAGACTACAGACAGTTAGCATATGCAAACAGGTATCTAACTGCCCAAGAGTGTATAACAACCACACAGATAAAATGAATACCACAGATCCGTAACAAAAAATGCACCGTTAGAATACACCAACAGGTATCTAACTGTTGTTAAAAATCAGCAACAATGCAACAAACATAATATTAATCACAAAGAACAAGGAAACACTCAAAGGAAGCAAAGAAATAGTTTGTAGCATAGCAATTAAAGGTTTTTTTTTAATCCGACAAGGATTTTTTCCCCCAGACCCAAGCATTTTAAAAACAAACACAGAAACTGAGCAAAATGCACAGTACACTGGTTTGTAAACTAAATATGAGGGTAAAAAAAAGCTAAACTGTCTATTATGCAATGTAATACATCTGCTTAAAATGCAAACATTAACATGTTTTTTTTTCTTTTATCACAGAAATTAAAAAAGTCTAGTTCCGCCAAGTACTACAGTCATGTAAGACATATATGGATTCTGAACAAAATAAACAGTAAGTATAATTACAGTCATTTCATACATATGCAAATCTACACGGCTAATCTATGGCAGTAATGTGGTGCAGTGACTGTAGGCTGGGCCTAGCATCTTTGATGTATAACCTACCACCTACACCCTACGGCCAAGCAACCAAGTCTATAGGTCCTACCCACAACCATCACTGCATATCAAAACCATGGTACTTCTAATTTAAGTACTTCTAAGTTTACTTTTGGGTGCAGGCCCTCCCCACAGCCACCTGGGTGATGTTCAATACTGCGGGTGTATCTATAGCTGTGATATGCTGCAGTGGGTGTTGACAGGGCTGTCGGGGGGAAATTCTGCCGGGGTCGGCCGGGCCGTCCGTAGACCTCCGGGCAGGGAGGCCCCAACTCCTCCCGTATATCCCAAAACAGATAGAGTATGAGACACACGCAAGAAGCAAGGTGACTCTGCTGTTTATTATACAAAACGGCAGGGATGGGTCAAGGACCGTACGCGTCCATCCTGACACACACACAATCGTGGGGCTCGCAGGCCCTTTTTACCTTAGTATGACGTGCTACTTGCGTCACCTTAGAAAGTTTAGCAAAAAACCTATTTCCACTCTGGATTGGTTACTTGAGTGGTAGGGTTAGTATAGCATACATATAGAGAACGGTGTTAGTGGTTGAGGGTTAGTCAGGTGATATACTTGGGCTGTCCCTTCAATTTGATACATGAAAATTGTTACATGAAGACCTCTGAGGATTGGTCAATGTTAATGGCGTCAGTGATAAGAACCTCATGTTCTGATTGGTCCACTCGCAAGCCTCCCAGTCTGGGACTATCGCTGTTCCCAGCTCGTGGTGCACCTGTCATTTGCAACAATGTTTTACCATGGGTAGGTGTAAACAATGTGAGGATTTATTCATATGATGGGAGGTCGACTACTCCCACTGCTGCAGATGTCCAATGAGTCTTTTAATTGTATCTGCCTGTGTCTTGAAACGTGGGATTCAGGCGTCTCCTTCCTCCTGGGCTTGGCATCCTGTCAGGTTTGGCTTTGTCACGTGAGGTGGGACCGTGTTTGAGGCAAAATTCAGCGCAATTAATATTGTTTTTCCCACTGTGTGCCTGGTTTATCTTGCAGGTGCGACTTTGGCGTCGGCTTGCGGCATGCGAGATTGTAACATCGTGCCCTTGGCTGTGTGCTTTCGCCGGGCTCATTCTGCAGGGTCAGCAACCGAGCTCTTGCTCATTCAATGTTCATGGAAGCTTTTGCTTGCGGCCTACTTGGGCCTGGTGCATAGGTGGAACCTTTTGATGCAGAGCGCTTTAGGTTACCGTATCATATTGCTCTATCCTCAGTATCGTGTCTCCGTCATATTCTTCATTATGGTACATGGTTCTTAGAAGAAGCGTGAGCAAGCCTTTTTAGATAAGTTCATTATGCGTCTTGCGTTTCTGCATTTTTAGAGCCTATGTGGAAAATAATAAAGATGCACGTCCGTGGGTATGTCTGTCGCCTACGTCATAGCACTGAGTATGTTCTTCGTGTGGATTGGTATGGGAGTGTCCGGTGTGCATGTTTGCACAGGTGTGCTGACCGTTGGCTAGGTCGTCATGGCATCTCTAACGACGTGTAGGTTTAGTCGAGTTGATCCATGCCGCAGGTGTCGGCATGGGCAGGGCGGGCTGCTGGGCAGGTAGGTGGGCACATCCGTATGTTCCTGTACCAGGGTATTTGGTCGTCTAGTAGATAGGCAAACTCCTCTCGTGGCGGGTGTCTAGGACGTGATCCTCTAGGCCAAGCGCGAGAGGGGAAGGGCGAGAGTCTGTTCTTCCATTCTCCCACTTCAGGGCCTAAAGTCTTACGTGTATGTCCATACATAGTTCAATGTATGGGTGTTAAGTTGCTTATAGCTCCAGTGCTTATAACTTTGGTCTTTGCTGCATGGACTTTGGCCATGCAGCCAAGACTCTACACACACCCCACAACCATCTGATCGATAACGAATACTACAGGTGTACCCATTGCTGTGACATGCTGTAATGGTTGTGGCCAGGGCCTAGAGTCTTGGAAGTATGGCCTACGGCCTACAGCCATGCACCCATGACTCTAGGGCCTGTCCACAACCACCACAGCATTTTAAACACATGGTTACTTATAAATCAGTACCACACCCATAGAACGAAACATTGCAACTGTAACATGTACTGAATTTGTAGGCAAGACTCTAGGCCGTGCCCACACCTACCAGATACATAGTCCATTGTATGGGTGTGATGTATGAATGTGATATGCTGGAGTGGTTCTGGGCAGTGTGTGCATACTTGGGTATAAGGCATACAGCATGCAGCCATACACCCCAAAGTCTACATCTTGTCCACAACCATTGCACTATATAAAACCCATGTTGGTTTATAAGTTAAGAGGTTATAACTTTGTTGGTGCAGGGTATCCCCACAATCACCTGAGTGATGTGCGATACTACGGATGTATCAGGCCCTCCCCACATCAACCTCAGTGATGTGCGGTAGTACGGGTGTATCTATACGTGTGGTATGCTTCAGTGCTTCTGGCCATAGGCTGGACTCCTAGCTGTATGTCCATAGATATTACAAGGTATGGGTGTGCAGTGGCTTAGACCTCCATTTCTTACAACTTTGATCTTGGGTGCACGGCCTTCGGCCATGCACCCAAGATTGTACACACTCCCCACAATGATCACTACTACAGGTGTATTCATGGGTGTGACATGCTGCAGTGGTTGTGGCCAGGGACTACAGTCTTGGAAGTATGGCCTTCGACCTACGGCCTACGGCCATGCATCCAAGACTGTAGGCCCTGGCCACAACCACCGCAGCATGTCACACCCATGGCAGCGTACTAATGAATAGCATACCCATAGGAAAAAATAATGTAATTACGGCATGTACTCAATTTCAATGTTCTCTAACACCACGGGTGTCCTTAGAACAGTGTCAAGTTCCCTGTGCACAGGACGGACTGAAATACTACCCTTATTAGACCCCTCGTTTTCTGTACATACAAACATCCCAAACAAGGCAGGCATAGAAAATACATCATGAAAACCTACCGCAAGAACAAATGCAGTTTTTCACCCATCTCTTACTGTCTGAACCTCCCCAAGCACTATGACACAGCAAAATAGTTCTTCGTAATAGCATGTTGCCGCTGGTTGCCGCTCCGCTGTCGGCATATCCAAGATGTTGGGCGCATCCAAACAATCTGAAGCAGAACACGTCTCACTGCAGCCAATCGGCAGAGACATTGCGTGTCAGCGGTCATGACGCAAGCCCCTTAGCCAATCGGTATCTTGTCCGCGGAGTGAACAGGGAAGTGTGACCGCTGAGCGGACATAGATATCACTCATTTTTAGAGACCTACTTTTTGGCCATTTCAAAGAAAAGTACTGCACGGAAGGTCACCAAATTTCCAAAAGCATGCTTTCGGGACCAAGCCCCTGCCCCTGCCATAAATTTGGTGAAAATCCATCCAGCGGTTTGCCCTGTAGCCGTGCGCAAAGTTTTTCCCCCATTTAGTCTATGGGAAAAATGACGTTTTGGGAAACCCCCTACAACTTTTCCCCCCTTGAACAAAATGTAGGAGAAATCTTTGTTTCATTTTCTGTGATAAAAGAAAACTATAATGTCGTATTGCATTCCATTTTAGACATGTATGTACTTTGTGGGCCCCATAATTAGTATTTTACAAGTAATATGCTTTAAACAAGTGTACTCTGCAATGTGCTCAGTTCCTGTGTTTGTTTGCATAATCATTGGGTCTCTGTAAAAAGAATCCATGCAGGATACAAAAAAAACCTTCTACATTCATTGTTATGTGGCACACTCTGTTTCATTGACGTGTGCATTAGTTACATGAATGTTTAAGGTGTATCTATGTGGTCCTGCTGTTATAAGCACTGTTGCAGTAGGAGGAATTGAAATGGTGTATGATTTTCCTTTTGGAAGTGGTGGTGCTTTGGTTGCAGTTAGATACCAGTTGGCGTATTCTAACTGTTTATATGTTTGCTCTTTTTAGCAGTATCTGTTTATGAATTTGATCGATGTTGGTGTTTTCTAAGTACTGTAGTATTGCAAACCAATATTGCAGGATTGTGGGGGCAGTTAAATACCTGTTTGCAAATTGTAATTGTTGGTAGTTTGACAGTTGTTGAGGGTATGTTAGTAGCACTGTGATTGCTGAAGGTTGATTTTGGCAGTTTGACCACTTGAAGTAATATTCTAGTACTGCGGGTGTAGTAAGATACCAATAGTTGTATTCTGGTTTTTTATACTTAATACATGTTGAAGGGATTCCTCAGAAAAACGTTTGTTTTTGCAGGTGGATTTCCAATCGTGTAGTAATGGGAAGTAGTATGATAGTATATTATGGTTGCAGTTAGATACCTGTTGGCGTATTCTAACTGTTTACAGTTTCTCAGTTTTGCAGGGTATATCTTCAAGCACATTCATTCTTGTTGGTGGAATGCCATTTTTCACTATTGTGAAGTGCTTTTGCAGTATTATGGGTGTAGTTGTATGCAGTAGTGTATTTATTGCAGTGGCATAGGCATTGTTAGACAGCTGTTGCCTAATTCTAATAGTTGGCCACTTCACAGGTCATTGAAGACAGTTTGTAGACCCTCATACTCTGTACTTTTCTTTTTAAGTACTATGAGGGAAACAATATTAGTGTGTCCTTTCCACAGCTGTTGTTTCTGTGACTATAATCATTGGGTCATTGGGGAAGAAACGGTATAGCAGCGCAACTGATGTCCTCATGGGCCAGTTGGTCTATGCTAAATTGATCCATTTTTACAGGGCAGAAGGTTATTTTTCATTTGCAATTACATATCTTTTGGTGGGTTTTGGGCAGTAGGCTATGCTACTTTTGATCAGTGAGTGAATTTTGGTTTCAAGATTATTAAATAGGCATTTACAAGATTTGCTGGTAATCTCTGCTTCAGAGTAATGGAAGTATCATTGCATTCAAACCACCCACATTTCTTTTTAATGTATGCAGTACAGTGATCTGCAGTGGTTGTGGTGCCCGTGTGGTAGATTATGCGTACTGCTGTGAAGGTTTTCTTGCCAAGTGATACTTGCCCGTGTGTGAAGCTGGTAAGCTTTTAGTTGTTTTTTCTACCATCTGCATTGTATTGTAAACACATTACTATTACGTATTGGCTTTGTGATTGCATCTGTAAGGTGGAACGATTGTCTGTATTGCATGTAGTACATAATATGCCATGGTTTGAATTTTGTACCAGATGTTGAAATGGAATGGATTCACAGTTCGGTATAGATACATACACAAAGCGCTTGTTATGGACTTGTTCCTGCCCCACATGGCTGCAGAGAGTGCATGTATGTTTCCACATGTATGCAATCTGGAAGATTTCATTTATAGGTATGTTTTTGCTTTCCACTACTTAAGTACAGTACTTAAGTACTTAAGCAGTATGTACATTAGACATTCTTGTGGATCTTCTGTGTGTCGTTGTCTAGTCAAATGGTCGACAGACAAATGGTCGACAGACAAATGGTCGACAAAATTTGGTCGACAGGACAAATGGTCGAATTTTTTTTTTTGTTATATATATTTTTTTAGGTTTTCGTTTAGGGAAAAAAGGGGTTTTTAGCAAAAAAAAAGGGGGCTGTGGGGGAACCCCCCCCCAAAAAAAAAAATTTGACCTGTCGACCATTTGGTGTCGACCATTTGTCCTGTCGACCATTTAAATTCGACCAGTTGACCTACAACCCTGTGTGTCAATAGTGAATCTCACCATTCCCGCACAGTGGTCGAATTCCTGCCTTATTCCAGAGACACTGCCAGGATTGTTTGTTGCATTTCTATGAAGGACTAGCATTTGCAAACACAATTGGTAAGCGCTGTTTAAGTAAATGTTTTCAACAATTGGTGGCAATTGGAAGAGAACATTGATTGCTACATTTGCATAGCAATTTACACCAATTGTGTTGGAAAATTTGAATGGACATGACAGTTCTGTGTCTGAGTAATTTGATGGAAGTCCACATGTTTTTTTTTTTTTGTAGAGAGGTACTTCTCGTTGTTTGTGCAGTTGGGTATGTATTTGCCTTTTCAGCACATCTTTCTGTGGTTGTGGTAATTGATGGAGTACCAGCTGCTTTCAATTTCTTTGGTCGTACTGTTGGGAGATCACGTATAAATTGTGTTTGCACTAGTTTTCTTTTTCAATGTTTGACTTTTTGAGGAACAGGTCACATTTTGAGATGTGGTGTGTAGAGTGCATGTAGTCTGTTGTGATCTACGATGCAAGGAATGTCAGCCTTGACTTTGCTTTCATCAAAATTGACTAGAAATAGTCATTCAATTGTACGTAGGCGTGACAGTGATATGTAACTCATGCCTTCTTTAAAGACTGTTCTGCCAATGTCAATCAATGATTGATCTAGGGTTAGACCTTGCGATTTATAAATAGTGACTGTGTATGCTAGAGACAGAGAAACCTGTTCTCTGCATACATACATGTCTTTGAAAAGAAGGAATGGGCTGTTGAGCATCCTATCCTTTAACTTCTGAAAGTTTTTCAAAGTGGATGTTGACAAACTGAATGCTGTTGTCACGTGGGCATGTCTGGAAGCCAACAACTGTACCAAGTGCTCCATTAACTAAACCATGGTCCAGATCAAGGTAGCATTACTCTACAGTTTAAACATAATGTTAAAACATTTTTCCAAACCAGCTGTGTTGGAGAAAGAGCGTTCTAAGCTATTTAGTCTTGCTGTGGCTTTTTGACACATAGGTACTGTCATACCATGCACATCCAGTTTGTGGAGTAAATTTGCACTATTGGTTGCATTTCTTTTTTCAACATTGTTTAATTGAATGTGCACAGTTTGCTAGGGTTGGCATTAAGGACATACATTTTACATGTTTCTGTGCAATTGTTCCATGACATCAGTAGCAGATGTGTTATACCATTATAGCTCATGGATGTGTCTGCTATTTAAGTCTGTGCTTCCTTGGATAGCACACCAATTGGAATGCTTTTCAAAATGTTAGCATAGGTGGGGTCTGCAGACTGACACATGTTTTCAGTTAGTTCTCTGTATTGGAAATGTTGCCAGAGATTTACATTTCCTATGCTGTGAAGTGTATTAAGCACAGTTTGTGTCCTAAGGTTTTCAAAAATAGGTTCACCTTTCACTGGTGTTAATTATAGAAGATCTCCGAAAACAATAATGTGTTTTCCTCCAAAGAGTTCTTCGTAGTCTATTTTAAGGACCTCTTGCAATCTGAGGTGAATGAAAGCCAACATTAGGTTGGAGACCATTATCACCTCATCTTTTAGGACCATTTGCGTTTGTTTCAAAACTCTGTGTAGCTCCCTGGCAGCTTCTGCTGAAAGTTTGTAGTAGTCTAATTTGTTTCGGTGTTCTACTGGTAGGAGTAACAATCAAGGTAAAGTAACACCACCTATGTTGTAGGCAGCTAAAACTGTGGAGGCAGTTGCAACAGCTGAAAACTTGTTTGATGATTTTTATTAAGAATGTTTTGCCTGAACCAGCTTCACCACTTACATACAGTAGTACATGTTTATAGTTTTGATCGGTACAAGTTTTAGTTTAATGCTGCACACCATGTTCAATTTCTTTAGGTGCTACTAGGAAAATGCAACACTGCTCATTTTTCAGTTGTGATTTCAATAGAGCAGCGTTTTCTTCAGATTGCTCATACTGACACATGGTGTGTTCTACTTCAGTCATGGCTAATTCTGCCTCATTTTTTAAGTATGGTTCTCTAAGTAGTTCTTGGTTCCTGTAAGAGAAGGTGGACTGCTCTCAGGAGTGTCTACATTTAGGTGGTAATTCATGGATTCTTTGCGCTGAAAAAAACTGTATTTGTGTGCCATTCTGCCGCAAACCCCCATTTGTTAAACAGGGATTTGCGGGCAGAATGGCGCACAAATCCTGTTTTTTTGGCGCAAAGAATCCATGAATCAGGGCATTAGTTGAGCTTGAAGTTCTTCCTGTTGTTGGCTTTCAATGTCCAAGATGGTTTTGTCCTGTGTTAAGTTTTTATCTGATATCGTGCTTTCAGTTGCATTGAAAGCATCTTCATGTGATGCATGGGATGCCCAATAAATATTCTTCTTTTCTCCATGGTTTAAATAGCTGCACTAGGGACATGTAGTAAAGTTTTCTATGTTGAGGAGATTTTAATGATAGCTTCATAGAATTAATCATTCTGCATTTGGTAAGTTTAACCACGCTGCCCTCTCAACTTTTGATTATATATGCTTCTTTTTTCTCATCTGGTTTAATAATATTTTTGTATGTAAAGTTTTGTGTTATGTGGTATAGAGTAGACCCTGATTTCCAAAGCAGTACTACTGTTTGGGTAGTATGTGTCCAATAAATAGTTTTTCAAAATGTCCTGGCTGTTGGGATCATTTTTGGCAATAGTTTCTATGTCTTGGTACGATTTGAGAACTCTTTTTCTGGATGCAGGAGGACAAGGCTTAGCCAGACAATGTTTTCAGATTTCCCATACAAGGCTGTGCCGGTTAAACGGTCTGCGGCTTCATAGCAGCCACGTTCTCTATGGGATAGCATTTTAATGCCAGAGCTGTATAATTTTTGTGACATTCATATGTCAGATGAAATGTCATCCCAGAGGTTGTTTGGCTCTGTTTTCACAGCTTTGGTTAAGTAGGCTGTGACGTATAGTACAACTGCAGTGGACTTGTTTCAAAACTCTGTGTAGCTCCCTGGCAGCTTCTGCTGAAAGTTTGTAGTAGTCTAATTTGTTTCGGTGTTCTACTGGTAGGAGTAACAATCAAGGTAAAGTAACACCACCTATGTTGTAGGCAGCTAAAACTGTGGAGACAGTTGCAACAGCTGAAAACTTGTTTGATGATTTTTATTAAGAATGTTTTGCCTGAACCAGCTTCACCACTTACATACAGTAGTACATGTTTATAGTTTTGATCGGTACAAGTTTTAGTTTAATGCTGCACACCATGTTCAATTTCTTTAGGTGCTACTAGGAAAATGCAACACTGCTCATTTTTCAGTTGTGATTTCAATAGAGCAGCGTTTTCTTCAGATTGCTCATACTGACACATGGTGTGTTCTACTTCAGTCATGGCTAATTCTGCCTCATTTTTTAAGTATGGTTCTCTAAGTAGTTCTTGGTTCCTGTAAGAGAAGGTGGACTGCTCTCAGGAGTGTCTACATTTAGGTGGTAATTCATGGATTCTTTGCGCTGAAAAAAACTTTCTGCAATGTACTGCACATCTATGTTTGCATTCTACAGGAGGGCAATTATTGCATTGTAATTATTGATGTAATTTGATTCTTCGGTTCATTTTATGCAGTATTTGTTTTGAGGTGATTTGCCTTTTACACTATGTCTAACAGAAGACATGAAGCTGTTTACTTTTCCTTTTGCTGAAAGTGGTATAGGGAAACCAAAGTGGCATTTGTATTTGCCTTTGTTTTTATAATTGCGCCAACAATACTTGTGTCTTTGAAGCCACAAAATGTTTGCATGTAGGTCACTATGTGCGCTTTTGCAAGTGACTTATTTGTGAATGAACTGCAAAACAGTGACATCACTGTCCTGACCAAATTTAGGAGCATCCTTTTTAGTCTTTAGGTGCTACTAGGAAAATGTAACACTGCTCATTTTTCAGTTGTGATTTCAATAGAGCAGCGTTTTCTTCAGATTGCTCATACTGACACATGGTGTGTTCTACTTCAGTCATGGCTAATTCTGCCTCATTTTTTAAGTATGGTTCTCTAAGTAGTTCTTGGTTCCTGTAAGAGAAGGTGGACTGCTCTCAGGAGTGTCTACATTTAGGTGGTAATTCATGGATTCTTTGCGCTGAAAAAAACTTTCTGCAATGTACTGCACATCTATGTTTGCATTCTACAGGAGGGCAATTATTGCATTGTAATTATTGATGTAATTTGATTCTTCGGTTCATTTTATGCAGTATTTGTTTTGAGGTGATTTGCCTTTTACACTATGTCTAACAGAAGACATGAAGCTGTTTACTTTTCCTTTTGCTGAAAGTGGTATAGGGAAACCAAAGTGGCATTTGTATTTGCCTTTGTTTTTATAATTGCGCCAACAATACTTGTGTCTTTGAAGCCACAAAATGTTTGCATGTAGGTCACTATGTGCGCTTTTGCAAGTGACTTATTTGTGAATGAACTGCAAAACAGTGACATCACTGTCCTGACCAAATTTAGGAGCATCTTTTTAGTCCACAAAAGCATGTGGATGTGTGGTGGTCCTCTGGATTGATATTTTCCAAAAGAAATGGTGCGCTTCTCTCAGGCGAGGAATTGTTTTATTACAGATGGAGTGCAGCATGGCAATAAAGTGGTGATGGAAGACACCATGACACATTTGCAGGGTCAAGAGAGCAAAGTTCTCCTGATGTTTTCATTTCTATCCCTGCTTAGTTTCTGTTTGCTATGCTTTTGAAATCGTGCAAGTCTTCCCATGCATACTCTACACAATTTTAAGTGACAAACCATACACTGTACATCTGTGTGACGTCAAAAACAGTATTCTTTCATACCACAAATGTTTGCCAAGAGGTTTGTAATACTTGACTGTAAAATGTCATCTTTCTCTTGCACCTTTTGACCTAACTGCATAGCAGACAGTTTAAAAAAATGTAACCTGTTTTCAATGTATGTGCAACTCTCTAACATAGAGCTGCTAGTTCAATTTCAAACTAGAGGTGGAACATGTATTCAACATTTTGTCTGAATCTGGGGTCTTCGAATACATTTGTAAAGAATGGTATTCTGATGCTTTTATTTGTGTGCATCTTTCATCATACCTTCCACCTTTTCCAGTAGGAAAGAGTAGAAGAAATGCTTGCGTTTCTACACTTTTTTCCCCTTGTGGTAATTGGAGGTCATTTGGCTTGCAACATTTGATATGTAGCTAGTGCATCGTCTATTGTGTCTTTGGAGTGCAGTGAGTGAAATGCATACTGGTCTGTCTGGAGGCTGTAGTAGGATCTAGAAGTTCAAATTGGCCAGTTGATGAGGAATCCTGAATTATTTTGGTGGTTTCTCTCAGGTTTTCTTCAATGTCTATTTCTTTGTAGTATTCATTGTTCTTTTTAAGATATTGAAGGGCTTCTCTAACTTTGTTTAACTCTACTAGTTGGTGCAAATTTGTTTTCCTTTTGTAGGTACACCATCAATAGGATAATACAAGATTGATCTATTGGCCGTTGCACTTCCAGAGTGTCTATATTTTCTTTAAGATCTTATGGCAAATAAACCACTGTGCCACGAATGCCTTTCAGTAATTCAGAAGGAGACAACTTGTCTGTGTTTGGCTGAAGGCGTATTATCGCTTGAAATGGGTGCACTGTTTGGATTACTATGCTCTCATACAAATTTAGCTGTTGGAGTGGTTTTGGCAGTGGGATATGTTCTAGTTATCAGTGATAGCCTGTGAAGGCATTTGGTTATTGTCTTTTTTTTTGTTCAGGGGGTTAACACGTTTTATTCAATAAAACATACAGAATGCTATAATTCATTAAAATGTTAAAGGCAAACAACAACAATGAATCCAATTGAGCTTAACAAATGCTTAACAACAAGAGTAAAATACCCCACAATAGTCATAAAATATCCTAAAGTAAGGGAGGAAAAGAGAAAGAAAAAGAAGATGGACAAAGAAAGAGAACCAAAATTCAATAATATGTACAGATCTACTGACCAAATAATAAGACGGTATGCATGTGGTTATTGTCAAGTTTTCCAGTGCAGTATGTGCAAAGTATTGAGAGGTTAGTAATTTAATGTTTGTATTCTGCCGTAAGGTAGAGAGCTAATTGAAACCATTGGGATTCCTCATTGTCTTCTACTTTGTACCTTATATCTACAGTTTTGCTGCTCTTTGTATAAATGTTCTGCGACAAAACACACACTTTGCTATTTCTTTTTTGTATGTGTGTATTAGAAGGTTGGCATCTGCAAGGTTGTCGCTACTCCCTTCTAAAGTTACTGGTTTTTTAAGTGCACTTTGCTTCCAAAATATTTTCTTTGGGTGTCTATTTCTTCGAGATGTTCTGTGGCTGTACAATTAAGGGAATGTGATTTAAATGCTCCAGTGCTAATCAGGACTTTTTGCATAGTACATTCTCTGAACAAGATTTTGTAATGGTAGAAGGGTGTGCTGCTAACCTTTTGATGTGGTGGAAGGTGCTTTTGAAAGCAGGCCCAGAAATGCAGGCTAATGAATGTCTTCATAGTCCTGTTTATTTGCTCACTGGACAGGATTTCATGGTTTGTCATATTTAGATTTTTCATTTGTCTTTGGCTTTCACATACTGATAGGAACTGCTGCAAAGATTTGAAGGATTGTTTTTGTACATTACACATTGAGGTGCACGGCCATTTGCAGACGGGATGGATTGGTTTGATGGAAAGGAGAGTTGATTGTAAGTTTGTCGGGGATATTCTTGCAATCAGCATTTCTTCTGCCATAATGGTACTGTCTACCTTTTCATACCCTCGGCCACTGCTATGTATGGCAATTGGGTTTGTTTGTTCTTGATTGTATGCCCCTTCATTGAAATATGGCTCTGTGCTGATTGTGTAAATCCACTCACCTGCACAGATGTTTGCAAAGGTATTTATGTTGATATTGGAGATGTTGTGAGTACTTTTTGTAGTTTACTAATTCATTTTGTTAGTGGTTTCATTTAGTTTAAAATGAATATACATAATTTCAATTTGAGGAGCATTGCACTTTCTATGAGAGCTTCCAGGATCAGTTTGCTGCAGTAGGTTTTAAGGGTGGAGCAAGATTTTTTCCCTGTTTGTATAAGGTTCTGTAGGATTCTATGGTGCAACATTTTTTGTAAAATTAATTTGTTGGAATGCTTACTTGTGGCTATGTTAAAGTTGGCAGATGTAGTGTTAGGACTACTGGTAGTTGCATTCTTCTTAATACATTTAGTTTTACTTTTACATTTTGGAAGATAAGTCACACTTTTATCCTGCTACCTGGTTCCATTTTGCTCAGTGACTGTATTATCTGTTTAGTTTGAACTTTTTGTACACAGTCTGCTAGAGGTGGATGGCCATTTTGCATGGTTTGAGTTTTATCCGGTCTATTTCTGAGATGTTTTCTACAAAGTTACTTTTCGGTAGGTATTGTCTTGTGTCTGTTGGAGAAAAAAAGGAAAGTGTGGGTTTGGAAGTTATGCAATGTGTGTACTGTGCATGAGTGTCTGAATATGAGGGTAGGTATGCATGGAGGAGTGTGATTGTGCAAAGGGCTGTTACATTTGGTTGGGAAGGTTGTACTGGTATGTGTGTGTGTGTTCCTGTGGGAAAGGTTTGCCACAGTTTGTATGATAGTGTAATGTGCTTGAAGAAGTAAGGACATTACATCGTTTTTATAAAACTAGTGTGTATTAACATACTGGTGTTCTGATGACAATGCTGTGGGGTTGGATACAATAAGCTATTACACTATACAACAACACTGCACCGTCTGAGTAACAGGCAGACCACTACAACAGTACTGCACTTATTTTGTTGGATGTGAAGACTAGGTTTATTCTGGGTTTTATCATCCAGCTGAGACGTCACTGGTTTGTAGGAGGCGGTTCTTCACCGCAATTGCAAAGGAAGGAAGTTAGTGGGTATGTGTGTTAATGGTAAAGTAATAGCAGTCGGAGAACATATTGTTTTAGATTGGAAGATTGAACAGCACTGCATACGAGTGGGGACTTGGGAGTATTAGCATTGTTGGTAGGGGGCAGTGCTGCAGTGATACGTGAGCCCTATGGGGCTGCACTTTTGAAGTGTGTGAGATATTTTGCACTATTTGTTTTGGAAATGGATTAGTGGAAGTCATAGTATAGTGAAAAAAGGGCCAAAAGATGTAGGGATTGGAAAGGAAAATGGTACAGAGTGTGGAATTGTGTTGACTTTCTCACACATAGATGCTTGCTACATGGGTGCAGGCATTCTTTTCTGTTGTTTCATTTATTTATCCTAATTTACAGATAGCACTGATTCCAATGTACACATGCATTTCTTTGCTTTCCTCCCAATGGTGCATTTTGTCAATTGTGCAATGTATGTACTTGCCATGTTTTCTTTCACTTTTGTGTGTGCATTCTGGGCATTTCACATAGGATCTGGCATTTGAATGTACTGTGCAAATGTTCCTTATGTGGTTTGTTTTTTTTTTATAAAAAAAAGAATCACAGGCAGTGGTCCTGAAATTGAAATATGTGGCTTGTAGCTGTTATGCTAGTCGGCAGTACAAGAAAACTGTGAAAGCAAACAGCATTGTAAGTAACTGTTAGTTGATGTGAGGAGATGGTACAAATGACAGTATGATTATTGGGTAGGTTATGCAGGGCAAGTGGCAGGCACCCTGTTCAAATGCATGCAATCTGTGTATTTGCAATGCTTTGGTAACATACATGCAGTTTTCATGTTCTGTGTGCATTACAAAAAATATGCTTACCTGTAGTTTGTGTTGATGGATGTAGATGTGGATGAATCTGGAAGTAGAACGCTGGGAGAGTTTTATAGTACTTTTGGATGCAGGTACCTGGGAATCATAGGAGACCTGTGCTCTGAGTGTTGAACAGTACATCTGCAGTGTTGTACTGAGGTGATAGAGTTACATATATAGATCTTGGATGTGATTGGTGTATGGTTGTGGAACTACTTACCAGTAGCCAATGAGAGAGTTATGAAAAGTGTCAAGTGGAAAGGGAAGAAGGGCCGCCCCTGTGTTATGAGATCCACAAACACCGCAGTAGTTTGCAGATCACACGTGCCACATCCAGGGCTTCTCAGCTTGCCTGGCATGGAAATGGGACGGTCAGGATTAGCCAATCAGGTGTTAAGGGTGTGCTTTACAGGAGGGAGGGTAATACTTTTTTCATTGCTGTGTTGCTTGTGTAGTGAAGATGGCTGGAATTATTGTATGGATAGTGGGAGTTTACTTTGTATGTGATCTGGAGAGGTATGCAAAGGCAAGAGGGGTTTCTTCAGATCTTAGTTTTCCAGGTGTGGAGGCTTTATGGTGCATTGTTCAAGGCCACAATTCGAAGGCACTGATTGCTCTTTGCAGAAACATGACTACTTGTGGTAGTCCTGATGTTTTGATGGTGCACTGTGGAGGAGAGCATTTGAGCTACATTGGTGCCCCAATTTTGGTTCCTGGATTGAAGTTGTTGATGGAAGAATGTAATTCTGCTTTTCTCTAATGCAAAGGTGTTTTTTCTGAAATGCTACCACGAGCACAATGGAATAACCCCAATGTCGTCAATCTCCAGCAAAATGTTGGAAGGTGTGTTGTTAATAGAGGCATGGGTATAGATATGCGACGTGCTGAGATGTCTGATTTCTTCAACAACCACATTGACTCCCTCAGTGTGCATTATTTTACCACAGATGGCGTTGTGTTGTCCATTCTTGGAAATGATCATTTTTTTGGGAATCTAATGGATGCTTTGCAGAGGTTGATGTGAGGCATTAAGGAGGAAAGGAAGAGAAAAAAAACATACAAAATAAAAGGTTTGTTTATAAGCAATTTTAAAAAAAGTCTCTTTTCAGATCCACCACTAAAGAGGAAATCTTCTAACTTGGTTAAAAAGTCTTTGCCCACCCCATGAAGTGCACAGTATATCTGTGACTGTGGTAGACTGTGGATTGCATGTGCCACATCCGGGGATTTTTAGGATGGCAGGCATGGAAATGGGAGAGTGGAGGTCAGGGGGTTGGTCAATAAGGTTTCCTGTGTGTGTTGTGCAAGGAGACACTGTGGCAGAAGGTCTGTTTGCTGAGAAGAGAGAAGATTGCTATGTCTATGGCTGTGTCTTTCAGGAGGCACAGTCGGTAGATTTTGGGGGATTAATGGAGACATTGGTTGCAGGTGTGTGCAGAGCACTGTGGAGTGCTGCACATCTTGGATTCCCTCATGTGGAGGTGCACTCATATGGCTGCATTTGCTTCCCCTTTGTGCCTAGTTGGTGATGCACCATCATCTAGCCATTATTATTGTTCATTGTGGATGGAACAGATTAGGCCATGTTACTGGAATCTTTCTGCAGTTTGCAATGAAAGAGGTACTTGGGGAAGTCATGAACATGTTTCCAAACTCTCAAGTCAATTTATCTTGCATTGCTCAGAGGCAGATGTGGTTGTGTTCTTCATCATTTGGTCTGCAAATTGAGAAAGCCAGGCACAATGTCAACAAGACTGTTTGAACATTTTTGCGAGATGTTGGTGTGTCTTCCTTCCACAATGAAAACATTACATTTCATAGCACCAACATTTTCCACAGAGATGGCATCCTTCTTACTGATGCTCGAAATCACCTTTTTTGTGAAATAACCAAAATGCTTTGCAACTGTTCTCGCAAGCATAGCAAGCATGTGTGCTGTAGGTGTTGGCCACTTAAAAACGTCCAAGAACAAAAGAAAGAAAGACTCTTTTCAGAGCCACCACGTTCTCACAGGAAATAATCCAATGGTTTACATGCTGCCACACCCTGCATGCTTTAGAAGTCTGTGGGCTACTGGACTGTCTGTGGACTTCACAGTCTGTGCAGGGGCCTGCACCATTTTAATTGGCACTTCTAATTTTAAACTGTGAAAGCTTGCTCTGAAAAGGGAGGGAAGGGTTTGGATGGTAGGGAAGGGGCACTAACCAATTGGATAAGAAAGGGCAGATGGAGAGAGGAAGATGTTGGGTGTGCCTCAGTGAGGTAGGGGGCACTTTCCTTCATGGTCCCGGACCACAGCCTTGTCACCACTCTGGAACTGCTCACCCCTGCAGAGTACTGTGTCGCATTACCCACACAAAGCTGTGAACTTTGAAAGGTATGGATCTATTGTGGTGTGTATGGCCTGTGAGGCTGTTTGAGGAACCATCTGCCCCACAGGAGTGTCCCTTGTGGTGACAGGAACAGATTTCGAAGATGGTGCAGTGGAACTCAACCTACTACCCTGTTCAAAGGGGATGCCCCTCCAAACTGCTGCTTTGTGGCTGCATCTCAGGTGTTGGAGCATGGAAGTAGTCCCATTACTGTATAGCTCAGGTTTGCTGCGACTGAGTGCACTCATTGCAGTGAACCTTGGCCGCACTAGCTTTGGGCTTCCCACCAATGGTGGTAAAAAGCCTACACACCCAAGACTCACATCGGTACCTGATAGTGGGGGCTTCCACTACCTCATTCTCTTCTTGCACTTCTTCCTCCTCTGCATCATCATGTCTGTTCCCCTCTCCAGGCTCTTGGGAAGGTGGTGGTGGTGTTGGTGGGGCTGAGGGTGATGCTGAGGCAGAGGCAGTAGAAGCAACAGCAGTGGATGCCATTATTCAGGTAATCCAGCAACTCAGCAGGCCAGAAGTGCAGCAAGCAAGCATTTTGGAGCAATACTGCAGCAATCCAGCAATGTGGAATAGCGAGGCAGCAATACAGCAATCTGGCAGAGTGCTCTATTCAGGAAATCCAAAAACAGAATGAGGAGCAGCACTGGGGTGTGGCCTTTTATAGGGGTGCTCTGTGAACTGTCACACGGTCTGAGAACCCTTTGGACCCCAAGCTGAGCTCAAAAAGTTCAAAAAGTGTGCAGATCACCAGGGCCATGGTCTGGGACCTCTGCAAGGGTGAAGTCTCACAGTAAAACAGCTTGGATTGGCACAAAAAGCACTTTTTTGCTGTTTGGGTGCCGCAGGAGCCATTGTGCGCGAACTAATTAAAGGTGTGACACATGTGCAGTGGAGTAGTTCCACATTGAGGCTGTGTTCGTAGGACCTAGGGGATGAGTTTGCATGCGCCCAGTTGTCTGCCGGCCATTGGTGGGGTCCCCAAACTAATTAAAAGTACATCACAGCTTTGCAGACAAGCGGGCAGATGTAGAGTCCTATGGACACCTGCATTTTGAATGAGGACTTCCCGGACAGGCGCGGTGTCCGTAGGACACCTCCATTTTGATTAATTGCAGACATCCGGGACAGTACCGCGCTCCACAGACTCCTAACTGGGCTTTTAAAAAAGAAAACACACACACAGCAACATATACACATAGAACTTTATTTGCACACATAAATACACACAATTAGGAAAGGGAAGGGGTAAGAGAAATGAAAACGTATACAGGGGAATTGGGTTTTTCCACAGGTTGGGCATCAAGGGAGGAAGGGATTGAGGTCTCATCATTACGTCTTTGCTTACAGGGAATTTGTTTGGATGGTTGGCTGGAACGGGGGAAGGGGTAAAGGTGCAGGTGGGGCAGGGTTATTTAATATTGTCCATTATATCTCTCAGTACAAATTATTTTACTTGACCAAAACTGTTCATTAATTGGTCCGTTTTCCCCTCCAGGGTTGCTAGTTTATTTTGCACATTGTTAGCTTGGTTATCTATGTGCCCATGTACTTGTGGAGGAGCTGCTGCTTCTGGGCCATTCCCTTAATTTCCCATATGTACCGTTAAAGAAAGAAATATGTCTCAGGTACATGTGACACAATGTGTATTAATTATCTTACTTTTCAAACTGCACTGTGTACCATTGGAGTTACTAGGCCTCATTATGAGAATGGAGGTAAGCCATGGAGCTATTAGCCCCATGGCTGCCTCCGTTCCGGGCTCCATTACCGGGTTCCTGCAATGCGGACTTACCGGGTTACTCCGACATAGGAGGACCTGGTAATTCCTCCTTGCAGGAACCGATCCCCATTCCAATTTGAGCCCCCATTGGGCTCAATGGTTATGGGGAGGGAGGTAATGATGGGCAGATTACATCTGTTTTTTTATTGTCTCCCTCTTCCCCTTGCGGGACCCGGAAAGCACGCCTGGTTTTACCAGGCGTGCGATCCGGGTCCTGCGATGGGAAGCTCATAATCGGCACTCCCGGAATGAAGGGGACCGGTCCCGTACCGGCCCCCTTCATTACGGGAGCACCAGCCTCATAACGAGGCCCACTGTCTTCACTCATTTCATCATGAGGGAAATTCTCCTCAAGCCCCTTCAGGGTGCTTACCAATTCTGTGTAAAAAAAGATAAACAGTTTTACTAGTAATGTACACAGCACAAACTGCACAGTTATAGGAAAAAATATAATCCCTTATAGAAGCTGTTGATGAAAAGTAACTGCACATGTGATGTCATCAGTGATGTCATCAATGAGATTTGTGATGTCATCTTTGATGTCATGGGTGTTAGTCTTAGCAGTGCACAGTGGTGGCGTGAGTTATGGTTGTTTAGCTTACCATAACTGGCGAATTTCATGGGTTTTTTCAGTTTTACTTGCAACCATAATATGGATAGGTTGTTATTAGTGCAACATAACTATACCATCCCTTTAACAAAGTTTTTGCACTGAATTTGATAGGTTTTTATTCGGGTAACTGAACCATAACGTCCCTTTAACAACGTTTTTTCACTGAATTTGAAAGGATTTTAATAGCGCAACTGAACATATTGTCCCTTTAACAATGTTTTTTCACAGAATATTACATGGCCCGCTGTAGCGGCCGTGTAGTTATGGTTAAGTTACTAAACTCATAGGAAGAACACTTTTTACGTTTTTTATCTACATAAACTTAACGGGGAAAAACGTTACGCACAGCTACAGGCCGAACGGCTGGACACATTTTAACCATTTGCGGCAGGAGCGGGGGCTTGGGTCAGAAAGCGTACTTTTGTGTGTTTGGTGGAAATCCAACCAGAACATTTGTTGCAAAGAACTGAAATGTATGTCTCAAAAAATGTGTGATATCTGACTCTGCTCCACAGACCCATTTCCTTGTTCACTCCACACACTGAAGGCTCATTGGCGTGCAGTGTGACGCGGCTGGTGGTAGGCTGGGGAGAAGCATGCTGTGCATCAAAGTTTTTCGGAAACACCACCTTGGTGTATAGGAGTGTGGTGTTGTGGTGTGTGTGTAAAGCCCCTAAGGCATTGTATTCATAGTTGGGCCTCTTGTTTGTAACAGAGTGGCAACTAAAAGTAGTCACATCTGCCTCTGCTCTGGCGTCCCATTTTCCTGTTTGCCGCACGGTCACAATTTTGATTGCACTGCACTGTGTGGTGACGTGTTGTGCATCAATAGTTGTTGATAACGCTGGCATGCTTTATCCGATGATAATGTGGTGGTGAAAGGGCCTTGAAAACATAGTTTATGGCATCTGGTTGTGGGAAGAAGGGATGGAAAGGGTGGGGGAGTGAGAAGTGCTTCATGTGATATATCTCATTAGAAGAAGACGCTGTTGTGCCAGCGGTCTCCGTGTATAATACGCCATTTTGTGGTTACCTCAGCAGGGGACAACCTTGTGTGGTTATTTCAGACAGCCTTTGTTATGGCATGACAGCTTCAGGGGTGATCTCTTTCTGTGATGAGTGGTGGCAGGCTGAATTGCAGAGGGGGAGTGCATTCCAAATGACATGAACCTTTAAACATAGCGTTTACTATGGTGTGTTGTGTGCGGTAAGTCTGTAGCGCCTTCACTGAATGGCTGGAGCCCTTGCACAGAAAACTGTGTCCACTGGTTGAAAAGCTAGGCCCACTGGTTCCAAGTAGGTGCCACATTGTTCCTTTGTGTGTGTGATTTGGCTGCATTGCAGGCATTGTTTGTTGCATGGGTGTGGTGATTGTTAGCACATCGTACAGTTGTCAGCGTTTGGGTGGAGATACTGCAGTGATCAGTCGTGCAGTGTGTCCACTGGTGCACTATTGGATTAGTGTAAATATAGACAAAGTTACGGTTGAACTGGTTCTCATATGTGCTTGGTTAGTCTGCATAGCAGAGTAGAAAGTGTTGCAGTGCATTGTGCAGTATTGCTTCTATGCATGTAGGAGAGTGTTGGGAGCAGGACGAATGTTAAGATTGTGTTGTTTGATTGGCATTATTGCAATGCTTTGTGAATGGAAGTGGGTAGCGGTGCCAAACACTGTGGTATATTTGTGTAGTATGGTAAGTGGAACATGTGTGCCTGCATTCCTGCTTTAGGGTGCAGAGGTTGGGTAGAAGTGCTGGTGCCTATGTTGCCTTTCTGAATTGTGGCACATGCCTACATGTTCACCTGCATGGCTTTGTTATGTTGTGGTGGGTGTGGGCAAGGTCTAGACTGTTGGGCGCATGGCCAAAGGCATGACATCAGGAGGTGGTGGAACTGTTAGGGATACAGCAAACAGTCCCCAAGTGAGGGGTTTGCCATAAAGGCAGTGCAGGGGTGGAACTGGTGGGGGGAGGTAGCCTTGGGGCGAGATCAGAGGGTGGCCAGGTAACCAGTGCAGAATCAGTTTCAGGCAGTAAGTCAGCAGGGGAGAAGAGGAGCAAAAGCAGAGTCACAGAGAAAGATTTTCAGTTGCTTCCGGAACCAGCGATAGTTTTCAAGTTTCAGGGAGGCAGGGAGGCTATTGCAGTGGAAGGCCCCAGCCAAACAAAGAGATCTACCACCAAGTGGTTGCTTGCAGAAGCGAGTGACCCTGAGGGAGTTGGAGGCGGGTGAGGGAAGAGCTCGAGCATGCACATATTTAGAAAGTGACAGTTGCAGGTATTGCAGCCCCAGGGTCCAGAAGACCTTGTGCATAATCAAGAGGGTTTTCACATTATTCTTCGCAGGTACTGGTAGCCAGTGCAGACATTTTAGTCCCAGAGAGATACCATCTCTGGGATTGAGGCCAAGGACAAGGTGCACAGTCCTCTCCTAGATGAGTTGCAGAGGGCATAGAGTACAAGCAGTCATATTTTGACCAAGGCTTTTGCAATAGTGCAGCCTACAGAGAACCACAGCTGTGGAGACAGTGAGGTTTTGGGACCTTGCTTTAGGTTGCTAATATACAGTCAGTGCTGCTTTTGAAGCCACATTTTTACAATTTCTGTAAGACATGGCTTAGAGGGGGAAGACATTTGTACTATTGTCGGAAGGAAAGAAGAGAGTTCCGATATTACAATGTGTATATGGTTAAATGGAAAAGTTGGAAGCATATGCAATTGACGTGTCACTTCATGGCAGTGGATGGGAGAAAAAACCTGTAAAAAGTTTACGAACGTAATGGACGCTCAGTGGCACATACCATGTGCACAGGTACTTATAACAGAGTTGTATACATTTCACAGACATAATATTCATATGTCCACTTAGTGGTGATGGTTGCTCATGTGGATGAATGTTGATGCACACATTTTGCGTTATTTTGATGAACTGTCTACTGGACGTGCTTTACAATGACACGCCACTTGGAACCTTACAGTGCAAAAGTACATATGAAGTGTTATACAGAAATGACAGTGTAAGATGCTAACATCTTGAATGCCATTGGATGTGTCTGTGACTATTTAACAGTCACCAATGAGGTAGTGATGGACAAGAAGTAGTGCACATGGAACAAGGACTCCTCCTGCTTTACTGGGGTGCGGCCCTCGTGGTACTTGGGGAAGCGTACATGCCACATTCTACGCTTGTAACCATGGTGGCCAATGAAAATGGGACTGTGGGCATTGTCCAATCAAGTGCTCAGGGTGTGCATCACAGGGAAGGGCTCGAATAGGGAGAAGTACTCCTCCTGCTTCACTAGGGCGCGGCCCTCACAGTACTTGGGGAAGCGCACGTGCCACAATTTGCACTTCTCACCATGCTGGCCAATGAAAATGGGACTGTAGGGATGTTCCTGTATGCCCTCCAAAAAGGCTTTTGTGCCAATTTTGATTTGGAGGGAGTGGAGGCTTTGTGGTGCAGTGTTGATGCATGCTGATTCGGCAGTGTGCTTGCAGAATGTCGATGCATGGCCAGTTCCGCAAATGTACATGTTGTGGTGGTGCACTTTGGAGCCTTCTTTGTGTGTTCCATGCCTTGTTCAGGTGTGTCTGAAGAAGATGATGAAAATCATGCAGCGCATTTTTTCCCACTGCCAAATAGTATGGGACTATTCCACTGATTCCTGTCACCAGCCGAGGTCTAAAAGGGGCTCATCAACAGAAGCATGTGTGACTTCTTGAGTGCTGCTGGGATGTTCTCCTGTGAGAATGAAAACATTGGTTCTCGATATATAAACCTTTTCAAAGCAAATGGCATGTCTTTGTCGACCAGCAGCAATGTTATTTTGTTTCACAATATACAGGCTGCACTGAAGACCCTACTGTAAGAATGTGAGGTGACATACACAACACAAAAGTATGTATAAAAACCGCAAAAAAGTTGTTTCTATGGAAACACCTTTAAAAAAAAAGGCTCTTCTCAGAGCCGCCACAACTGATGACATCCCTTACCCTAGTTGAAATTGAAAATTGATTCCCCCACTCCTGCATGCGCACAGCATGAAAAGTCCACGGACATTGTGATAGTTGCAGGGTTGCATG
Source organism: Ambystoma mexicanum (assembly GCF_040938575.1). Lineage (NCBI taxonomy): Eukaryota > Metazoa > Chordata > Amphibia > Caudata > Ambystomatidae > Ambystoma > Ambystoma mexicanum. The sequence continues at coordinate 360,291,885 of NC_090939.1, forward strand.
TGTTACATACGGCCCTTTTGCAGATGACGGCCATAGAAATGGACCTGTAGAGGCTACTGTATTGTTCAATAAGGTTCCTGGGTGTGGTTTGTACGCACAGTCTGTGGTAGATGGTGTATTTGTCGACAGAAATGCAGAGGGTGCGGTTATGGCTGTGTGTTTCACGAGCCACAGTGTACTGCTTTTGGGGGAGTTCTAAATACATTGAAAGTAAATGGAAAACACTGTGCAGTGGCTGCTCAATTTGGATTATATCATGTGAATGTGTACTGCTATGGAGTACCTACAATGAAGTGACTGATTTTGGTTTGTCTGTGTGACACATTGGTGACGTGCAATCATGCCGTCATTATTGTTCTTCATTGTGGAGGGAAAAGGGAAAATTGCACAGCATGTTACACGAGTTTCAGTGCCGTTTGCGATGAAGGAGGCACTTGCCCAGGTCATGCGTCTGTTTCCGATCTCTTGCATAAGTTTCTATCGCATTACGCAGACACTTATGTAGCTGCATTATTTTGCATTTGGTCCGCAAATGAAGAAAGCAGAGTACATTGTGAAGAAGTCTATGGCCCCCATTACGACCCTGGCAGTAAGTACCAGTCTTTACCTTCATGGCGCAATTAATTTGCCCGTGCTGGCAATAGACTGCTAAAAGCGGCCCATTACGAGTTGGCGGGCACGAGCTTTGCGCCATGCCGGTAATGAATTCACCGCCATGCCGCTAAAGGCCGAAGAAATCCCCCTTTCCGGCAGCGTATGCAGTGGAAATAGTACCTCCAGCATCCTAGCCATCGGCATTAGCGGTCACCGCTAATATCGGTCACCTCAAATAGTGGCAACCACTATTAGCGGTGACCGTAAATAAGCGGATCCGGAAGTAGCGTCATTTCACAGGAAGGGTAAACAGCACAGCGGCTATCTTTAAAAATGTTGGGTGAAACACTTCAGGAGCATGCAGACGTGGTGTTTGCAACTGAAATGACACGACCTGCGCTGCTGCGCAAAAAGCAGATTTGGGCATTGGTCGCCCAGAGGGTCAGTGCTGTCGGCACCACACCCGCACACCAAAACAATGCTGCAAGCGATGGGATGATCTACGTCTATGTGTGAGAAGCATACTGTCGGCAAACAGAAACCTCAGGATGGCGACAGGTGGAGGTGCAGTCGCCCCTAAAACTCCAGCCATGGGAGGAGATATGTGCCTCCACTGTAGGCACCGAGTCCATAGAGGGAGTCAGGGACATGGAGAGAGGAGCCCTGTCATCAGCCGACGCAGGTAGGTGTCTCAAATCAAACAATGCCATTACCAACACGATGATGTCCAGATGAACTGACAGTGCAATGATGTATACCAGGGTCCACCAGACACATAAGCACAAGACTGCCTACAGGCAGTGCAGAGAATCACCTTGTCCACATGCATGATGCACCCCATTTGTGTTTCAACCCAAATGCCTCCATGCATCACCCACCCAAGAGTGAGACAACCTGTATGTCACTCCCCCCAATGTTACTAGAACAAAAGTGAATGGGTTGGAAACAATCTTATTGTGTATCTTCCTCCCTTCTATTTTCATTCCCAGAACAGCAAAGTGTATGGAATCACACTCAGAGAATTTCAAAAAGTTTTATATTTGAAAAGATTTTTAATTTCTATTTTTACGTAATGAACATCATATCAAAGACAAAACACATAAGCAAACACAATTTGCATGTTCAGAGCAAAACAGAAGCCTGTATTCACAGGGTAATGTAGTTAGACAAACACTAATGCAAATACTACTGTCGCTACTGCAAGTATACGACATGCGTCAAACACAATGTGAACAAATAAACTACGACAAATCAATCGTACAACTTTCTGGAGAAAGCAAACAATGGACGTGGATAGTGTTTATGTTTTATGGTACAAAAGCGTCTACACCAGCTGTTTCAGCCCTATAACAGGGCAAGGTGAGCCATTTCTTCCTAGGGCCTTCATCCGGACGAAGGGAAAACTGTGAGGTCAGGATGTTCAGGGAAAGCTATGGGGACAGACGTCTCACCACAGGTGAAGAAGGCGTTGATAACCTATTAAAGGTGGCTGTGTGTCCAACAGTCAGCGCGCTATGGCATCTACTTCTACTACTAGTTCAGAGGAGGGGGGGGTTCTCACTCCCGCAACTGCTTGGCCTCAGAATCAAAACCATCTAATGGGGTCCCGGGCGCGGATTCTGTGTCCGTGCTCCACAATGGGGAGCAACCAGCATCCGGCTTGTACTCAATCCAAGTATTCGCACTGTTGCCGATGGGAGAGCTCTCAGAGATGTGCTCTCTGCAGAGAGCACATCCCCGTCCATTGTTTGTTGAAAATAGAATGGAAGAGGATACACAATGAGATTGTTTCCAACCCATTCACTTTTGTTCTAGTAACTTTAGCCTTCCTGGGCAGAATAGGGTTGCTTCCACCAGGAGCCCTTCGATATTATTTAACTCCCCCCAATGTGACTCATCTACCAATCAATATCAATGCAGCCACCCCGGCAACTCCCAGCCCAAGCCCAACTGTGCCCGAGGAACACAGTATTTCAGGAACCCCTCAAACACCCAAACACCCAAGAGGGGATCCAGGACATTGTAAGGCTCCAGCAGCAGCTCGCTGGCCTCTTGATACAGCACATTACTGAATGTGGTAGTGTAAGGGAGGACATCCGTGAATGTGCTGCTTCCCTGAAGGCAGCAATAGAGTCAACCTCAAAGGACATATGCGCAGAACTGGCCGCAGTGCGGCACGTACTGTCTGAGATGGTGGCAGCAATGCGGGACATGCGTCCATTCGAGCAGCCAAGTACATCCTCAGCTGCTAGTTCCACCAGGATCAGCCCCGTGTGCAGGTCTGGCAGTAACCTGCGGCGATCAGACAGGGGGGCACCTGGTGCTGAAAGAGGGGGATGCCAGTAGGCACAGCTTTGCGTACTGGTGCCATGTGGTCCACTGGTGGACAGTACTGCATACCATGTGGTGGGGAGTTGAGGGGGTAGGGGGAAGTGGGTGTGTTGGGGAGTTGAGGGGGGAGGAGGGAATGGGTGTGTTGTGGAGTTGAGGGGGGAGGGGGAAGTGGGTGTGTTGGGGAGTTGAGGGGGAGGGGGGAGTGGGTGTGTGGGGTGGAGGACTTGTTCACTTAGTTATGCTTCTTCAATACACATTTTGGTTACTCATAATTCACATGTGTGGACATTGCTTATTGTATATGTGTGCTTTATTGGTTAACAGTCTACAGTGTCCATGTCCCTGACACACTTAGTGCCCCGAGTTCCATCTCCATGTAACAACCCCGTCCATGTTTGCTAGAAACATTGGTTGATCAGAGTCTGACGCATGGCACGTCCCTCATGTGCATCACTTCCTCCCTGAGGTGCTGCCCCATCCCCACCCTCCTCATCCTCTTCATCAGGTGGTTGCAGTTCAGCGTCAGGGGGCAGGGGCACATTCCGTCTGATGCACATATTGTGTAGCATGACACATGCCATGACGATCTTTGCCACCTTCTCATGGCGGTACAGGAGTGGAACCAGACCTGCTGATGCAGCGAAACCGTGCCTTCAAGAGGCCAAATGTCTGCTCAATCACCACATGTTCATGTATGGGCACGATTATAGTCCTCCTCGTGCCTGTTCTGTGGGTTCCGGACTGGGGTAAGGAGCCACCTCTTCAAGGGATAGCCTGCATCACCTGCATGTGGGCAACAATGTATGTGTGAGTTATCACATCATATTTGACCTCATTAAGTGACACCATGGCATGCATGTATTTCTTAATTTCAACCCCATTTCCATGCATGAATGGAGTCACACGATGTGACTGCTATGTGTGTATTCCTCTTATGGACTGGTTTGCATGCCATCAACTAGTGTGTGCAGGGGGGTCCAGTTCCTTGTGAGTGCCCATGCACTGTGTTAGTCCACAGCGGTTGTTTCTTTGATCTGGCAGATGTCCAGTAATTTGTATACTTTCATCCTGGCCCCGTTGATGTCAGCCTCATGATGATCTCACTACGCACAACAAATAGTGTATTGCAATTCAGTTGGGCCTCTGTGTCAGTGTAGCGGTGTATTGATGTATTTGACCCTCATGTGACTCCTTTGTACGCAGTAATGGGGGACTGTCCTTTCAGTTGATGGTGTTTGGTGCTGTGTATTGGCTATCGTCATTGCTTGTAGCTGCATTTTGTTGAGGGGGATGCGGTCTGATTTGGTACAGTGCACATGCAGATGGCTGTGGAATGTTTGTGACACTGGTTCATTCACATGGTAGGGCTGCTTACATCTTACATTATGTGGTCAGGTGTCAGCTCCAGTCTGGGCTGCTTTGGGGTATGAGCATGCTCCATTCCCTCTGGCACTCGCAGCCAGGTGAAGTATGCACCCCCCCATCTCAGCCAGGTGAAGTATGCATCTCTCCCCCCATCTCAGCCAGGTGAAGTATGCATATCTCCCCCCCGATCTCAGCCAGGTGAAGTATGCATCTCCCCTCCCCATATCAGCCAGGTGAAGTATGCATCTATACCTCAATCACCTACCCACGTCACATTTCCATGGGCATAACATGCGACTCACTGAGAAGGCAGGATCTCTGCCCTGCATGCCACTCCATGTAACGTGGTATTGTGGAGTTCCACAGGACCATTGAATCATGGGTTGATACAGGGAATCGGGCACAACAATGTGTGATGATCCTGTTCGAGTCACATACCATTTGCACATTGATTGAGTGGTATAGCTTATGGTTGCGGTATGCTACCTCCATGGCATGTGGGACCACCAATTCCACATGGGTGCAGTCAATGGCGCCAACGCAACCAGGTATGCCGGCCACTGAATGGAAACCCACTTTGGTGTTTTGAGATCTCGTGGGCAGACCATGGTAAGGAAATATGGTTGTCTGTGTGCTTGAGGAGGGCATCAAGCACTTGGTTCAGCGTATGTGAGAATAATGGTTGTGAAATGCCATGCAATTTCCCCACTGTGTGCTGGTAGGTGCCTGTGGCCAGGAAGTGGAGCACAGACACTACCTTCAGTAGGGGTGGGATGGCAGTGCATGTTTCAATCAGGCTGACAATGTCGTCATGTATCATGTCCACAATGGTGGTGATGGTGTCCCGGTCCAGGCGGTACAGGGTGTGGATCTGCTCAGCGGTTAGGTTGAATGGACTGGCTCTGATGCATGGGATTGGGGGCTGCCTGCGTGGTGCCACTGGCTGTGCTGGTGGGGCATGCTGGCCCTGCCTTGCCCTCCTTCTCCTCCTGCGTCTCCTCTGTGCTGCCTGTTGTTGTTGTTGTTGTAGCACTTCCACTGCAATCAGGTCCTCCAGCCCCAGCATTGCTAGTAGTATTGGAATCATTGTGGAGTGTGACTCGGTGTGGGAAGGGGTGGGGTGTGTTCCTTTTGTGCTTGTCCAGTCTCTCTTGCCTCCACCTGTGCTGATTGTGTGCGCCTTTGGCAGTTGGGAACACTGCACATGGCCGTTGACGGTTGGTCCGCAATGGCAGTATTTGCACCATGGCGGTAAGGTACTTTACGGCCTTCACAAGGGCATTAATTGCATGTCCGGGTGACTCGTAATGTTCCCCACTTTGCACCATGGCGGTATTTACGGCATGCGAGGTTGCGTGCCCGTGCCCTTGGCGCTTTTAGCGGCACTGTTAATTACGGTGCCGCTAATAGCGCTTGATCAGGTCATAATCGGCCGGAGTGGTAAGCAATGCCAGTAATCCTTTACCGGCATCATTTTTAACTTACCGCCAGGGTCGTAATGAGGGCCTATTTGTGCCTTTCTACGACATGTGCCAATGGCGTACTTCACACATGGGATTGTGATGTTTCACAGCATGAACAGTTTTCCCCACCAATAACGTTCATCTTACAATTCGTGTCATCCCGATTTCTGCATGCCCTATCCGAATTGCCTTGCTGCCCTTCTTGAAAGTAGTGGACGAATGTTTGTAGTAAGTGTTATGAACTTACACTCTTCAAAACGCTCTGCAACACGTAAAGAAATCTCTTTATACAGCAAACCCCTTTCTACCCGATTCCACCACAGAGTTTTGCACAGTGCCACACCTCCCTTTATTTTGAGCTCATTATGTGGAGCCTATATGGTGCGCAGCGCTCTGCATCCGTTCATTGTCAATTCCATTGTTGAACTCAGAAATTAGATTTCTTTATTTCCTTTTTTTCCTTTCCCAATTCCTATTTATTTATTTTGGTCTTCTAACACACGCCACATAAGGATCGGAAGGCAAGGCCTGTTACAGAAGGGGCAGCACCTGCATGGATAACATAGGGGACGTGCAAAGAGAGGGAAATATTGGGCGGTCCTCACCTACATAGGCACCAGTCATTGTCATGCTCCCAGGCGGACCCTTTCCACGCACTTCCAAGTACCTTCCCTCTTTAGAGTAGCACATTGCACTACATGCACAATGCAATGCCCTTTGCCGGGTAAGGGTCTGTAGTGCGGCATATGGTCTGCAAGGATGTTTTAGAGCTCTGCTGCCCTACATGAATGCCCTGTTGTTGGCTGCAGCAGATGTGGAAAATGCTGTACATGAAATTACCCAACTTTATTGTTCAAAGGGCATTAGCCTGCCCACTGGTCCCTTGTGCTTCCATTTCAGTTGTCGTCACATGCAGTACAAACACTTCATGCTATGCCATTAGCCGTAGGACTAGCATGCACAGAGATGCATACATTACAAGAATGCTAATAGCAAAACGAAACACAGCTTCATTGCGTCGAGCAGGAAGATTATTATTCAGTGCGACCCATGCAGCTACAGTACTTTTCTAACAACCACTGACATTGTTTGTGCTCTGAAGATTCTGCTGTATGCTTACTTGCATTTACATGCACTAGTATGTGCGTGACCAAGCTCCACCAGATTTGCCATTTTGCAGACAAACTAAAAACTGTCACACCTGCAGTTATATGTGTTCCTCAACTGTATGACCCGCGGGAGACCCTTTGACACTTTCCGTCACAGCGCTCAGTGCAGCGACAGTGTCTCTGTTTCATGGGTCATGGAAAAGCAAGCAGCACACCAATAAAATTCATGCAACATTTAACATGCCCATGTTACACTTGAGGTTTAGTTTAGTTTATTAATTGTATAGTGCACCTAACCCAAGTGTAACTGGGCGCTTGTACTTGGAAACATGGTAGGTTACATAATAATATACATACGATAGAGATATTTACACTTTTTACATGGTAGCACATTACAAGATTGTAGTGTCACAAAGTAAAGATAATGTATTTACAGGAAGCTTAAGTCAGGCGGGTTCTGAATACCTTTATCCTATAATAGGTAATACAGTGCATCCATGGTGTACAAAATGTGTAATATACAGCATGGGAGCTGGTCTGGTGTGCTAAAAAATAGTTTGGGAGAAGAGCCAGGATTTGGTTTTTGAACTGAAGGTCCAAAATGAGGTTTCAGATTTAAAGGCCAGTGGGAGTGAATTTCAGCACTTGGCAGCGAGCACTGGTAATCTAGATCCTCCAGCTGTTTTTAGGTTGTAGTTAGGGATGGTAAATCAGTTCAGGTAGTTAGATCTAGTGGGTCTGTCAGATAAAGATCTGTCGAATTTGTTAGATATTTCGGTGCTGTGTTCAAAAGACATTTGTGCATGATTACTAGTGATCGTAGTGTAATTCTGTTGCGTACGGGTAGCCATAGTGTGTCTCTCCTGAAAGATGAAATGTGGCTGGAACGTGGAATGTTCAGCGCTGATCTTAACGTGTTGTTTTGCAGGATTTGGAGTTTGTTTAAGTTCCTTGAAGAGGGACCATGGAATAGAGTGTTACAATAGTCCAGCTTAGAAAGGATCAGTGCTCTGGCTAGTGTTAAGAGGCTGTTGGATGATAAATAAGCTTTACATGAGTTTATACATTTGTTGGTGTATGCTGTAGCGGATGTTGTAGTGTTCACTTGTTTTTTAAAGGTAAGTTGGAGTCCAAGTAGACACCAAGAGTTTTTACTTCACTAGAGACTTTTATGAATTGTCCATCAATAATGAAGGCCGAATAGCGTTTGTCTAGTTGGTTGAGGCGCGCTTGGGAGCCGATGATCAGGAGTTCGGTCTTGTCATCATTTAGACACAGACTATGGGTGGACATCCATGCTTGGATCTCCAGGTATATGTTGTTGATCATTTTGGTGTCATTTATGTAGCAACCAGCAAGCGTGATGAGGATCTGGGTCTCATCTGCATAATTAGTGTAGGCGACACCCAGACTGTTAAGGCGGTCAAAGAGAGGCTTTGAAAATATATTATAGAGGGTTGGGGAGACACAGAACCCTTGTCAGTGATGTCATCAATGGCAATTGTGATGTCATCTTTGATGTTATGGGTTTTAGTCTTAGCAGTGCACGGTGGTGACGCGAGTTATGGTTGCTTAGCTTACCATAACTGGCAAATTTCTGGGGTTTTTCAGTTTTACTTGTAATCATTGTATGGATAGGTTGTTGTTAGTGCAAAGTAACAGTAACGTCCCTATAACAAAAGTTTTGGCACTGAAGTAGCACTGAAGTTGCTAGGTTGTTCTTAAGGCATCTGAAGCATAATGTCCCTTCACCAACGTTTTATCACTTAATGTGATAGGTTTTTAGTAGGCCACTGTAACCAGACCCTTCCTTTAGCATCATTTTTTGCAGCTAAAGGGGATATCTTTGTAGTAGTGAAACTTAACCATAACGTCCCTTTAACAATGTTTTTTGTTAGTTAATATACATAAGAGGCCACACCATACTTATTTTAGAATATATTTCTATTCAGATGTTTTTATAAATAATCAATTATGCTTACAAAAATTATAAAAATGAACAAATACCATAGGAAACTTGGTGCAACATGTAGAATTATATTTATTTGTTCTCTGTGGCTCTACGTAGAGGCATGCCTCGCAGACTCGTCTATTGCAGTGTGATCAGAGTTATACCTCTATTAGGTGCCACAGAGAACAAAGTATATATGCGTTATCAAATTCCTTATTGACACACTATATAGAAACGCTAGCTACTCGGTAGGCATATTCAATTGCAAAACATTACAACGGCATTAATAAAAAGGGGAAAACCGTGATTTCAGCTGCTCAGACATGATAGTGCAATTTCATTTATTGCAGACTTGATAAGATCCCCTGCTCAGTGCAGTGTCAATCTCTGATTAATGTCTAACGGTTCAGGCTGAGAAAGAAAGTGTAATAACCGTTCTGTGGATTCTTTTCTGACGCTTTTTTTTTGTATAAAAACTGCTTATCCATGATCACAGTTGTTCCAACCTTGTCAGTGCGTTTATTAATATTTCTCTCATCCATCTTCAGAGTCCTTACGGCATCACTCTCTGTTTCAATATACCTGCTCCCTTATGTTTTTCAATACAAATGAGGCTCTTATATATTCATAGAACAACATACCTATGCCCATCCCAATCGATTTCCCTTTGTGGAATATCACTGCTCGAGGCCATTTAACCCACAGAATTGAGGATAGCAACAATATATTGTAATCATATGTATTTATTCAATTATGCAATCATTTCAGTCACTGTGTTATTGAGGTGTCTGCACATCATAATAATCAAAGTATGCAAGCCATCGGCCAGACCCCAAAAGTGTGTGTGTGTGTGTGTGTGTGTGTGTGCGCGCGCGCATGCGCAAAAGCATTCCTACTCTGTAGTGCATGTGGTTTGCACATTATAAAATTGGCATAGTTCACAATTGGTGAAGAATGATAAAAGTACAGACAAGAGATCTTAGTGCATGCAGGCAAACCGTACTTTACTGCATACAGAGGCACACTTATTTTTCTTTCCCCAGTACACAGCTTAGAGAAAGGGGTTGAATCCATTTCTGGTGAAGACAGGGGTTTTCCTATCATTACTACATTGATGTTTTCCCGCCCGAGCAGACCATCATTAATTTTTGGTAGCGTGGAGACCCCATAGGAAATTCAATGGATTTGAGGATGTTTTCCCCAAAAGAGTGCAGAACTCAAAAGTGATGCAGACACTATACAAAACATGATGGGTCTGAAATGCAACGCCTTTTTTTCAATGGGATTCGCCATTGGAAAGAGCTTTTGTAAATCAGGCCCATATGTTGCGAAATAAATAACAATTGCAAAATTCGAACTCTATACAAAACAGAAAAAAACACACACAAAATAGTTTTCCTTTCCGATACGCATTTCGACATACACGAGTACACACAATTGAATTCATTCAGTTATACACCATCTGCTATACTGTGTAATTCAAATGTTTTTGTCTCTGAAACCATGCCTGATGCAGAAGAATTGCTGCAGCAAAAGTTATGTGTTGACAGACATTGGACTCACACAAAGGTGTTTGCTCACGATCTGTGCTTCATTGATATTGTCTGAGGAAAAGCTTTAGATTGATACGTCGAATACTGTCATAAATAGGACAAATTAACAAGACGTTTTGAAGTATTTCCAATTGATTGTCACTTAAAGGGAAATCAAGCACATGTGACCAGTGCAGACATTCTGTATTGTGGATGATGGTAGGCACCAAAGCACAGTTGTGAGGTGAAGGCTACGCATCCCTTTAAATACAATAACAGAGAGACTAAATGCTCTTGATAGGCTGTGAGCTAAAGAGGTTGTGTAAAGCCATGTTTGACTCAGTGACCTTAGGTGTTATCTTAGTAGGCTGGCATAAGAGGTCACTGGAAGGAAGTAGGATAATGTTGGAATCATGATTTAGTTTAAAATGTTGTGTTAAATGTTTGCCTTATGTGTTTGTTGTAATATTTTAAAGGTTTGATCTAAAAACCAATAAAATTAAAAAAAAAAAAAAAAACAATAACATCTAGATAAGTGTAATATCATTGTGTACGTTTAATGCATAATTCAGGCAGAATGGCTGAAACGGTTCCAAAAAAAGCACATCAACTATCAATGTGTCTGCATACATGCTTTACACTGTCTTCATTGTTTCAATGTTAATGGCTAGGTGATAATTCCAGAGACTTGGCAGCCTTACATGGTCTGCTATTTTCTTAATGTGCGCGCACCAGGGAAATGTGTTCCTTCCAGTTAAATGTATGATATTGGTAGAAGCCCCCTTTACAAATGCAAATATGACGAGACCAAGTTCGTAACCAATATTACAGCTGGTGGAAATTGATTCTGCCTTCTATAGCCATACAATCTATCTTAAGTGCAAAGGAATATTGGGTGTGGTCTTTGGCAGGCACAAAGTGCCTGATTCCCAGAACAATTTCCTATGGGATTGCGCCATTATAACATGCATTTGTGAATCAGGCCCACCATGTTCTTCAGGAAGAAATATTTTTGACAGAGATATTGGAGCTCTGACTATGCACTGACAATTCTGCCCATATTCTGTTGCAGGGATGGCCTGCGCTTAATAATCCTGGAGAGCAGTCTTGATACCCTGATGCAGTGGGCAAGTCACTTCCATAGATGAACTTGCCCGAATCAACTCACAATTCCCTTGATTTGTTCTGGTTGCCACGTCTACCCTCATTATTTATTCCCAGGTCCAAATATCTGAAGCTTTTAGCTTCTTCTGTCTATCCTACTGCACCACCAGTATAAACTACGTTTTTTTTATATTTTGTCCTTAGGGCACAAATCATATTTTCTTTCAATATCCTCGCTCTCATATATTTCTTGAAATGTCTCTAGTTGTTTGCATAATCATATTGGAGTTTTGAAAATGAGGATCACATCATCAGCGTTTAAGAGGATTCATGTTTTCATTCCATCCAAAAGAGGAGTTTTTGCCTCAAGAATGTTGATTTGATCAGTTATTTCGTGTCTGTGTAGGCAGAAACGTGTGGAGGCAATGACAGAGCCTCATGAAGAACTCTCTTCCTTTGAAAATGGCACGGATGTTTCACTGTCTGTTCCCATTCTTATCAGTGTCGTATTATTACTATATAAATTAATGATTTTTATGTAACAGAGTAATGACATTATAACTAGAAACATTCTGCCATATTTGGGTTCTCAGAACTCTGTCAAAATTGCACATTAAATCAGTACATGCAGTGTAAATTGCCAGTGTTTGTAAGACTAGCATACATGGCTGATCTTTCACAGCAAGCCCAATATGGAAAACTCATTACAAACTGCTTTGAAGGGATTTAAAAGGGATTTAAAATGGGACTATCCTCCATCCACTTTTTTTATCAGGGATTTTGTTTGAAGAATCTACCAGGGAAAGAGGGTGATAATTCTGAGTATTGTCCCTTGCTCCTTTTGTATACAAATTATCTCTGCCATACACAATTAAGATGGGATCTGGTTGGTTGTATTAACTGAGTTCAAAAATCGTGACATATAAGGAATGGAAACTACAGGTTCCTGTTTGAAAAAATCAACTGGAATATTGTTAGGTCCTCATGATTTCGGTTCTTTTTTTAATTCAGAGGGAACTGTGTATGCATTTAGTGCGCACTGTACAATAGGGAAGAGGAAGCGGACTGTGTGGTATGGAGAGGGTTTTGGTTAGGGTAGAGATGTGTGTATGTGTGTGCATAGGGTCTCTGTGTGTGGGTGTAAGTTGCCAGCATTGGGGGGGTCCAGCGGAGTTAGAGGTCTGGTGACGCAGATGGTGGATTTCACCCCACCCAATGCATGTCTATGCATGGGAGTGGAGGGGCAGAGAGAGAACGTGCAGGGGTGTCCCCCACATTAGGGTAAGTGTATGGAGGGGGACGCTGCAAAGGGAAATTGGGCCCGGTCAACTGGGCTTTGATGAAATTGGCCTGTGGGGAAACATCATAGATCCAATCCAGATATTGGTGTATATTCAGGCAATTTCTTCAAGTGAGGACATAGTTAAATTGCTTCCTGGTTTGCGTATACCACTCATTGTCGGTATTGCACATTCCTGGTGGTTTCTGCTGGAACTTGAGCTGAAAGAGACCTGATGCTGAAATTCCTATGAGTTGTTATTGTAAGACGTCTCCCTTAATAGATTCGTTTTTTGCCCTGGATACCTTATTTATTTTAAATAATGTAAAATGTTGCATGCAAATCACATTTGTGATTTGTGCCTGATCACGACCTTCTCTACTTTTATATAATGCATACAGATCTTTCTTTGGACATCACTCTGCATCAAACTATGTTGATTTTGTCAGTGCTGTCTTTTTAAGTTATGGAATGGATTTTGAAATGGCAGAGCTTATAATTGTGGCCAACTCACTTTAGGAATATCAGATAGTCATGGGATCATTATGTTAATTATTTGTCATTACAGACCCAAGCAGGGATAACACTTTGCTATACATTTCCAGAAGCCAACTATTTATTTCGATAGTTGGCACAGATAATAGGAGCGGCTGGTTTGTTTTGGATTCTTGTCAAGTTGAAGTAAAATAGGAAAATGACTGCTCTTTGATTATCAGGGAACATCTAAGGGCAGCACATCCCCCTATTCATTGAAAAGATGCACCAAAGAGTCAATTAACAATCTTTTCAAACATCATCTTTCGAGAAATATCCCCAGCAATTCAGCTATTACAGTCCAGAAGGCCAGCTTTTATAAGAGCTTGTGGCCCAAAAGCCACTGAATGCCATTGAATGTTTAGAACCTGAGGTCTCAGGGATGCCTCAGAAGGAGTGTTCCTCATCTAATATTTATTTATTCATTTGTTATTTCTAAGGCGCCTATACAACAAATGGTTTTTCAAGGTGCCACAAGACAAAAAGTGTTGGGTGGGGGGGAGGGCAAGGGAGGAAGATAACAACAATGGTCCAACTAGGCCTTGTGACATTCCAATTGTGCAAGTGCAGCAACAAGAAGTGCAGGGTGGAGGAGTGCTGGACTGCATGGATGTGAAGTGCTAGGAAGGGAAGGGAAGTGCAGGGTAAAGCAGAGAGAGTGCAAGTGAAAGGGGGTGAGGAGGGCCACATGGGGCTAGGAGAGTGCAAAGGGGAGGACAGGAGCCACGTTACAGGGAATTGCCTGGGGTGCAGAGGGTACAGGGCAGAAGGTCCACATGCTATGTGCAAGGAGGGGGGTGAACTGGGCTGGGGGGCCTGGAGCCATTTGGTACTCAGAAGGAACCAGGAAGCCAGTCACTGCGGCAGATGGGGGTGTTAGAAGGGAAGGGGGAGAGGAAAGGAAGGAAGAAGAGAAAAGGAGAGTCTTGAGGAGCTGCCAGAAATTAAGGAGATCCAGCTTGAGAATGAGAGGGGCAGGGAGACCATTCCAGAGCGCGGCTCCTGCAAAGGAGAGAGATCTACCCCCACTCTATGCTTAGAGAAGCATCTGATCTGCAGAGATTTGGAGCTAGAGGACCGAAGGGCTCTATCAGAAAGGTATTTTGGGAGAGAGAGTTGTATGTAGTGGGGTCCCATGCCCCAGAAAGGCTTGTGGATGATGCAGAGAGTCTTGAAATTGATCCTAGCAACAAACAAGAGCCACTGGAGAGATTTTAGGGCTGGAGAGATATGGTCCCTGGGCTTGAGGCCAAGGATAATCGTGAGTCCTGTTTTGGCTTAGTTGAAGGGGGCAACAGGAGGATAAAGGAACATTGAGGAAGATGTTGTTGCAGTAGTCCATCCTAGATAGGACTATAGCTGTGGAGACATTGCGTTTCTGTGGGAAGTTGAAAAAAGGGAGAATGCCTCTGAGGAAGTGCAACTGATAGTGCGCCTTCTTGGCAAAGCCAGTGATGTGAGGAGAAAGTGTCAAAGATGACACTAAGGTGTTTTGCCTCACAAGAGTGTGAGGGGATGGGACACATAGAGGGCAGTCAGAGGGTATGAGGGAACGAGGGAGCTGGGGTCCCAATGAGAAGGATCTCAGTCTTATTCACATTATGGCAGAGATCATTCGCAGCACACCATGACTGAATAGCAGACATTCAGGGATGAGAGACAAGTAGGGGGTAGCTTGAAGGGGAGCTGCGCGCCATATGCAAAACACTGGAAGTGAAGAGAAAAGGAGGAGATCAGGTGGGCCAAAGGAGCAAGGTAGATGTTGAAGAGTCAATGTAAATGAATGATCCAGACGGGTAAGAACGGATGGAGGGTTGGAATCGAGATTTGAGAGCGAGTCTTTACAGGTGTTCAGTAGAGCAGTTTATGTGCCTCTGGCTGCTCTGAAGCCAGATTGGTGTCCTGGAGACAACCAACAGATTCACTGTGTTGGATCAGTTGGGAGATGACCAGCTTCTCCAGGAGTTTGCCCTGGTAGGAGGTAATGGAGATAGGGGGCCTCATTACGACCCTGGCGGTAAGGGGTTTACGCCAGCGTTAGCTGCGCCGACCCCTTACCGCCAATTACGAGGTCCCTTAGCGCCATGGCGCTTTTAACACCTGCTTTTAGCAGGTGTTAAAATCCATGGCGCTAAGGGACCATGGAGTTAATTACGCCACCGTAATTTACGGTGGCGTAATTAACGCCTTCCCCACTCCCATTATGCCCTATGGGGCAAAAATGGGAATGGGGAAGGGTAAATGGGGATTGGGGACTTACCGCCCCGCCAAGGTCGGAATGGGGCGGTAAGTCCGCCAACCACCATGGCGTAAACGTAGTTTACGCCATGGTGGTAAAGTCACGGCCCAGGCGGTAACTTACCGCCTGGGTCGTAATGAGGCCCAGGGTTGTAGTTAGCCGGGCAGGAGGGGTCAGCAGTAGGCTTTTCGAGGAGATGATGCACATGGGATTGCTTGAGGGGTGGCGGGAAGGAGCCAGTGGCAAAGGAGTGATTACAGTAATCAACCATGGCTGGTACAGGGGAGGCAATATTGTCCTTGATAGTTCTGTAGGAGCAGGGGAGAACCTGTTTGAAGGAGAGTATCATTGAGAGGACTTGTCTAGAGAGATCATCCAGTGGTATGGCAGAGAAAGAGGAGAGTAAGAGGGAAGGGGAGCGCGGGCAAGGGGGCCTGAGAGCTTTGGAGGGAGGATGGAAGGGGGTAGAGGAGAGTGAGAACAGGATGTCTTGAGTTTTGGTTAAGAAGTGGGTGGCCAGTCAAGTACAGAGGGTCAGACATGGCAGGAGAAAAGTGGAGAATGCAGTAGGATTGGGGAGTTCCTTGCAGATTTTAAACAGTTTGGCTGTGTGGTTAGTGGCCCTTGAGATGTGGGCTTGGGTATGGGCCCTCTTCTTTGAGCAGATGGACAGTCTGTATTGCCTTTGGAGCAAGCAGCTGGCCAGTCTGTCAGAGAATGTGCCTGATGCCCAAAACCTCCGATCCGCTACTCTGAACTTGTGGAGCAGAGGTGGCAGGCAATATGCCTTTCATCAGCTATAAGGGTCCTAACTGGAAGTTAAAAATAAAATACTCAGTTACTAATTTAATCATTCTTCCTCCCATCCCATGCTTCAATTAGGGGAAACAGCCTATTTGGGACTGACCTTCCCTCTCTCGTTTGAGGTCTATTGTAAACGATTTTATGAAAATATGGATGGAGTTGCAAATTACCAGCATAACGGATTGAATATCAGATGAATATCAGACGACCGTGTTTGCACCTCATTTTGATTTTGGTGGTAATTTGGAGGTACAGCTGCAAAATGACCGGCAAACTTGTTTAATGTTACTGCCACTTGCTCCCATGTTTCCGTCTAAAGGGCTGCATGGGGATTTCGATGGGATTACTGTGAGCATTAATTCAACTGCAGTAATTCCGCCAACTTTTTTTACCTTAAAGTGGAGTATTTAACTCCATCATGGTGCTGTAGGTAAATCCCCCACTTCAAGGACAAACTCGGAATTTAGCGGTGCAATAAAAATGTCATTTATTCTGTTAACAGCAAAGAAATGTGTTGGTAACAGATTAGTTCCACATTTTTACTGCCCTACCAAACCTGTAATGAGGTCTATTCTTGGCTCACTGATCCATATCATCGAGCTTGCACTAGGTCTACCTAGCTCAAAGTGGCAGGTTTAACCCTCAGGTTGTTCTGCGTGCATGGCCCAGGTTTCTTGGGGAAAACAAAGTTTGCAGAACTAATCAAACGGATCCAATTGCTTCCTGATTTATTCTTTGTTAAACCAATGATGTTCCAGATTATTCTTTTAAGTATCATGTTCTGATCACTTAAAATGTTGACATTATATGCTATGTGCTATTATCATTTTACGCTCTTGTGTTGGTACACACGCGTAATGACTAATAATAGAAGTATAGTGAGTTTTCATTATAAAAATAGTCTTAGTGTGTACAATTATGTGTACTTTCAGATGTTTTTGCCTCAGGATACAGATTATTAAAATGCTTGCCTCTTCTAGAAGCATCAGTACTTCGAAAGTCAGATTTGTTTAACAGTGTGTTAATTACATTATTTAATAACAATTTTGAAGAAAGACTATTGTTGCTTCAACTATTGAAGGTGGAATAGGAAAAGATGAAGTCTCTCTTGTTCTCTAAATTGAAAAAACTCAGAGCTATGAGGACAGGAGTCAAATCCACACATTTCACACTTTATCACATTATGTGATCATGAGAAAATCACCTTTCATCACTGTACCTTGTGTTCCTTTACTATCTACATGGAAAGTCTCACTCATCCTCTGGTTAAGCTATGGCTTCACTCTCTTAATGAATTTTCAAGCTCTGCCACCCCATTACATTGGTCTAAAAGTAAAGGTGGGATTTGATGGGATAGGGGGAAATGTAGCATGAAATTGAATTGAAAAGGGGGCACTATGTGTGATATCTGGGAGAGTTTCCCTGGTTACCGGTCTGTAAAAAAAAACATAAACATAACTGAAAGATGCTTTTCATGACCGGACCGCAATGCCAATAATGTCTACACATACTTTAGAGTCTGTGGGAGGAGGAGAGCTTGGTATTGAGTTTACTTTGTCTGGAATTTGGGGTTGTGCTTTGTGGGTTTGGGCCACTTCACAATGGGCCAGAATATTATACTTGAACTCCCCACTGTCCTGAGACCAACATTTGCCAGTCCTCCCCTGTTCCCTATAAGTAAGAAAACCAGCATGAACAATACATGTTTTGTGAAAAGGCATGGTGCAAATCGCTTAACTGATTACACTGTTTAATCGGTAATGATATAAATGATTTAATTTCATGTGCCAGCAATGCACACTTTCAAGATAATGATATTAGAAAAAAAAATAACCCCCAGCAGTGCCCTTTATGACACATTTCTTTCCATCCATAGTTTAAAGACGTTCCCCTTTAAATAGAAAAAATAGACATTACTAAACAACATTAACAAAGATGTAAGCTCTTAATATAACACCTACATAACTTCACTATAATTGGTGCTCAGTTTCCTTCCATAGTCAAAGTCGTCATTGACAACTTAAACTACACTTAGTTAAAAAAGCATGATATGGGGTTTAAACTGGCATTCAAATATTTCTTTTGGCACCTCATGCCTGCAAATATTAAGGCCAGTGTCCCCATCCCATACTGAGTTTGGCGCTTCCCAGGTTCATGTGTGAATACCAGAATCATCATTCTAAGGATCATTGATATGGATCGGACAACTTAACTAACTACATTTTCATTTGTTAAGAATGTGTGATCAAAGTAACGTTATGAAATGGGGATCATTCTCATTAGAAAAGGTTTTTCTCCCCTTCCCTAAAATAAAATGAATTGCCCCTACTAAGTACATTCCTCATTAGATACTTACCATGTAGTGCCACGTTCTGGTCCCTTCACTTTGAACATTGGACAGCTTCAATGTTAATTGAGATTTACTTGACAAGAACTCAACAGTTACGTCGAGCCAGTCTCTCCACGTCTTAATTGATCACTGGGGCACTATATTTATACTAGATTAAAAATTAACTTTGAGCAAAAATATATATTGATAAAGCATATTTGCAATAGCCAAAGTTCGTTTTTTCTTATTGTCTTTCAGCTTTGTCATGCAAAGGTTGTGTGGTACCCAGTACATCAGAAAAATGATGTCCTTCCCAAACAATGAGGACTGATTTAATACCTTCTGATACCTCGTGCTGAAGAACCATAATAAGCTGTGATAGCATGGCTTGTAGGGCCATAAGGGAGTCAAATTGAATCAGGGCTTCCGGTTAGACTCTGCTCGTTTTCATACAGGGATACCAGCAGAAGTTTGAATTTGAATTCAGAATATTAGGATTATACATATCCAAGCCTCCACTTTGATTCCTTTGTGTGGGCCAGCAACACCCTTGTCCAAATACAGCCGCAAATCTGGCTGTTGTCCTGGGTCCAGGCATCAAAGGAGCACACCCATTTAAAAGGTGTCACCTCACACCAGCTTACTGCATCTGCAAGGGCCTTTGTTTTTATTCAGAAGGGAAGGGGGCAGGATTAGAATAGGCAGGAGGGCGCCAGTCACCGGAAGGAGACATCCACCATTTGTTTCCCTCTGTCTCTCTTTCACGTTCCTGTCCTCTCCATGTCCCCTAAAGCAAAGCACTTTGGGTGCGATATTAGAAAGGCTAAGTCCACTCCATCCAGGAGGAGGGATTGGCCAACTAAGGCAGGCTAGCTTTAGATCAATCACCTGAGGACTTGCATCCTTAAAGGGAGGGGTCTCCCATCCCTTTTGTAAGTCCCAAAATGAGTTGATGCAAGTAAATGAAGAACACACCAGTCACGAAGCAAATATATAACAATATTGTATTATCGCTTCAAGTGGGTCTCAGGTTCAGCTATGTCTACAAACAGACATAGAGAAACTGAGCATTCATATGGGGGACAGACAGCACTACACTTCACATCAGCATTGGTTGCTGAAATAATACATAGTTTACGACCCATGTAATGTGGGCATTTTCCTTGGTAATACGTGGAGATTTGCTCTATGTCATGTCTACACAATTTACTGTCTCAGAGCACTAAGGTTCACCCTGTTCCCAACACACGAAAACATTTCTGGCCAATCTTATCCGTTTTCCCTTCTACGAAGAAGGACACTTTTGGCTCAGTGTTTCAATTAGCCCTACCGAGGATCTGCATGGCACACCATGTTTCCTGAACTGTGGTTGCACAATTAGCTTCAGCAACCCAGAGACAGGGAGAGACATAAACTATTATGTATCTCTCTCTCTCCGTCAGTGTCTGTATGTTCAAGGCTCATAGCTGGTAAATTCCATTAGCTAAGCATTCTTTACATAAATGCATTCACCAGCCTTTCGGGCTGTGATCATTTTTCTGCAGGCGATATGAAAACCGCATAAGTGAGCAAAGTAACCAAAATGGAGTCTGAGGACCACACTTCAGTGTGTGCACCTAGGCTAACTCAAAATGACACAGATGGATGCATTTTCACACTTCAGCAGATTCTCTCCAGATTCCAGATCCTCCCAGATCCTCTCAAGACCCACACATTTGCTCTGGAAGAACTGGACTTCCTTTGGGAAAGTTGCACTTTCAAAAACCCTCAGCCTGAGGTGAAGAAGGTGAAGTCTAAGGCATGAAGAAGATCTGTTTGCTACCCTCTCCCAGGACACATTTCGAGTGACCTTTGCTGTGGACTAAGACTTTATACTCTGCGCCGGAATCTCCTAGAACTGGAAGAGCAGACCCTGAATGTAACCATCCTTCCCTCAAGGCCCTAATAGCAACCAGAGCAGACAAAGCTCCCTGTAATACCACACCAAACCAGTTTCCCAGTGTTCACTGCAACTTGAATGAGAGGGAAGGCGCCAGTGCTCATTTGTATGCTCCTCCATCAATCCAACCTACTGCATGCCCTTTGAACCAGCTCAATGCTGCATCTCGCCCTTTCTAGGCATGTCCCCTGCTGGACCCGAATCAACTGCTCGAAGCTGAAACATGATCTGAATCAGTGGTTAGTCACACAACAACTCTGATATGGGGTTACAACCACTGCTCGACCCATGCACAGCTGCCTCATCGGACTGCACATCAAAGCACTCACGATTACAACTACGATTACAACTACGATGACCGTCGCCTGCCAACTCAAACTGCTGGAGCAGCACTCATTGACTCCTCCCGGCATCTAAAGCCTGACTCGGGCTAGTCAACTGTGAAGCAATCCTGGGACCACCCTTACCTGCATGCTTGAGAGCTGTCCTTCTACAGCACAAAGCAAATGCATTTTTCCCTACTCGCTGCCTACTTGCTGCTTGGGCCTACACAGTCAAACATGCCTGAACTGAATTCGATCCGCTCGCATCAATATTCAACACCCCGGGTACGACTCTGTCAGCACACTTAAAACTGAATCCAGGTACTGTTGAACCTGAACTGCCCTTTCGGTCCACTTGGGCACCCAAGAGACTTTTTATGTCACAATCGCTCCTGGTTTCTCATCAAAGACAAAGATATGTACATTTTGTGGAAAATAATGTATCTATGAGCCTGGGACCTAGGCTCAGAGTGCAACTCTCCTCAGTCTGTTGCATCTTCAATGATCTTCCTTGTGGGTGTGTTTCTGAACTTTGTTTTATATTCATTCTATTGCAGATGGTGTTTTTGATTAAAGTATATATTACACGGCCCACGGCAGTGTCCGTGTAGTTATGGTTAAGTTGCTAATCGCATAGGAAGAACACTTTTTGGGCGGCTTATAACTTCACTCTCCCTGGACGAATCCTCACCAAACTTTGCCACTCTGAATTTTTTAGCAAAGTTTAGCTAGGTTTGGTGCAGAGGGGGCAAAGTTATAAGTGGGGTCCCAAAATTTATTTTTTCCCACAGAGTGAATGGGGAAAAACTTTGCTCATGCCTACAGCTCAAACAAACCGCTGGATGGATTTGCACCAAATTTGTGGGAGGAGCAGCGGCTTGGTCCCAAAAGTGTGCTTTTGTAAATTTAGTGGAAATTCGTAGTTTTTTTATAAACAACCAAAAAGTAAGTCTCAAAAAATGTGTGATATCTATGTCCGCTCTGCGGACACATTTCCCTGTTCGCTCTGCGGACAGGACACTGATTGGCTAATCGGCTTGCATCATGTCCGTGGACATGCGACATGTTCGCTGATTCGCTGGGTTGAAGCGTGAAGTGCGTTGTATTGTTTTGATACATCCTTCATCTTGGATCCACGGACATCCACGGACATTGCAGCGACGAACGGGGAAAAATACAACTTTGGGGAGTGTGTTGGTGTGTAAGAGTGCTTGGGGAGGGTGAGGGAGTAAGAGATGGGTCAAATGCTGTATTTGTTTAGGTAGCAGGTGCCCCTGATGTGTTTGTCATGTCTGCAGTCACTGCGTCTGTCCGTGGACATAAAAAATGCAGTAGCCCATATAGCACAGTTAAAATGTTTGATTCTATGGGTGTGTTATGCTGCGGTGGTTGTGGCCAGGGCCTAGAGTCTTGGGTGCATGGCCGAAGGCTGTAGGGCCTAGGCCATGCACCCAAGACTCTAGGCCCTGGCCACAACCACCACAGCATAACACACCCATAGAATCAAACATCCATCATAATATGTGAAGTTTTGGCTACGTCATGTAATTAAGATTGTAGAGTTTGGTAACAAGCACTGCAGTATAACATATCCATGGAAGTAAACATTTTGGATTGTGGTGTATCCTTAGATGTTTGCTTCAATGGGTGTGTTATGAAGCAGTATTTGTGAGTTGAATTATAATATAATTACTGTTTGATTTTGTGTGATTGTATATATTTTTTTCATGACTTGGGTAACTGGAGCAGATATGCTTTTTTCAATTTCTGTGATAAAAGAAAAGATCATGTTAGTGTAGGTAGTTCATAATGAGTTATTGCATTGCATAATAGACATGTCTGCATTATTTCGACCCTCATATTTAGTAGTTTACAAACCAGCATACTGTGCAATTTGCTCAGTTTCTCTATTTGTTTCTTAAATCATTGGGTCTGTGGGAAAAAAAATCCATGCTGGATTAAAAAAAAAAAACAATTTTGTTATGGTACAATACATTTCTTTCTTTGTTTTCAGTATTTTCAGTGTTTTTTTGTTTTTTCTGCCTAATGTTCTGTTGGCTTGTTGCAGATTGTTAGATATTCTAACTGTTTATTTATTCTTATATTTTAGTTGTATTGATTTATCTGTTTGGTTGTTGCAAAATCTTGGGGCAGTTAGATACCTGTTGGCTTATTCTAACTGTTTATTTCTTCTTCTAATTTAGTGGTATTGATTTGTCTATTTGGTTGTTGCAGAATCATGGGGCAGTTAGATACATGTTTGCGTATTCTAACTGTCTATACTTTTCTAATTGAAGTTTCATTAATGTTTATGCACAGATTAGTTATTACATTTTTGGTTTTAAGAATATTAAATAAGCGTTTATAAGATTTACTTGTAATATCTGCTTTAGAGTAATGGTACTATCATTACATTCAAACTATCCACAATTCTTTTTATATCTGCAGTGTAGTGACCTGCATTGGTTGTGTCTCCTGTGTGGTAGATTATACCTATTGTTGTTAAGGTTTTCTTACCAAGTGATACTTGACCATGTGTGAATCCAGCCAGCTTGCAGTTGTTTTTGGTACCGTCTGCATTGTAACGTAGAAGCATTAGTATTATGTATTTACTATGTGTTTGTATTTGTAAGGTGGAGCGATTATCTGAATTGTAGGTAGTACATAATCTGCCATGTTTTGCATTTTTTACAAGTTGCTGAAATGGAACAGATGCACACTTAGGTATGGATATATACACAAAGTGTTCATTAGGGATTTGTTACTGTGCCACATTGTTGCAGAGAGTGCATGTATGTATCCACATGTATGAAATCTGGAAGATTTCATTTATAGGTATGTTTTTGTTTTCCAGTACTTGTAGTAAGTACATTAGAAATTCTTGTGGATCTTCTTGTGAGTTTATAGTGAATTTCAACATTCCAGCACAGGAGTCCAATTCTTGTGTTATCCACAAACACTGTATGTGTTGTAAGGATTGTTGCTTGTATTTTTATGAAGGACTAACATTTGCAAACACAATTGGTCTGTATTGTGTAAGTAAATGTTGTCAACAATTGGTGGCAATTGGAATAGAATATGTATTGCTACATTTGCGTAGCAATTTACACCAGTTATATTTGAAAATTTGAATGGACCAGATAGTTCTGTGTCCAAGTCATTTCTTCGGAGTGTGTGTTGCGTCTTTGAAGAAGTACCTGAGTTACTTTGAGTAGTAGATTCTTCTTTGGTTGTAGTAATTGAGGAAGTATTAGCTTCTTTTACTCTCTTTCGAGGATTTGCAGTGAGATCCTGTTGCATTTCTGTTTGAAGTAGTTTTCTTTTACAATGTTTTGCTTTTTGTGAAACAGGATAGATTTTTAAAGGGGGGTGCACAGTGAACGTAGTCTATTGTATTCTAAAATGCAAGGAATATCAGTGTTTACTTTACTTGCATCAAAGTTGATTAGAAATAGACTGTCAAGTGTACGTAAGTGTGATCGTGCTACGTAGCTCATGCCTTCTTTAAAGACTGTGTTCCCAATATCTATCAATGCTTTATCTAGGGTAAGACCTTGTGATTTGTGAATGGTGACTGCGTATGCTAGAGTTAGGGAGAATTGCTCTCTGCATACATACATGTCTTTGAAAAGAAGGAATCAAGCTGTTGAGCGTCCTATCCTTTTAACTTCTGATAGTTGTTGTCACGTGGGTATGTTTGAAAGCCAACAACTGTACCAAGTGCTTCATTAACTAGTCCTTGCTCCACGTCAAGGTTCCGTTTAAGCATTACTCTACAGTTTAAATATTAGTTTAATATTTTTTCCAAACCAGATGTGTTGGAGATAGAGTTTTCTAAGGTATTTACAGGGTAATTCATAGAAATTCGCACAAAAGTGGCGCACGCGACTGGCGCACAGCATGCCCGTGCAAATGTCTGCGCCAGCCGCGTGCGCTAAAATCAATTTCCGCGCACAGCGTATTCATGGATATTCGCATCCAAAACCAGCCGTGGCGCAGCGTGGCGCAGCGACCCTGCAGCAGCGCCAGTTACGCCCCCAAGAACGCCCTCGCGCAAGGAAAAGCCTTCAAAATCCCCAAATAATCGCAAAGGGCTGCCCTAACCCTGGAACAGTTCACAGGGCTTGCAAACAGCAAATGCCAAGCGGGGAACGTGTATTTCAGTGGTTCACAGGAAGTTCCACACGCGATTGTCCTGTGTACGTGTGCATCAGGGGTGCGCGGGAAGTTCCACACGCAAAATCAGCAGGATACGTGTATTTCAGGGGTGCGCAGGAAGTTCCACACGCGATTTCAGCAGGGTACGTGTATTTCAGGGGTGCACGGGAAGTTCCACACGCGATTGGCCCAGTGTGAGCAGGGTACGTGTAATTCAGGGGTGCGCGGGAAGTTCCACATGTGATTTCAGCAGGGTACGTGTATTTCAGGGGTGCGTGGGAAGTTCCACACGCGATTGGCCCCATGCGAGCAGGGTACGTGTAATTCAGGGGTGCGCGGGAAGTTCCACACGCGATTACAGCAGGGTACGTGTATTCCAGGGGTTCTGGGGAGTACTACACGTGAATTGGCCGTGTGGGTCCTCCCAGGTGTTCGCTCTACAACCTCCACGGCCCCTGCAGGCAGCCCACACCACGGGGGACTACCCTGCACCCCTGCTCATGTCCTGCAGGCAGCCCATCCACCATGGGCATGCCCCCCAGCCAACCCACATGTCACCTTGCACTACTGATCAACAATGCATGTCTCCCACCACCCCCACCCCCCAGCCACCAATGCCAGCCCCCACCAGCCCCCCACTCATGTCCCCTATCACCCCCAACCCCCAGCAGTGCAGGGGCAGCCTCCACCAGGCCCCCACACATGTCTACCACCACCCCCAACCCCCAGCCACCAGGGGCAGCCTCCACCAGGCCCCCACTCATGTCTCCCACCACCCCCACCCCCCAGCAGTGCAGGGGCAGCCTCCACCTGGCCCCCACTCATGTCCCCCTGCACCCCCACCCCCCAGCAGTGCAGGGGCAGCCTCCACCAGGCCCCCACTCATGTCTACCACCACCACCACCCCCCAGCCACCAGGGGCAGCCTCCACCAGGCCCCCACTCATGTCCCCCTGCACCCCCACCCCCCAGCAGTGCAGGGGCAGCCTCCACCAGGCCCCCACTCAGGTCCCCCAGCACCCCCACCCCCCAGCAGTGCAGGGGCAGCCTCCATCTGGCCCCCACTCATGTCTACCACCACCCCCACCCCCCAGCCACCAGGGGCAGCCTCCACCAGGCCCCCACCCATGTCTACCACCAACCCCACCCCCCAGCCACCAGGGGCAGCCTTCACCAGGCCCCCACTCATGTCTCCCACCACCCCCACCCCCCAGCAGTGCAAGGGCAGCCTCCACCAGGCCCCCACTCATGTCTCCCACCACCCCCACCCCCCAGCAGTGCAGGGGCAGCCTCCACCAGGCCCCCACCCATGTCTACCACCACCCCCACCCCCCAGCCACCAGGGGCAGCCTCCACCAGGCCCCCACTCATGTCCCCCTGTACCCCCACCCCCCGCAGCAGTGCAGGGGCAGCCTCCACCAGGCCCCCACTCATGTCTACCACCACCACCACCCCCCAGACATCAGGGGCAGCCTCCACCAGGCCCCCACTCATGTCCCCCTGCACCCCCACCACCCCAACAGTGCAGGGGCAGCCTCCACCAGGCCCCCACTCATGTCTACCACCACCACCACCCCCCAGCCACCAGGGGCAGCCTCCACCAGGCCCCCACTCATGTCCCCCTGCACCTCCACCCCCAAGCAGTGCAGGGGCAGCCTCAACCAGGCCCCCACCCATGTCTCCCACCACCCCCTAACCCCCAGCAGTCAGGGGCACCCTCCACCAGGCCCCCACCCATGTCTACCACCACCCCCACCCCCAGCCACCAGGGGCAGCCTCCACCAGGCCCCCACTCATGTCTCCCACCACCCCCCCCCCAGCAGTGCAGGGGCAGCCTCCACCAGGCCCCCACTCATGTCCCCCTGCACCCCCAACCCCCAGCAGTGCAGGGGCAGCCTCCACCAGGCCCCCACTCATGTCCCCCTGCACCCCCACCCCCCAGCAGTGCAGGGGCAGCCTCCACCAGGCCCCCACTCATGTCTACCACCACCACCACCCCCCAGCCACCAGGGGCAGCCTCCACCAGGCCCCCACTCATGTCCCCCTGCACCCCCACCCCCCAGCAGTGCAGGGGCAGCCTCCACCAGGCCCCCACTCAGGTCCCCCAGCACCCCCACCCCCCAGCAGTGCAGGGGCAGCCTCCATCTGGCCCCCACTCATGTCTACCACCACCCCCACCCCCCAGCCACCAGGGGCAGCCTCCACCAGGCCCCCACCCATGTCTACCACCAACCCCACCCCCCAGCCACCAGGGGCAGCCTTCACCAGGCCCCCACTCATGTCTCCCACCACCCCCACCCCCCAGCAGTGCAAGGGCAGCCTCCACCAGGCCCCCACTCATGTCTCCCACCACCCCCACCCCCCAGCAGTGCAGGGGCAGCCTCCACCAGGCCCCCACCCATGTCTACCACCACCCCCACCCCCCAGCCACCAGGGGCAGCCTCCACCAGGCCCCCACTCATGTCCCCCTGTACCCCCACCCCCCGCAGCAGTGCAGGGGCAGCCTCCACCAGGCCCCCACTCATGTCTACCACCACCACCACCCCCCAGACATCAGGGGCAGCCTCCACCAGGCCCCCACTCATGTCCCCCTGCACCCCCACCACCCCAACAGTGCAGGGGCAGCCTCCACCAGGCCCCCACTCATGTCTACCACCACCACCACCCCCCAGCCACCAGGGGCAGCCTCCACCAGGCCCCCACTCATGTCCCCCTGCACCTCCACCCCCAAGCAGTGCAAGGGCAGCCTCAACCAGGCCCCCACCCATGTCTCCCACCACCCCCTAACCCCCAGCAGTCAGGGGCACCCTCCACCAGGCCCCCACCCATGTCTACCACCACCCCCACCCCCAGCCACCAGGGGCAGCCTCCACCAGGCCCCCACTCATGTCTCCCACCACCCCCACCCCCCAGCAGTGCAGGGGTAGCCTCCACCAGGCCCCCACTCATGTCTCCCACCACCCCCACCCCCCAGCAGTGCAGGGGCAGCCTCCACCAGGTCCCCACCCATGTCCAACTCATGTTCCCCAGCCAACATTTCATCACAATCTAGATCCCTGGTCCCTATGGTCAGCCTCCAAATGCAAAACACCCACCCGAGTATTGCATCCACCCACTCATAATTGGCAATTACATGACAGAACACCAATTGCAAGTTCCGAAACAAACACATTTCTCTCACATACACCCAATGGGTGTCAGTGAATCTCAAAAGCCATATCATGATATGCATTAAACCAATGAGATGATACTACACATTGAAGTTTGATAAAAAAAAATATGTATTGAAGGAAACATAAATAGAATCAAAAATAAAGAAACAGAAATGGGAATGTACATAAATGAAAAGAAGCATGTCCGTGAAAAAAAGCAAAACCAAAAATCAAAATCCAAAGTAATGGTGTCCAAAGTCACTGTCCAGAAAACAAAATCCAATGCGAAATAAAATAGAAAGCCATTGCTCCATGGTTAAAATGTGAAAGAAAAATACAATCCAACAGTGAACTATGTACATACGAACAAGCCAGGGTCCATTATCCCAACAAAAGAAAGGAAACCTATCTAACTACACTAACTAATAAAATAAACTATATACAAAAATGTGGCCAATGTCCGAAAGGTCCAAAATAAATCCTAAAAAAACATGAAACCTAACACTACCTACATAACTATGTACAAGGGCAGCGGGCTACTTTGACGGCTCACTTGTGGATGTCCCGGGCCAGGGCATCATCGAACTCCTGCTCAATGTCCTGGAGGTGGTCCTCCTCCATGGCCCCGAGGGTCTGCAGGGCCGTCGACGTGTCCACCTCCAACCCCCTGCGGATTGCCTCGAGGCACTCGGCCCGCCTCAGTGCCCTCTGCATGGAGTTCTCCGCCCTGACCATTGTGAGCCGTGCCTCTTCCGCCCGCTGCCGCTACGCATCTATGCCGTGGCCCAACCGCTGCCACACGGAAGACACTCTCTGTCCTGGGTCCTCCTGCCCTCCGGCCGATGCCTGCCCCTCCGATGTTGAAGGCCCTGAGCCTTCATGGCTCCCACCACGTTGCTGCTGCTGCTGTGCCTCTGCCCGTGCACTGCCTCCTGCTGCCTGCACATCCTCCGCCGGCTGGGGTGCAGTCGTTGATGTGGCCACCCCTGCTGGACGACCGACTCCCGACTGTGGCAGGGATGCCTCCTCCACCAGCGTGGCCGCACCGTCAGAGGCAGCTCCACAGGGCACCCAGGTGACTGATGGGTGGGAAGATGGCACGGAGGACGACTGGCGCGTAGGGGGTTCAGTTGAGGAGGGGGTCATAGCAAGCCCCATCATACGGAGGAATCCGGCCTGGGTGACCTGTCCCAGCAAGCTGACGTGGTCAACGAGCCATTCGAGATGACGTGCAGTCTCCTCATGAAAAGACTGCAGGTCACCTCGCATGGCCCGTTGACGCAATGCCACACCAGTCAGAACAGGCTCAACCCGGACCCGGATAGCCACGTCCGCAGGCAGAGGAAGGCCAGTTGTCGTGAGCTCATCCCCTGCCTGAAAATGGGTCTGGACATAGGCATCCCTGCTGGTGCAAGATGATGCAGGGACAGGATCAGGGACAGGATTGCACACAGGTACCTCCGCGGCGGCCTGTGCTGCCTCCTGTCCCTGGTCCTGCACTGCACCACTAGCACCAGTGGGATCCCCACCTCCAGACCCCGTCTCTGTTGCTTGCACGGCCTCCTCCTCCACCAAACCCCCCACCAACCTGGTTGACTCCAGGCCATCTTCCCCCGTTGGGCCCTGTGGGGTCCCAGCTGCCCCTTCTGATGCCGAGGAGTCCAACTCCAACCTCTGCCTCTTGGACCTCCCCCCGGCAGCTGCGGCCTGGGACGCGGCACCGGACTCCTCACTCCCTGACAAGATGACAACATGGGAGGGGAGCCGGGCCTTGCGTCTCCGTCTGGTGGTGGGATCCCTGCTGCTGTGCTCCACAGCACCTTCTCCGCCCTCTTCATCAGTTGACGCGGCAGGCAGGGAGAAATAAAACACAGGCATCAGGGCACTGTACAATGGACACATACACACATGACAGTTGTACATGAGTGGCATTGGCAAACCTCAGACATGTCATCACAATCCCCAACACACAAGTCATTTCAACTCGCACACATGAGCCATACCACAGCCATATCGCAACTGCCAGCACCATCCATACACATACAACAGCATGAGCAGGCAAAGGTGAGCCAGACATCACATGCAACACAGGAAGTGCACCACACATGTACACTCACCACCACACTTGCATCCATGTGTACACCTCTGGCAAGTGTCGCAGTGTTCAGATGGGCATCCATGTCACATCTGCCTATCAGGCTTCCACATACCGCTGTCACATGCATCCATGTTGCATCACTGTTGCACCATTGTCAAATGCACACACATGTACATGTACACAGTGCTGATACATGCAGCTGAAAACAACATACATGCGTGACATCACGGACATGTCTACTGACATACATATTCATCCAAACATGTGTGCCCACACAACTGCATTTGGCATGCAAGCCTACACACACAAGCACCATCCATGTCTCACACATTCCAGCCCTCGCATGTGTTAGCCCCACGGCCCTGTACACCCCCACCCATAATCGACCCCATACAAACAGATGTGCAACCTGCACACTACTGAATAATCACCACACACAGAGCTCACAATCAGGATGCATGTACACTTACCGCTCGACTCCAGACGGGTCTGCCTCTCAAGGACCTGGACGTGGAGCGCTGGGGATATGCGTTCCAGGACCCTCATCTGTTCTTCCGACAAGTGGCCCCGGTGCCCCTTGGCATCTGCTGCCTTCAAGAGGCGCCGGGCCTTGTTCAGGGTCCTGGACCTGAAGTCCTCCTAGCGCTTCTTGGCATGTTGTAAGTCGCGGACTGCCACCCCCTCCGCGTTGATGGCAGTCACGATGTCAGTCCAGATCCGAGTCCGTCCTTCCTTGTCGGCGCGGGAACTTCCAAAGAGGGCATCATACTGCCCCAGAACTTGGTCCACCAGGACACCAACTTCGGTGGCACTGAAGCTGGTGCCCCTCTGCCTCTCTGGCCAGGGGTTGTCAGTGGTCTCAGATGGTGTTTTCCCCGACACGACAACCCCAGGGGCAGGAGTGGGTGGGCAACTGGGTCCTGGGGCTGGGCTGTGGAGCGATGGAATCCCAGTCGGGAGTCTTCGGTTCCAGCAGGGGTGGTCACAGCAACAGCACCCATGGCTGATGTGCAGGCAGCAAATGGCAGGGCACGTGGGCAGCAGGCAGTCAGGTAGCAGCAGATGGCAGGTGGGAGCGTGCTCAGGGCTCTGGGGGGCAGTAGTTCGGCCTTCTGGGCAGGAACGTGGTCTTCCATGTGCTTACGCGTGGCCAGCTTGATACGGAGTGATTTGGCATGTGAAAATCCTGCACGTCTGCGTGTAAATCGAGGAAAGGCCCTTAGCGCGTATGCACGTCAGCACGCATATGCGATTTCATTGGACCAAAGGCCCTTAGCGCATGAGCGCGTCTGTGACGTGATGCGCCCGGGTGTTTCCCTCATTACACGTGATGACAGAGCATACGTGGATTTCCACCAATCACGTGTGGAACTTCCTGCGCACCCCAGAAATACATGTACCCAGGCCAATTGCGTGTACGATCACTTCCCTCCGATTACACGCGATGACACTCGGACATGCAGTTTTACCCCGTGTGCTCGCATATGCGATTTCATTGGCCCAAAGGCCACCATGCGCAGCTGTGACGTCACGCGCATGGCCGTAGAGAATGGCGCGTGTAAAAATGAAGAAATACACGTCCGAGTGTCAAAGAGCGTAATTGGTGGAAATGTCCTCATTGCGTATGCGCGTCTGTGACGTGTGTATAAAAGGTACGTGTAGAACGCCATTTCCTTGTTTGTGCTTTTCGTGGAGAGCGAGTGGGTGAAATCTGTACTTCTTGTCGGTTCACACGCGATTTACTTCACGGCGTTTCCAGTTCGTACTCCCTGTTACCTCTGACAGCTTTTTCTCTTTTCCTCTTTTTCCTGGGCCTGTTTCCTCAAACAGCTTCCCGACTACTGTTGTCCTGTCTCCTCAGACAGCATACAATTCTTCTTTTGGTGGGGCTGTTGCCAACGCGCACACGCGCATATTTTTCACGCTTTTGTTCCTGGCGGACGGTGAGTCGCGCACGTATCTAACATCTGTGCTTGCCCCGTGTGTTGCGTACCCCTTCAGAGGTCATTCTAGGCTGCGTGTGACACGCATACATTCATTCTTGTGTTCCTGGGTGCCACAGCGTAGTGCAGGTTTATTTTTCCACGCACGTGGTCTAGGAGGGGTTGCGTGCACCTTACTTCGCCTTTTTGGGGTGTCTGTGTGTTGCGTGACCCGTCATCTTTCCCCAGGGGTGACATACAGCCTTGCTAGAGCACTAGGGTATGATTACCATCTGGTACCCAACCCCTTTGACCCCCAATTGCCCAGGACAATAGTTCACATCGACTCCCATACGCACAATAATATCAGTGCCATGGCTGGGAGGCGAACAAACCGTAAGGGTGGCAAAGGTGGCCGAGCCCCAAGTGGTGGCCGTGGTGGATCCGGTAGGGGACGTGGCCGTGAATTGCAGGGTGCCCCTAGCCCCCCATGTGTGGAGGAGCAGTCAGGGACACCCATGCCCCCTCCCTCCCCCCCAGTTGAGGTTACCGTGGCTGACACCATCCATGCTCAGCCCTTGTTGGACCAGCCCACTGTGGAACCAGACCTGGCACAGGGTGACTCCATGGCTGACTTCCAGGTCAGCAGGTCTAGGCCACGTGTGCCGGTGAACATTGGTGTCATCAGGCCACGTGGATGAGGGCCAGCTAGGTCATCTGCTGCCCTGCGTAGGCAGGCTGGGGAGGCTGCAGGGGCAGCTGCGCTTCCATCCACCCCACCTCTCACACACCCATCCAGGACAGTGTTGGTCCAAGTCCATCATGCTGACATTCCCCCTGACACCATCACACTTGAGATAATGCCTGCACCAACTCCCATGCTGAGTGTGCAATCCCACGCTCCTGCCCCTAGTGTCCAGAGCGGCGCAGGACACTCCGGATCCCCACCACCTTCCAAGCGGAAGAGGAAGAGTGCTCGTCCAGTAGAGGCTGATGCTCCAGACACGGCTACACAGTCTGGCCCGTCAAGGAAGCCCAGCTTCAATGAGGCCGAACTGAATGCACTTGTAGAGTATGTGTCCGCACATGACCGTGAAATGGTGATTGTTGCAGGATCCAAGACCACACCTGCACAACGTCAGGCACACTGGCAGACCATTGCGGACATCATAAGTGCCCTTGGAATCGTGAGGCGCACAGCTAATGAATGCTACAAGCGCTGGAATGACCTGAAGCGCAGGGCAAAGAATAAGCTGGCCTCAAGTCATGCCGCAACTCTAGTTACTGGAGGTGGGTCTCCAGCAGACGACATATAACTCACTCCACATGAGCAGGTTGCTGGGACCTACGCCACAGAGGAACAGATCCAAGGCATGGGAGAAGTGGCAGATTACGAGGCATTGTCAGGTGAGTGCACATGCATGTGTGTGTCATCCATGTGCATGGTGTGTGTGGGAGGGCTTCTGTTTGGGTGCCAGGGGAGGGTATGTGTGCCTGAGTGGTTCGGCTCACCCATGTGCCTCTTCCTAAACATTCTTGCCAACAGCTTTTGGGTATAGCAGCATCCCTTCGGCCAACATTAGACATCCAGCCCAACACCACCCCAGTTGCCCTTGGAGTGTCATCTTGCCACTACACTGTTGCTCATTTACCTCTGTTTATTCAGGCAGATTGTTTGCATACCACCACTTTTACTCGGGATTTCTCAGTCCTATTGTCACATGTCTGACATGGCTATGGTACAGTGGACTGGCTCAGTTTCGTGGACATGATTAGTTTGGACATGTCCCTGTGCTATATGACCATTTTTGACTGGCAGCTGCATGTTAAACATGTGAACCATTACAATGACAATAATCAATCATATGAACAAACTGGACTGAATGAACAATTGGTGACCTCCTCTCCCTCTTCACTTCATGGCTAGGGTGCATGCCATCTGTGTGATGGCATGTGTATTTGACCTGCCAATCACTGGCCAATGTGTGATGCCACTGCTAGGCAGCATGCAGCAAATGTGTTCATCTTCCATTTTGGTGTCATCAATGTGTGCCATCTGCCTCCCCATCACACGCAGTGACGGTGCATGCATGGGAGTGTTTTAGTCATGTGGGACATGTCAATCAAGTACTGTTTCTGTAGCCTCTCAGCCCTCATTGTTTGCCATAGTGCTAATGCCTGTTTCCATTTGTTTTCTTTTATGTCTTTGCAGGGGAAGACGCACCTGATACTGCTGGGGTTGTGGAGATGGTGCAGACCCAGGAGGGGTCTGAGGGCCGACCGACCACCAGTGAGGGACGTGGTGTGGTGGTGGGTGAGAACCCACAACTGCTGCAGGTCATGCTCTCAAGGGGTGTCTCTGGCTGCACCTCCCCCGAGCTGTACTCAGGTGTTGATTCGGATGATGAGACCTACGTGCCGTCGCAGGTGAGTGTTCCTGGGAGGGATTCTGTTCTGTCCGACCCACCTGCACCAGGGTTAGAACCCTCAATGGGGATGTCAGTGTTGGCAGGTACGCCTTTGGTGGTTACAGATGCAGGGTCACACTCCGCGACATCTGATCCTGTTCCTGGGACAGCAGATCAGAGTGGGAATGCAGTCCTGCAGCCTCAGGCAGTGCCGGCACAGCAAGGCGCAGTTCGCCTTGCCCCAGACAGGTGTGGTGCCCGCCGACGTGGTGGCCGTACGCCACCTGGAAATACCGCATGGGAGCAATCCATTTACGGTATGGCAACCCAACAGGCAGCATCATCAGAGATGATGGCTCAGGCCATGGATAGGGTGGCCACTTCCATTGTCCCCCGCGAAAGGCTGATGGAGCGACTACAGCAGGCAACCGACTCCATCTGCCAGTCACACAGGGAGGACATGTTGGCGTCTGACAGGGACAGGCGGGCGGCACTGGCGACTCTGCAGGAAGCCATCTCCATAGAGTCCCAGGGCCACAGGGAAGCCCTGAGGCAGGAACGCCTTCACCTCAGGACGACTCTTGTTGAGCTTGAGGCTTCAACAAACCGAAGGACAGAACAGCAGCTGGAGCGTCTCAACCGTACGCTCTCAGCTGAGATGCAGGCAACTAGGGCGGAGGTCCGGGCATCCCGTGAGTTGTTGCATGGGGACCTCCGCACACTCATCCTCCAGAACAAGACCTACCACAACCGCATGCTTGCAGCCATGGAGGAACAGACTAGGGCTTTGCGTGGGCTGCCTCCCATAGTGCCACCACCTCCGGATGCAGCTGCAGAGGGTGAGGATAGCGACAGCAGTGATACTCCCACAATAGGGTAGCCGTGTAGGCCATGAGCCCATGGAGGTGTTTTTTTTCCGCAAGATCCACACAGGTGGGTTTTGGTGTGCACCCTGTCCTTGGACGTCGTGGGTGGCCTCCCCAACCCCCCCGGGCCCATTAATGGCCATTTTTTATTTTTTTTATTTTTTTATTTTTCCATTTTTTTTTTGGGACAGTGTGTTGCCTTGTGTGGCTCCCGTGGGCATACGCTGCATTGTGGCTGGGCACATGCAGGCTTGTCATGGATTTGGTTCAGATGCTTGGGTTTTTGTCACACACACCCCTCCTGCTTCCCGTTTCCATGGGCTTGCAAAGGGTGTGCCCAAGTGACATTGATGTACATGGTGACATAGGACTCCCATGAGCTGTGTGAGCAGTCTGTAGTCAATACTGTGTATACATTCATAGTGCATATTGTTGTTGTATTGTACACTGTGTGGTCTATTGATATGTGCCTCTGCATCCATCTCATCCTCCATATTTGCAGGTCCATTCCTCATGTCTTCACAATGCGG
Source organism: Ambystoma mexicanum (assembly GCF_040938575.1). Lineage (NCBI taxonomy): Eukaryota > Metazoa > Chordata > Amphibia > Caudata > Ambystomatidae > Ambystoma > Ambystoma mexicanum. Next base: position 360,327,917 of record NC_090939.1, read on the forward strand.
TCCACCTTGGAACTGGAGTCCATGTTGTAAGCAGTGCACCTACACTCTTGCGTGGCGCTAACACTGTATACTTGGAAGTGTTCGGAGGGCTGTCATCATCAGGTGGTGAGGCTAGCTAATTGTTAAGTCTGTAATGTCATGTTTAAGGTAGGTTGGAGGTTGTGTAGGTGATTGGTATTCTTGGTAAGTATTTGGTAATGTGGGTTGTAGGTCCTGCATTACTGTGAGCATTTCATGTGTGGACATGTTTCCATTAGGGACACTGTAGCTGCTGACACTTGGGGCATGTTGTGGGGATTAATTTCTTTCCTCTCACATTGCATGACATGCCATGGTGTGTTGTGTGGCCGTGCCGGGGAGGGGATGGGTGACATGGCACTGTTTTCATGTAGTATTTTGCAAGTGGGTATTCATTTCTGCAGCATGGAAGTGTCTTTTCATGACACTGTATTGGTGGTGTTTGTGTAGGTAGGGATGCACACATTGTGACACTTCCACATGAACAATCTCAGGCTGCTATGGTTCTGACAGTTGACAGTCCCTTTGTTCGTCTCAATTGTCAGGTCGAGTCATCATTGCTTATCAGATGGTATGTGCCAGGCCTGTGTGCACTCCACTGGGGTTTGATTTCTATGTGAAGTAATTAGCCACCAGCTGCGTACGGGCTGCCTCACCCCGTGCCCTCTTCCCTCCATGCGCAGCGGGCGTGCATGTGGTTGGGGATGTGGGGGCACCACCATGTCCACGGCCAGGCCCCGGCGTGTTGCAACATTGTGCAGGACACATGCTGCCACTATGATCCTGCACACTACTGGGGGGGGCATATAACAGCTGCCCGCCAGAACGGTCAAGGGAGCGAAAGCGTGACTTGAGCACTCCGAATGTGCGCTCCACTATGCCCCGGGTTGCAATATGGGCTGTGTTGTATCTTACCTCTGGAGGCGTGATGGGGTTCCGAATTGGCGTCATCATGTGGGTGCTCAGAGGGTAGGCACTGTCCCCTGGTGAGGAGGTGATGGGTATCATTAGTGGGGTAGTGACATAACTCTGCATCTGACATGCATGCATGTGCAGTGGCATTCATACTCACCAAGCAGCCATGTATCGCCATGCCGCCCAGCTTCTAGGTCCCGGCTTCGGGTAGACATTCTAAATGAAGCTGTCGTGGGTGGACCCTGGATAGTTGGCATATACTGAGGTGATGATTCCCTTAGCATTACATACTATCTGCACGTTGATGGAATGCCAGTGCTTGCGGTTCCTATAGATGTGCTCAGATGCCCTGGGGGGACCTAGTGCCACATGGGTGCAGTCAATGGCACCTAGCACTTTTGGAAATTGTGCCACACCGTAGAAATCGAGGGTGGCTGCCTGCCTTTCTGCAGGTGTCCTGGGCAGGTATATGTGCCTACGGACTGATGGGCGTGCAGTGATGATGTTCAAGACCTGGTGTAGGCAGCGTGACTGTGTGGCCTGTGACACCGCACCCACTATGGCACTTGTCCGCTGAAATGATCCTGTGGCCAAGAAGTGCAGTACATTGAGGACCTTCTCCAGGGGGCTGAGTGCTTGGGAGCACAGGGTGGGTGATGTGAGGTCATCCTCCCACTCGCTGACCAGGTCCAGTATTATGTGTGGGGGAAACCTGTACCTCCCATCCACCTGGTCATCAGGCATCGCAAAAAGGCTGGTTCTGGGAGTGAAAATTCAGGCCCTCACTATCCTCCTCCTCCTTTGGTAACCCACGGCCACCGCTGCTAGGAATGGTATATTCATCCTGGCGTATGAGCTTGTTTGTTGTTTGCGCGCACTTTTATGCTGCGCGGGTCGATGTACGCCTGCTTCATGCTGGCGTACGTGTCTCAGGATTGGACCATTTTTCTGCACGTCGTAGGCGAACGTGTGAATCCTCCCGCCCACCCCAGGAATACACGTAGCACGCTCTCACAGGCACAGTCACGGGTAAATATTCCCGCCCACCCCTGGAATACATGTAACCCACTCTCACAGGCTCAATTGCGTGTGGAAGTTCACGCGCACCCCGAAGTACACGTACCCAGGCCAATCGCATGTGGGACTTCCCGCGCACCCCGAAGTACAAGTACAATCGCGTGTGGAACTTCCCGCGCACCCCGTAGTACACGTACCCAGGCAAATCGCGTGTGGAAGTTCACGCGCACCCCGAAGTACACGTACCCAGGCTAATCGCGTGTGGAACTTCCCGCGCACCCCAAGGTACACATACCCAGGCCAATCACGTGTGGAACTTCCCGCGCACCCCGAAGTACACATACCCAGGCAAATCGCACGGCTGGGGGGTGGGGGTGGTGGGAGACATGAGTGGGGGCCTGGTGGAGGCTGCCCCTGCACTGCTGGGGGTGGGGGTAATAGGGGACATGAGTGGGGGCCTGGTGGAGGCTGCCCCTGCACTGCTGGGGGCTGGGGGTGGTGGGAGTCATGAGTGGGGGCCTATTGGAGGCTGCCCCTGCACTGCTGGGGGGTGGGGGTGGTGGGAGACATGAGTGTGGGCCTGGTGGAGGCTGCCCCTGGTGGATGGGGGGTGGGGGTGGTGGGAGACATGAGTGGGGGCCTGGTGGAGGCTGCCCCCGGTGACTGGGGGGTGGGCGTGGTGGGAGACATGAGTGGGGGCCTGGTGGAGGCTGCCCCTGGTGGCTGTGGGATGGGGGTGGTGGGAGACATGTGTGGGGGCCTGGTGGAGGCTGCCCCTGGTGGCTGTGGGATGGGGGTGGTGGGAGACATGAGTGGGGGCCTGGTGGAGGCTGCCACTGCACTGCTGGGGGGTGGGGGTGGTGGGAGACATGAGTGGGGGCCTGGTGGTGGCTGCCCCTGGTGGCTGTGGGATGGGGGTGGTGGGAGACATGAGTGGGGGCCTGGTGGAGGCTGCCCCTGCACTGCTGGGGGGTGGGGGTGGTGGGAGACATGAGTGGGGGCCTGGTGGAGGCTGCCCCTGGTGGCTGGGGGGTGGGGGTGGTGGGAGACATGAGTGGGGGCCTGGTGGAGGCGCAAGGAAAAGCCTTCAAAATCCCCAAATAATCGCAAAGGGCTGCGCTAACCCTGGACCAGTTCACAGGGCTGGCAAACAGCAAATGCCAAGCGGGGAACGTGTATTTCAGTGGTTCACGGGAAGTTCCACACGCGATTGTCCTGTGTACGTGTGCATCAGGGGTGCGCGGGAAGTTCCACATGCAAAATCAGCAGGGTACGTGTATTTCAGGGGTGCGCGGGAAGTTCCACACGCGATTGGCCCCGTGCGAGCAGGGTACATGTATTTCAGGGGTGCGCGGGAAGTTCCACACGTGATTGGCCCCGTGCGAGCAGGGTACGTGTAATTCAGGGGTGCGTGGGAAGTTCCACACGCGATTACAGCAGGGTACGTGTATTCCAGGGGTTCTGGGGAGTACTACATGTGAATTGGCCGTGTGGGTCCTCCCAGGTGTTCGCTCTACAACCTCCACGGCCCCTGCAGGCAGCCCACACCACGGGGGACTACCCTGCACCCCTGCTCATGTCCCGCAGGCACCCCATCCACCATGGGCATGCCCCCCAGCCAACCCACATGTCACCTTGCACTACTGATCAACAATGCATGTCTCCCACCACCCCCACCCCAAGCAGTGCAGGGGCAGCCTCCACCAGGCCCCCACCCATGTCTACCACTACCCCCACCCCCCAGCCACCAGGGGCAGCCTCCACCAGGCCCCCACTCATGTCTCCCACCCCCCCCACCCCCCAGCAGTGCAGGGGCAGCCTCCACCAGGCCCCCACTCATGTCTCCCACCACCCCCACCCCCCAGCAGTGCAGGGGCAGCCTCCACCAGGCCCCCACCCATGTCTACCACCACCCCCATCCCCCAGCAGTGTAGGGGCAGCCTCCACCAGGCCCCCACTCATGTCCCCCTGCACCCCCACCCCCCAGCAGTGCAGGGGCAGCCTCCACCAGGCCCCCGCTCATGTCCCCTATTACCCCCACCCCCTCGCAGTGCAGGGGCAGCCTCCACCAGGCCCCCACTCATGTCCCCCTGCACCCCCACCCCCCAGCAGTGCAGGGGCAGCCTCCACCAGGCCCCACTCATGTCCCCCTGCACCCCCACCCCCCAGCAGTGCAGGGCCAGCCTCCACCAGGCCCCCACTCATGTCCCCCAGCAATGCAGGGGCAGCCTCCACCAGGCCCCCACTCATGTCTACCACCACCACCACCCCCCAGCCACCAGGGGTAGCCTCCACCAGGCCCCCACTCATGTCCCCCTGCACCCCCACCCCCCAGCAGTGCAGGGGCTGCCTCCACCAGGCCCCCACTCATGTCCCCCTGCACCCCCACCCCCCAGCAGTGCAGGGGCAGCCTCCACCAGGCCCCCACTCATGTCTACCACCACCCCCACACCCCAGCCACCAGGGGCAGCCTCCACCAGGCCCCCACCCATGTCTACCACCACCCCCACCCCCCAGCCACCAGGGGCAGCCTCCACCAGGCCCCCACTCATGTCTCCCACCACCCCCATCCCCCAGCAGTGCGTTGGCAGCCTCCACCAGGCCCCCACTCATGTCTCCCACCCCCCCACACCCCAGCAGTGCAGGGGCAGCCTCCACCAGGCCCCCACTCATGTCCCCCTGCACCCCCACCCCCCAGCAGTGCAGGGGCAGCCTCCACCAGGCCCCCACTCATGTCCCCTATTACCCCCACCCCCCCACTGTGCAGGGGCAGCCTCCACCAGGCCCCCACTCATGTCCCCCTGCACCCCCACCCCCCAGCAGTGCAGGGGCAGCCTCCACCAGGCCCCCACTCATGTCTCCCACAACCCCACCTCCCAGCAGTGCAGGGGCAGCCTCCACCAGGCCCCCACCCATGTCTACCACCACCCCTACCCCCCAGCCACCAGGGGCAGCCTCCACCAGGCCCCCACTCATGTCTCCCACCACCCCCACCCCCCAGCAGTGCAGGGGCAGCCTCCACCAGGCCCCCACTCATGTCTCCCACCACCCCTACCCCCCAGCAGTGCAGGGGCAGCCTCCACCAGGCCCCCACCCATGTCTACCACCACCCCCACCCCCCAACCACCAGGGGCAGCCTCCACCAGGCCCCCACTCATGTCCCCCTGCACCCCCACCCCCCAGCAGTGCAGGGGCAGCCTCCACCAGGCCCCCACTCATGTCTACCACCACCACCACCCCCTAGCCACCAGGGGCAGCCTCCACCAGGCCCCCACTCATGTCCCCCTGTACCCCCACCCCCCAGCAGTGCTGGGGCAGCCTCCACCAGGCCCCCACTCATGTCTACCACCACCACCACCCCCCAGCCACCAGGGGCAGCCTCCACCAGGCCCCCACTCAAGTCCCCCTGCACCCCCACCCCACGGCAGTGCAGGGGCAGCCTCCATCAGGCCCCCACCCATGTCTCCCACCACCCCCTACCCCCCAGCAGTCAGGGGCACCCTCCACCAGGCCCCCACCCATGTCTACCACCACCCCTAACCCCAGCCACCAGGGGCAGCCTCCACCAGGCCCCCACTCATGTCTTACACCACACCCACCCCCCAGCAGTGCAGGGGCAGCCTCCACCAGGCCCCCACTCATGTCTCCCACCACCCCCACCCCCACCCCCCAGCAGTGCAGGGGCAGCCTCCACCAGGCCCCCACCCATGTCCAACTCATGTTCCCCAGCCAACATGTCATCACAATCTAGATCCCTGGTCCCTATGGTCAGCCTCCAAATGCAAAACACCCACCCGAGTATTGCATCCACCCACTCATAATTGGCAATTACATGACAGAACACCAATTGCAAGTTCCGAAACAAACACATTTCCCTCACATACACCAAATGGGTGTCAGTGAATCTCAAAAGCCATATCATGATATGCATTAAACCAATGAGATGATACTACACATTGAGGTTTGATAAAAAAAAAGTATTGAAGGAAACATAAATAGAATCAAAAATAAAGAAACAGAAATGGGAATGTACATAAATGAAAAGAAGCATGTCTGTGAAAAAAAGCAAAACCAAATATCAAAATCTAAAGTAATGGTGTCCAAAGTCACTGTCCAGAAAACAAAATCCAATGGGAAATAAAATAGAAAGCTATTGCTCCATGGTTAAAATGTGAAAGAAAAATACAATCCAACAGTGAACTATGTACATACGAACAAGCCAGGGTCCATTATCCCAACAAAAGAAAGGAAACCTATCTAACTACACTAACTAATAAAATAAACTATATACAAAAATGTGGCCAATGTCCGAAAGGTCCAAAATAAATCCTAAAAAAAATGAAACCTAACACTACCTACATAACTATGTACAAGGGCAGCGGGCTACTTTGACGGCTCACTTGTGGATGTCCCGGGCCAGGGCATCATCGAACTCCTGCTCAATGTCCCCGAGGCGGTCCTCCTCCATGGCCCCGAGGGTCCGCAGGGCTGTCGACGTGTCCACCTCCAACCCCCTGCGGATTGCCTCGAGGCACTCGGCCCGCCTCAGGGCCCTCCGCATGGAGTTCTCCGCCCTGACCATTGTGAGCCGTGCCTCTTCCGCCCGCTGCTGCTCCGCATCTATGGTGTGGCCCAACCACTGCCACACGGAAGACACTCTCTGTCCTGGGTCCTCCTGCCCTCCGGCCGATGCCTGCCCCTCCGATGTTGAATGCCCCGAGCCTTCATGGCTCCCACCACGTTGCTCCTGCTGCTGTGCCTCTGCCCGTGCACTGCCTCCTGCTGCCTGCACATCCTCCGCCGGCTGGGGTGCAGTCGTTGATGTGGCCACCCCTGCTGGACGTCCGACTCCCGACTGTGGCAGGGATGCCTCCTCCACCAGCCTGGCCGCACCGTCAGAGGCAGCTCCACAGGGCACCCAGGTGACTGATGGGTGGGAAGATGGCACGGAGGACGACTGGCGCGTAGGGGGTTCAGTTGAGGAGGGGGTCGTAGCAAGCCCCATCATACGGAGGAATCCGGCCTGGGTGACCTGTCCCAGCAGGCTGACGTGGTCAACGAGCCATTCGAGATGACGTGCAGTCTCCTCATGAAAAGACTGCAGGTCACCTCGCATGGCCCATTGACGCAACGCCACACCAGTCAGAACAGGCTCAACCCGGACCCGGATAGCCATGTCCGCCGGCAGAGGAAGGCCAGTTGTCGTGAGCTCATCCCCTGCCTGAAAACGGGTCTGGACGTAGGCATCCCTGCTTGTGCAAGATGATGCAGGGACAGGATCAGGGACAGGATTACACACAGGCACCTCCCCGGCGGCCTGTGCTGCCTCCTGTCCCTGGTCCTGCACTGCACTACTAGCACCAGTGGGATCCCCACCTCCAGACCCCGTCTCTGTTGCTTGCACGGCCTCCTCCTCCACCAAACCCCCCACCAACCTGGATGACTCCGTTCCATCTTCCCCCGTTGGGCCCTGTGGGGTCCCAGCTTCTGCTGCCGAGGAGTCCAACTATAACCTCCCCCTCTTGGACCTCCCTCCGGCAGCTGCGGCCTGGGACGCGGCACCGGACTCCTCACTCCCCGACGAGATGACAACATGGGAGGGGAGCTGGGCCTTGCGTCTCCGGCCGGCGGTGGGATCCCCGCTGCTGTGCTCCACAGCACCTTCTCCGCCCTCTTCATCAGTTGACGCTGCAGACAGGGAGAAATAAAACACAGGCATCAGGGCACTGTACAATGGAAACATACACACATGACAGTTGTACATGAGTGGCATTGGCAAACCTCAGACATGTCATCACAATCCCCAACACACAAGTCATTTCAACTCGCACACATGAGCCATACCACAGCCATATCGCAACTGCCAGCACCATCCATACACATACAACAGCATGAGCAGGCAAAGGTGAGCCAGACATCACATGCAACACAGGAAGTGCACCACACATGTACACACACCACCACACTTGCATGCATGTGTACACCTCTGGCAAGTGTCGCAGTGTTCAGATGGGCATCCATGTCACATCTGCCCATCAGGCTTCCACATACCGCTGTCACATGCATCCATGTTGCATCATTGTTGCACCCTTGTCAAATACACACACATGCACATGTACACAGTGCTGATACATGCAGCTGAAAACAACATACATGCGTGACATCACGGACATGTCTACTGACATACACATTCATCAAAACATGTGTGCCCACACAACTGCATTTGGCATGCAAGCCTACACACACAAGCACCATCCATGTCTCACACATTCCAGCCCTCGCATGTGTTAGCCCCACGGCCCTGTACACCCCCACCCATAATCGACCCCATACAAACAGATGTGCAACCTGCACACTACTGAATAATCACCACACACAGAGCTCACAATCAGGATGCATGTACACTTACCGCTCGACTCCAGACGGGTCTGCCTCTCAAGGACCTGGACGTGGAGCGCTGGGTATATGCGTTCCAGGACCCTCATCTGTTCTTCCGACAAGTGGCCCCGGTGCCCCTTGGCATCTGCTGCCTTCAAGAGGCGCCGGGCCTTGTTCAGGGTCCTGGACCTGAAGTCCTCCTAGCGCTTCTTGGCATGTTGTAAGTCGCGGACTGCCACTCCCTCCGCGTTGATGGCAGTCACGATGTCAGTCCAGATCCGAGTCCGTCCTTCCTTGTCGGCGCGGGAACTTCCGAAGAGGGCATCATACTGCCCCAGAACTTGCTCCACCAGGACACCAACTTCGGTGGCACTGAAGCTGGTGCCCCTCTGCCTCTCTGGCCGGGGGTTGTCAGTGGTCTCAGATGGTGTTTTCCCCGACATGACAACCCCAGAGGCAGGAGTGGGTGGGCAACTGGGTCCTGGGGCTGGGCTGTGGAGCGATGGAATCCCAGTCGGGAGTCTTCGGTTCCAGCAGGGGTGGTCACAGCAACAGCACCCATGGCTGATGTGCAGGCAGCAAATGGCAGGGCACGTGGGCAGCAGGCAGTCAGGCAGCAGCAGATGGCAGGTGGGAGCGTGCTCAGGGCTCTGGGGGGCAGTAGTTCGGCCTTCTGGGCAGGAGCGTGGTCTTCCGTGTGCTTACGCGTGGCCAGCTTGATATGGAGTGATTTGGCATGTGAAAATCCTGCACGTCTGCGTGTAAATCGAGGAAAGGCCCTTAGCGCGTATGCACGTCAGCACGCATATGCGATTTCATTGGACCAAAGGCCCTTAGCGTGTGAGCGCGTCTGTGACGTGATGCACGCGGGTGTTTCCCTCATTACACGTGATGACAGAGCACACGTGGATTTCCACCAATCGCGTGTGGAACTTCCTGCGCACCCCAGAAATACAAGTACCCAGGCCAATTACGTGTACGATCACTTCCTTCCGATTACACGCGATGACACTCGGACGTGCAGTTTTACCCCGTGTGCTCGCATATGCGATTTCATTGGCCCAAAGGCCACCATGCGCAGCTGTGACGTCACGCGCATGGCCGTAGAGAATGGCGCGTGTAAAAATGAAGAGATACACGTCCGAGTGTCAAAGCGCGTAATTGGTGGAAATGGCCTCATTGCGTATGCGCGTCTGTGACGTGTGTATAAAAGGTACGTGTAGAACGCCATTTCCTTGTACATGCTTTTCGTGGAGAGCGAGTGGGTGAAATCTGTACTTCTTGTCTGTTCACACGCGATCTACTTCACGGCGTTTCCAGTTCGTACTCCCTGTTACCTCTGACAGCTTTTTCTCTTTTCCTCTTTTTCCTGGGCCTGTTTCCTCAAACAGCTTCCCTACTACTGTTGTCCTGTCTCCTCAGACAGCGTACAATTCTTCTTTTGGCGGGGGTGTTGCCAACGCGCACACGCGCATATTTTTCACGCTTTTGTTCCTGGCGGACGGTGAGTCGCGCACGTATCTAACATCTGTGCTTGCCCCGTGTGTCGCGTACCCCTTCAGAGGTCATTCTAGGCTGCGTGTGACACACATACGTTCATTCTTGTGTTCCTGGGTGCCACAGCGTAGTGCAGGTTTATTTTTCCATGCACGTGGTCTAGGAGGGGTTGCGTGCACATTACTTCGCCTTTTTGGGGTGCCTGTGCGTTGCATGACCCGTCATCTTTCCCCAGGGGTGACATACAGCCTTGCTAGAGCACTAGGGTACGATTACCATCTGATACCCAACCCTTTTGACTCCCAATTGCCCAGGACAATAGTTCACATCGACTCCCATACGCACAATAACATCAGTGCCATGGCTGGGAGGCGAACAAGCCGTAAGGGTGGCAAAGGTGGCCGAGCCCCAAGTGGTGGCCGTGGTGGATCCGGTAGGGGACGTGGCCGTGAATTGCAGGGTGCCCCTAGCCCCCCATGTGTGGAGGAGCAGTCAGGGACACCCATGCCCCCCCCCTGGTTGAGGTTACCGTGGCTGACACCATCCATGCTCAGCCCTTGCTGGACCAGCCCACTGTGGAACCAGACCTGGCACAGGGTGACTCCATGGCTGACTTTCAGGTCAGCAGGTCTAGGCCACGTGCGCCGGTGAACGTTGGTGTCATCAGGCCACGTGGATCAGGGGCAGCTAGGTCATCTGCTGCCCCGCGTAGGCAGGCTGGGGAGGCTGCAGGGGCAGCTGCAGCTCCATCTACCCCACCTCTCACACACCCATCCAGGACAGTGTCGGTCCAAGTCCATCATGCTGACATTCCCCCTGACACCATCACACTTGAGATAATGCCTGCACCAACTCCCATGCTGAGTGTGCAATCCCACGCTCCTGCCCCTAGTGTCCAGAGCGGCGCAGGACACTCCGGAACCCCACCACCTTCCAAGCGGAAGAGGAAGAGTGCTCGTCCAGTAGAGGCTGATACCCCAGACACGGCTACACAGTCCGGCCCGTCAAGGAAGCCCAACTTCAATGAGGCCGAACTGAATGCACTTGTAGAGTATGTGTCCGCACATGACCGTGAAATGGTGATTGTTGCAGGATCCAAGACCACACCTGCACAACGTCAGGCACACTGGCAGACCATTGCGGACATCATAAGTGCCCTTGGAATCGTGAGGCGCACAGCTAATGAATGCTACAAGCGCTGGAATGACCTGAAGCGCAGGGCAAAGAATAAGCTGGCCTCAAGTCATGCCGCAACTCTAGTTACTGGAGGTGGGTCTCCAGCAGACGACATATAACTCACTCCACATGAGCAGGTTGCTGGGACCTACGCCACAGAGGAACAGATCCAAGGCATGGGAGAAGTGGCAGATTACGAGGCATTGTCAGGTGAGTGCACATGCATGTGTGTGTCATCCATGTGCATGGTGTGTGTGGGAGGGCTTCTGTTTGGGTGCCAGGGGAGGGTGTGTGTGCCTGAGTGGTTCGGCTCACCCATGTGCCTCTTCCTAAACATTCTTGCCAACAGCTTTTGGGTATAGCAGCATCCCTTCGGCCAACAATAGACATCCAGCCCAACACCACCCCAGTTGCCCTTGGAGTGTCATCTTGCCACTACACTGTTGCTCATTTACCTCTGTTTATTCAGGCAGATTGTTTGCATACCACCACTTTTACTCGGGATTTCTCAGTCCTATTGTCACATGTCTGAGATGGCTATGGTACAGTGGACTGGCTCAGTTTCGTGGACATGATTACTTTGGACATGTCCCTGTGCTATAGGACCATTTTTGACTGGCAGCTGCATGTTAAACATTTGAACCATTACAATGACAATAATCAATCATATGAACAAACTGGACTGAATGAACAATTGGTGACCTCCTCTCCCTCTTCACTTCATGGCTAGGGTACATGCCATCTGTGTGATGGCATGTGTATTTGACCTGCCAATCACTGGCCAATGTGTGATGCCACTGCTAGGCAGCATGCAGCAAATGTGTTCATCTTCCATCTTGGTGTCATCAATGTGTGCCATCTGCCTCCCCATCACACACAGTGAAGGTGCATGCATGGGAGTGTTTTAGTCATGTGGGACATGTCAATGAAGTACTGTTTCTGTAGCCTCTCAGCCCTCATTGTTTGCCATAGTGCTAATGCCTGTTTCCATTTGTTTTCGTTTATGTCTTTGCAGGGGAAGACGCACCTGATACTGCTGGGGTTGTGGAGATGGTGCAGACCCAGGAGGGGTCTGAGGGCCGACCGACCACCAGTGAGGGACGTGGTGTGGTGGTGGGTGAGAACCCACAACTGCTGCAGGTCGTGCTCTCAAGGGGTGTCTCTGGCTGCACCTCCCCCGAGCTGTACTCAAGTGTTGATTCGGATGATGAGACCTACGTGCCGTCGCAGGTGAGTGTTCCTGGGAGGGATTCTGTTCTGTCCGACCCACCTGCACCAGGGATAGAACCCTCAATGGGGATGTCAGTGTTGGCAGGTACGCCTTTGGTGGTTACGGATGCAGGGTCACACACCGCGACATCTGATCCTGTTCCTGGGCCAGCAGATCAGAGGGGGAATGCAGTCCTGCAGCCTCAGGCAGTGCCGGCACAGCAAGGCGCAGTTCGCCTTGCCCCAGACAGGTGTGGTGCCCGCCGACGTGGTGGCCGTACGCCACCTGGCAATACCGCATGGGAGCAATCCATTTACGGTATGGCAACCCAACATGCAGCATCATCAGAGATGATCGCTCAGGCCATGGATAGGGTGGCCACTTCCATTGTCCCCCCGAAAGGCTGATGGAGCGACTACAGCAGGCAACCGACTCCATCTGCCAGTCACACAGGGAGGACATGTTGGTGTCCGACAGGGACAGGCTGGCGGCACTGGCGACTCTGCAGGAAGCCATCTCCATAGAGTCCCAGGGCCACAGGGAAGCCCTGAGGCAGGAACTCCTTCACCTCAGGATGACTCTTGTTGAGCTTGAGCCATCAACAAACCGAAGGACAGAACAGCAGCTGGAGCGTCTCACCCGTACGCTCTCAGCTGAGATGCAGGCAACTAGGGCGGAGGTCCGGGCATCCCGTGAGTTGTTGCATGGGGACCTCCGCACACTCATCCTCCAGAACAAGACCTACCACACCCGCATGCTTGCAGCCATGGAGGAACAGACTAGGGCTTTGCGTGGGCTGCCTCCCATAGTGCCACCACCTCCGGATGCAGCTGCAGAGGGTGAGGATAGCGACAGCAGTGATACTCCCACAATAGGGTAGCCGTGTAGGCCATGAGCCCATGGAGGTGTTTTTTTTTTGCAAGATCCACACAGGTGGGTTTTGGTGTGCACCCTGTCCTCGGACCTCCTGGGTGGCCTCCCCAACCCCCCGGGCCCATTAATGGCCATTTTTGATTTTTTTTATTTTTTTATTTTTCCATTTTTTTTTGGGACAGTGTTTTGCCTTGTGTGGCTCCCGTGGGCATATGCTGCATTGTGGCTGGGCACATGCAGGCTTGTCATGGATTTGGTTCAGATGCTTGGGTTTTTGTCACACACACCCCTCCTGCTTCCCGTTTCCATGGGCTTGCAAAGGGTGTGCCCAAGTGACATTGACGTACATGGTGACATTGGACTCCCATGAGCTGTGTGAGCAGTCTGTAGTCAATACTGTGTATACATTCATAGTGCATATTGTTGTTGTATTGTACACTGCGTGGTCTATTGATATGTGTCTCTGCATCCATCTCATCCTCCATATTTGCAGGTCCATTCCTCATGTCTTCACAATGCGGTCCACCTTGGAACTGGAGTCCATGTTGTAAGCAGTGCACCTACACTCTTGCGTGGCGCTAACACTGTATACTTGGAAGTGTTCGGAGGGCTGTCATCATCAGGTGGTGAGGCTAGCTAATTTTTAAGTCTGTAATGTCATGTTTAAGGTAGTTTGGAGGTTGTGTAGGTGATTGGTATTCTTGGTAAGTATTTGGTAATGTGGGTTGTAGGTCCTGCATTACTGTGAGCATTTCATGTGTGGACATGTTTCCATTAGGGACACTGTAGCTGCTGACACTTGGGGCATGTTGTGGGGATTCATTTCTTTCCTCTCACATTACATGACATGCCATGGTGTGTTGTGTGGCCGTGCCGGGGAGGGGGTGGGTGACATGGCACTGTTTTCATGTAGTATTCTGCAAGTGGGTATTCATTTCTGCAGCATGGAAGTGTCTTTTCATGACACTGCATTGGTGGTGTTTGTGTAGGTAGGGATGCACACATTGTGACACTTCCACATGAACAATCTCAGGCTGCTATGGTTCTGACAGTTGACAGTCCCTTTGTTTGTCTTAATTGTCAGGTCGAGTCATCATTGCTTATCAGATGGTATGTGCCAGGCCTGTGTGCACTCCACTGGGGTGTGATTTCTATTTGAAGTAATTAGCCACCAGCTGCATACGGGCTGCCTCATCCCGTGCCCTCTCCCCTCCCATGCGCAGCGGGCGTGCATGTGGTTGGGGATGTGGGGGCACCACCATGTCCACGGCCAGGCCCCGGCGTGTTGCAACATTGTGCAGGACACATGCTGCCATTATGATCCTGCACACTACTGGGGGCGCATATAACAGCTGCCTGCCAGAACGGTCAAGGGAGCGAAAGCGTGACTTGAGCACTCCGAATGTGCGCTCCACTATGCCCCGGGTTGCAATATGGGCTGTCTTGTATCTTACCTCTGGAGGCATGATGGGGTTCCGAATTGGCGTCATCATGTGGGTGCTCAGAGGGTAGGCACTGTCCCCGGTGAGGAGGTGATGGGTATCACTAGTGGGGTAGTGCCATAACTCTGCATCTGACATGCATGCATGTGCAGTGGCATTCATACTCACCAAGCAGCCATGCATCGCCATGCCGCCCAGCTTCTAGGTCCCGGATTAGGGTAGACATTCGGTAAATGAAGCTGTCGTGGGTGGACCCTGGATAGTTGGCATATACTGAGGTGATGATTCCCTTAGCATTACATACTACCTGCACGTTGATGGACTGCCAGTGCTTGCGGTTCCTATAGATGTGCTCAGATGCCCTGGGGGGACCTAGTGCCACATGGGTGCAGTCAATGGCACCTAGCACTTTTGGAAATTGTGCCACACCGTAGAAATCGAGGGAGACTGCCTGCCTTTCTGCAGGTGTCCTGGGCAGGTATATGTGCCTACGGACTGATGGGCGTGCAGTGATGATGTTCAAGACCTGGTGTAGGCAGCGTGACTGCGTGGCCTGTGACACCCCACCCACTATGACACTTTTCCCCTGAAATGATCCTGTGGCCAAGAAGTGCAGTACATTGAGGACCTTCTCCAGGGGGCTGAGTGCTTGGGAGCACAGGGTGGGTGATGTGAGGTCATCCTCCCACTCACTGACCAGGTCCAGTATTATGTGTGGGGGAAACCTGTACCTCCCATACACCTGGTCATCAGGCATCGCAAAAAGGCTGGTTCTGGGAGTGAACATTCGGGCCCTCACTATCCTCCTCCTCTTTTGGTAACCCACGGCCACCGCTGCTAGGAATAGTATATTCATCCTGGCGTATGAGCTTGTTTGTTGTTTGCGCGCACTTTTATGCTGCGCGGGTCGACGTACGCCTGCTTCATGCTGGCGTACGTGTCTCAGGATAGGACCATTTTTCTGCACGTCGTAGGCGAACGTGTGAATCTTCCCGCCCACCCCAGGAATACACGTAGCACGCTCTCACAGGCACAGTCACGGGTAAATATTCCCGCCCACCCCTGGAATACATGTAACCCACTCTCACAGGCCCAATCGCGTGTGGAAGTTCACGTGCACCCCGAAGTACACATACCAAGGCCAATCGCGTGTGGGACTTCCCGCGCACCCCAAAGTACACGTACAATCGCGTGTGGAACTTCCCACGCACCCCGTAGTACACGTACCCAGGCAAATCGCGTGTGGAAGTTCACGCGCACCCCGAAGTACACGTACCCAGGCTAATCGCGTGTGGAACTTCCCGCGCACCCCGAGGTACACATACCCAGGCCAATCGCGTGTGGAACTTTCCGCGCACCCCGAAGTACACATACCAAGGCAAATCGCATGGCTGGGGGGTGGTGGTTTAGGGAGACATGAGTGGGGGCCTGGTGGAGGCTGCCCCTGCACTGCTGGGGGGTGAGGGTGGTGGGAGACATGAGTGAGGGCCGGGTGAAGGCTGCCCCTGCACTGCTGAGGGGTGGGGGTAATAGGGGACATGAGTGGGGGCCTGGTGGAGGCTGCCCCTGGTGGCTGGGGGGTGGGGGTGGTTGGAGACAAGTGTTGGTGATCACTAGTGCAAGGTGACATGTGGGTTGGCTGGTGGGCATGGCCATGGTGGATGGGTTGCCTGTGGGACATTAGCAGGGGTGCAGTGTAGTACCCTGTGGTGTGGGCTGCCTGCAGGGGCCATGGAGGGTGTAGAGGGAACACCTGGGGGAACCCACATGGCAAAATCACGTGTAGCATTCCCCCGCACCACCGAAATACACGTACCCTGCAGGAATCGCGTGTGAATCTTCCGCGCACATCGGAATACACGTACCCAGGCCAATCGCGTGTGGAACTTCCCGCGCACCCCCATCTAGCCAGGCCAATCGCGTGTGGAACTTCCCGGGCACCCCGTAGTACACATACCCAGGCCAAGCGCGTGAGGAACTTCCCACGCACACCCACACCTACCCAGGCCAATCGCGTGTGGAACTTCCCGCGCACCCAGGAACACGCGCACACGCTATTTTTCACACAGCGGGTGTCTGTGTTTGTCGGGGCCCATTTGCACCTCATTTGTCCTAGAGGGCCACTGTATGGGCCATTCATCATGGCTGTATATGGGTGCTTTTTGTTAGCGCACATTTTGGCGCACATTTTTTTGAGTCGCAGCGGCGCTACCGCCTGCTTTCTTGTGGCGTACTTGTTTGGCCCTGTGCGCGTCTTTGACCGTGCGCTGGTTTGCCCTATTCGATTCCATGAATACGGGTTGTAGGCGAGCGTGTGGGCATTCCGCGCACTTGCCTCCTGTACTTCCCCCGTGACGCCCATATTTTCATGCGTTGTTCCCCATTCCGAGTGTTACGCCCCGTGTTCCGCCTACTTTTGTGATGTGCGCCGCGCTATGTGCGAATTCGCAGTGGCCGTGGCGCACGCTGTTGGATGACCTGTGCGCCGGCGTGCGCGGCGCACATTTTTAGCGCACATCCAATGTTTTTCTCGTGCACGGACTTCCATGAATCGCTGTGCGCTGGTTTTCCTGCGATTTTCGCACTTACACTGCGATTTTCGCACTTTTCCTGCGATTCGCACGTTTTGGCACCTCTGCACGGGATTTTTCAGCGCACATTAATTCCATGAATCGACCCCTTAGTCTTGTTGTGTCTTGTTGACACATGGGTAGTGCCATACCATGTATGTCCAGATTGTCTGTGGAGCAAATTTCTGTCATTGGTTGCATTTCTTTTGGTACTCCTGTTTGGGTAGTATGTGTCCAGTAAATTGTTTTTCAAAATGTCTTGGCTGTTGGGATCATTTTTGCAATTGTTTCTATGTCGTCATATGATTTGAGAACTCTTTTTTCTAGATTTATCAGGACCAAGACATAGCCATACTATATTTTCCGATTTTCCATACAAAGCAGTACCGGTTAAACGGTGTGCAGCTTCATAGCAGCCACATTCTCTATGAGAGAGCATTTTTTTGCCTAAGCTGTACAATTTCTGAGACAGTGTTTTGTCCGATGATAGGTCATCCCACAGGTCTTGACGCTCTGTTTTTTCTGCTTTGGTTAAGTAGGCTGTAACATATTGTGCAACTGCAGTGGAATTGTCTGCAATGTACTGCACATCTATGTTTGCATTCCATAAGAGGGCAATGATTGTATTGTTATCATTGATATATTTTGCTTCTTCTGTTCTTTTTATGTAATATGTGTTCTAAGGTGATTTACCTTTAACACTATGGGGGTCATTACGAGTTGAGCGGTAAGTGTTAACGGTCACCGGTAATGATGCCGGTGCCAGTAAACCCTTACCATCTGAAGTGGGAGAATGGGACAAAAGGCTCCCCCCAATTCCCTCGTGTCCCTGGCCTAGAGGATCGCGACCCCGACACCCGCCACGAGATGAATTTGCCTATCTACCAGACGACCAAATACCCTGGTACAGGAACATACGGATGTGCCCACCAGCCTGCCCACCAGCCTGCCCCGCTCAAGCCGACACCTGCGGCATAGATGAACTCGACTGAACCATTCAACAGTAAATAAACACATCGTTAGAGATGCCATGACGACCATGCACACTGGACACTCCCACACAAATCCACACGAAGAACATATTCAGTGCTATGACGTAGGTGACGGACACACCCACTGACGCGCATCTTTATTATTTTTCACATAGGTTTTTCATAATGCAGAAATGCAAGACGCACAAAGCACTCATCTAAAATGCCTGCTGACGCTTCTCCTAACCCATGCATTGTGATGAAAAATGCAACGAAGGCATGATACTGGATATGAAGCAATATGATACCGTAACTTAAAGTGCCGTGCATTAAACATCCCCACCTATACACCAGGCCCAAGTAGGCCGCAAGCGAGAGCCTCCACGAACATTGAACGAACAAGAGTACAATTGCTGACCCTGCAGAATGAGCCCAGCGAGAACCGACAGCCAAGGGGGCAATGTTGCGACTCGCATGCCACAAGCCGAAGCCAAGGTCACACCTGCAAACTAAGCCAGACACACACAGTGGAAAATACAACATTAAATGTGCATAATTCTGCCTCAACCACGGTCTCTCCTCACGTGACCAAGCCGAACCTGACAGGGTGCCAGACCCAGGAGGGAGAAGTCGCCTGTGCCCCACGCTTGAGACACAGGCTGCAACAATAAAATGACCCAATGGACACCTACAGTGGTGCGAATAGTCTGCTCTCAAGCATATGAGCAAATCCACGCATTGTCTGCATAAACACATAGTTACATATTGTTGCAAATGGCAGGTACACCGCGAGCTGGGAACTATGATGGTCCCAGGCTGGGGGGCTCGCGAGTGGACCAATCAGAACATGGGGCACTCATCACTGACGCCATTAACATTAGCCAATCATCAGGGGTCTTTGTGTAACAATTTTCATGTATCTAATAGGAGGGACAACCCAAGTATACCACCTGACTGACCCTTAACCACTAACAACGTTCTCTATACGTATGCTATACTAACCCTACCACTCGAGGAACCAATCCAGAGTGGCGATAGGTTTTTTGCTAACTTTCACAGGTGACACAAGTAGCGTGTCATACTGAAGCAAAAGGGGCCTGCAAGCCCCACGAATTTCGAGAGTCAGGACGGACGGGTACGATCCTAGACCCATCCCTGCCGTTGTTCAATAAACAGCAGAACCACCTTGCTTCTTGTGTGTGTCTCATACTCATTTTTGGGATACGCGGGAGGAGTTGGGGCCTCCCTGCCCGTAGGTCCGCGGACGGCCCAGCCGACCCTGGGAGAATTTTCCCCCCGACACATCCTATTCCGAGATCCCTTAGCGGGTCCCAGCAGGAACGGCTGGTCTGGTCCCCCTATAGGGGCCCAAATGGGAATGGGGATTGGTTAACTGAATGGGGACTAACCAGGTCTGCATAGGTTGCAATGTCCCGGTATGTCCCCATTCAGCCACACCGGGCCCGGGTTTGGAGGCAGCCATGGCGCTAATAGTGCCATAGCTACCTCCAAACTCGTAATGACCCCCTATGTCTAACTGAAGACTTGAAGTTGTTTACTTGACCTGTTGCTGTAACTATTCTAGGGAAACCAAAGCGGCATTTGGTGTAGTATTTCCCTTTGTTTTTGTATCTGCAATGACAATATTTCCCACATTTGTGTCCTTGAAATTGTAAAATGTGTGCATGAAGATAACTATTTGTTGCTTCTGAAGGAATTTCACAAGTGACATATTTTTCGATAAACTGTGTAACAGAGGCATCACTTTCTTGACCAAATTTAGGAGCATCTTTAATCTATAAAAGCATCAGGATAGGCGATGCTCCTCTGGCTTGGTATTATTTTCTCCAAAAGAAGTGTTGCACTTCTCTTAGGGGAGGAACAGTTTTGTTACAAATAAAGTGAAGCATAGCAATGAAGCGATGATGGAAATATCTTGAATCATTAACAGGATCTAGAGAACGAGGTAATCCAGGTGTTAGTACATCTCTGTTTGTCTTGTTTTTGTTATGCGTAGGAAATCATGTTAATCTTCCCATGCATATTCAGCACAATTTAATGTAACAAACCAAATGGGTGGTTTCTTATCATACAATGTCAATCTCCGTGACGTCAGAACCATTACTCTTTAGCACCACGCATGTTTGCTAACAGATTTGTAATGCTTGATTGTAAACCCTCATCTTTTTCTTGCACTTTTTGTAGTAATTGCGTAGCTGACATATTTTGAAAATGGGTACCTCATTTCAATGTGTGTGCAACTCCGTAGCATAGAGTTGCTAGTTCACTTTCAAAAAGTAGGTGGAATATGTATTACACATTTCGTCTAAATCTGGGATATTCAGAATACATTTGCAACGAGCGGTATTCTGATGCTGTTATCTGAGTGGGTCTATTATCGTACCTTCCTCTTTTCCCAGTAGGAAAGAGTAGAGGAAAAGAATGTGCTTCTATACTTTTTTCCCATATGCTGATTGGTGATCCTTTGGTTTGTCGCATTTGGTATGTTTCTAGTGCATCATCTATGGTGTCTTTAGAGTGTAATGGATGAATTGTATAATGGTCTAAAATATTGCATACTGTAGCAGGATCTAGAAGTTCAAATTGACCAGCATATGGTGACTCATGAAATATTTCAGTGGTTTCCATCAGGTTTTCTTCAATATTAATTTCTTTTGTCGTATTCATTATTGTCTTTTAGATATTGCAAGGCGTTTCTAACTTTATGTAAGTCTACGAGTTGTTGCCAATTTTATTTGTCTTTTGTAGGTACACCATTTACTAAGACAATTAAAGATTGCTCTATTTGACGTTGCACTCCCAGAGTGTGTACATTTTCTTTCAGATCTAATGGTAAATAAACTACTTTGCCACAAATGCCTTTCACTAATTCTGAGGGAAGTAATTCTGCTGTTTTTGGTTGAAGGCATATTATTGCCTGATATGGATGTGCTGTTTGAATTATGATGCTCTCATATAAATTGAGTTGTTGCAAGGGTTTTGGTAGTGGGAATAATTCCAAGTTATTTGTGATAGCACGTAAAGCAGTAACTGCAAAGTATTAAGGGGTCATTTATTTCATATTTGTTTTCTGCTATAAGGTAGCAAGCTAATTCAAACCACTTGGAATCTTCATTTTCTTCTATTTTGTATGTTATGTCTACAGTTTTTGTGCTACTTTTATAAAAAGTTCTGCCGCAACACACACACACATGGTTTGGTACTTCAGTGGATGTACTTTTAAATTTTAGTATTTCTTTTTTGTATGTGTGTAGTAGAAGGTTGCCATTTGTAAAATTGTTCCGAGTCTGTTGTAACGTTATTGTATTTTGTAAGTGGCTTTCACTTCCAAAATATATTCTCTGGATATGCTCTATTTCTTCAAGTAGGTCTTTGGCCGTACCATGTAGAAGATTGTTATTTAAATTGCCTAATGCTACAGCTGGACTTTTAGCATAGTACAGTTTATAGACTAGATTTCTTATAGTTGAATGATGTGTTGATATCATTTTGATATGATGGAATGTGCTTTTGCAATTAGGTCTTGAAATGCAGGCTAATGAATGTCTTTGTAGTCCTGTGTATTTGCGCACTGGACAGGTATCCATGTTTTATAGAAGTTTCATTTTGAATTTGTCCATGCCTTTAGTTTTAAGTTTTTCACCCCCTCATCCACTGCTATGTATGGCAATTGTGTCTATTTGCTTTTGTTTGTATTCTTCTTTATTGAAATATGGTTCTGTACTGGTGGTGTGAGTCCATTCACCTCCACAGATGTTTGCGAAGCTATCTTTGCTGAAATTCAGTTTATTGAGAAGTCCTTTTTTGTAGTTTAGTACTTAGTTTTGTTAGTGGTTTCATTTGGTTTAACACTAAAATAAATAACTTCCTTTTGAGAAGGATTGCACTGTCTATGAGAGCTTCTAAGATGAATTTTCTATGGAAGGGTTGTGCATGATTTCTCTCCTGTTTTCATAAGATTCTGAAGGAACATTTTTTGTAAAATACTTTTTTGGTATGGATACTTGCCACTACATCAGGATTTATAGGAGAAATGTTATCAGTAGTGGCAGCTGAATTCTTGTTAATCACTTTCTGTTTCGTTTTACATTTTGAAAGAGGAGGCAAAGTTTTTGTACTGTAAACTTGTTTTGTTTCGCTTAATGACTCTATTAGATCTTTTGGTTGAACTTTTTGTACAAATTCTGCTAGAGATGGATGCTTATTTTGGACACTTTTATTTACATTTGCTCTACTCTGTGTTGCTTTCTACAGAATTGCTTTTTGGTAGGCATTCTTTGGGGTCTGTTGAAAAAAAGAAGGTATGTTTTGGGCTGTTCTGCAATGTATCTGTGCTGTGTGCATGAGTGTCTGAGTATGATGGACGGATGGTGAGGTGTGATTGTGCACTGGGAAGCTACAACTAGTTGGGAAGGCTATTCTTGTATTTGTGTATTACTATATTGGGGTTCAGATGACAGTAGAAAGTAAGCTAGTGGTGAGGAGAAGCACTAATTCTAAATCTAATGGTATAGAATTAAAACGGTTCTTTTTTCTGCAACACTAACATTCTATGGGCTGATTTATGGAATTTGTGTGCCGAAAAACGGGGATTTGTGTGCCATTCTGCCTGCAAATCCTTGTTTAACAAATGGGCATTTGAGGGCAGAATGGCACACAAATCCCTGTTTTTCGGCACACAAATTCCATGAATCAACCCCAGAATGTGTTTGAGTAACAGAATATTATGTTAGTACTGTAC
This sequence comes from Ambystoma mexicanum, assembly GCF_040938575.1. Classification (NCBI taxonomy): domain Eukaryota; kingdom Metazoa; phylum Chordata; class Amphibia; order Caudata; family Ambystomatidae; genus Ambystoma; species Ambystoma mexicanum. The sequence goes on from NC_090939.1 coordinate 360,350,746, forward strand.
TTACTTTTTTTGTTTGGAATGAGCAGGTTTCTTCTGAGTTGTTGTTTGTACTTCGGATGCTACTGCTTTTCAGGAGAGTGGTCTTCACTGCAATTATAAAAGAAATAAGTTAGTAATTGTATGTGTTTATAGCACTGATGTTAATTTAGACGTTGATTTTTATGTTTTTGTGATAATATTGTTTTTTGATAACTGAACATAGTGCGTGCAAGCGGTTTCCTTTGACTATGTGCAGCCTTCATATTATACTTACAATCTGTTACTTCAACATGCTTTGCAAATGAGTATAATACTGATCCGTTTGCATGTCTGCAACTATTCAAAATAAGGTGTCCTTAGAACATACCCCATGTTCGCATTGTCCGCAAACAGAATGAATAGGTCAATAGAACACATAGCCCGTCACCATGTCCGCAAAGTTGTGACGCACATTTAATTTGTTTGGGTACCTGAACTCTGTCCGTAGAACACCCGCAAGCATGTGTATTACACCCTTGGATCCTACGAACATAGAGCATGTCCGTAACTGTACCCTGCACGTGTGTCGCACTTTTAATTAGTTCGGGGACACAAACACTGTCCGTAGAACACCTGCACGCATTCGTACACCTGGCCCCACGCATTTGGTGTCCTACGGACACCCGTCCCATTCACGAATATGTCCGCGACATCATCATGTGACTGCACCCACGATAAGCGTGGGTCCTTGTTTGCGAACACAGTCTGGGCCCCCGGACACCTAAAAAGTGATTTTCTGAGCAATCCAAGTTATTTTCCTGTGAATGTTCACCCTTGCACATGTCCCAGACATTGTTCCTAGCAATCTACATAAGTTTTGGAACTTTTTGAGCCCTTTTTAGGTTTTGAAGTGTCCGTGGACAGTACAGCTGTCCGCAAAGTGCTCCCCAGCACCCCTATAACAGGCCACACCCCAGAGCTGCTCCTCATCTTGTTTTTGGACTACCAAGAGAGATGGTTCCAGAGAAATGTAGAGATGGCATCCATGGCTGTTCCTGCTGCAGTTGCTTCTGCCTCACTACCACCCCCACTCTCACCACCTCCAACACCACCACCTTCCCAAGGGCCTGCAGAGGGGAAGAGGCATGAGGATGCAGAGGAGGATGAAGATGATGACGTGGATGAGGTAGTGGAAGTCCCTACTACTAGCACTCACTGTGAATCGTTTGTGTGGAGGTTGTTTGCCACTCTTGATAGAGTACCGAAAGCTTGTACAAACAAGGTGCGCTGCACTCAGTGCCAGTTGGTGCTGAGTCGTGGCTAACCGGGTTTGTACAGTCATGGTACTACCTCAATGAAGCGACCCCTAAGGTTGTTCCACGGTGGGGCTATTCGTAAATTTGTACCTTGTGATAAATGTAGTAGGTTGAGTTCTCCTGCAGAATCCTCTGTTTCTGCTCCTGCTACCACAAGACGCACTCCTGTGGGGCAGCACATCCATCCAGCTGCCTCACAGGCCATACGTCATGCTGTTGTCCCATACCTTTCGAGGGTCACAGTGTTATGTATGCACTGCGACACAGTTCTCTGCAGGGGGAGACCCTTCAAAGTGCTTTCAAGGCTGTGGTCCGGGAGCATGAGAAGGACTGCACACTACCTGAATAAGGCCCACCCTACATCTTCCTCTCTCCAACTGCCCTTTCTTATCCCCGTGGTTGGTGCCCCTTCCTTACCCTCCCTTTCCTTCCTTTCCTTATGTGTCATGTCTGAAAAACCAAAAATAAATACAAAACAACAATAAAAAACAAACAAAAGGCTTGGCTCTTTTCAGAGCTGCCTTTCACAGTTCAAAAATAGAAGTGCCAATGAAATGCTGCAGGGCCCTGTGCATTTTCAGACGTCTGCGGACAGTCCATGGACATTTAAAATGTTTTGGGGTGCTGCCCTATCCAAACCATTGCACTCCTCTCTGGGAGGAAGTGGTGGCTCTGAAAAGAGCTTTTTTGGTGGTGTTTTTTTTGTATTTCGAAAACTTCAAATGGTCAACACCTACTGGAAAAAAGATTGCTATAATTCCAAAAAGGGTTGCAATGCATTTTGTATATTTCGCAGAAAAATCTGATTGCCAGCATGAGTAAGATGTACTCCATCTCTGTGAAAAATGTGTGTATTTCGAAACATAATATTTTCATTGTGAAAAGAAGACATGCCAACATCACTGTGGACCAAATGAAGAAGAGTGCAGCCACATTTGTCTCTGCGCAATATGAGAAAAAATTACTCGGGAGTTTGGAAACATGTCCATGACTTTCCCAAGTCCTTTCATTGCAAATTGCAAAGAGATTCCAGAGACGTGTCCTAAACTGTTCCCTCCACAATGAATAATAATAATGTTTGGATGACGCTGTGTCTCCAAAGTAGCACAAGAGGTAGCACATCCAGCTACTTCATTCCACGCATTCCACGCCAGTGCACTTCCACATGAGGGAATCCAAGATGTGCAGCCACTCCACAGCGATCTGAATGCACCTCCAACCAATTTATCCACGATTCTCCCAAAATCCAGACAATCTGCCTTCTGAAAGACACATCAATAGCTATCAGCTCTCCTCTCAGGGAAAAGACTTTCTGACAAAGTCTCTCCTTACACATCACACCTAGTAAACATTATTGACCAAGCCCTTGCCCTGCTAAGTCTCATTTGCATGCCTCTCAGCCTCAAAATCCCTTTATGTAATGAGCGCTGTCCACGGACAACCGCAGTGTCTGCTGGCAAATCGTAAAATCTGAGAGTGGGTAATGAAAATTTAAATAGTGTTCCCCACTTCCACTTTGAGGTTGGCGTTGAAAAGAACCTTTTTTTAAAGGTTTTTTTGGAAACTGCTTATAAAAAATCAGCTTTTATTTTGTAATATTTTTTTTCACTTATTTTCTTTCTGATGTCTTCACATTATTCTCTGTAAAGCACTTCTTATATTTTGAAATAACATGGCATTTCCCAATATCGATAAAGAACTGCCATCTGATTTAAAATAGTCACCATTGACATAATCAGTATTGTCATTGTTACAAGACAGCATTCCAGTTCTCAACAAAAAAGCAGATATCCCTCTGTTCACCAAACACCTTGCACCATTTTTCTGGGGACAGAAACATTGGAATTGTCCCATAGTGCCCTAGGCAGTTGTTCAGAAAAAACACTTTCCCATTTGGAACAACCTCCAACACTGCCTGAACCAAGTTTTCAAGATTACTCAACAAAGTAGGAGCACTGGTGTATCCCTAACTTTCTCCACCTCTGCCATCTTCACTACACACAGCCTCTCTCAATACAAAGCAGAACCTCAACACCGGATTGGCTAATCTCCAAAATACACTCCCATTTTATGCTCAGAAGCCCTGGATGGGGAACGCCCTGTGTGCAAACACCCGCAGTGTTCGCGGAGCACGTAACACTGGGGCAGCCCTTCTACCCTTTCCACTTCACTCTCTGCATCATTCCCTCATTGGCTACTGTTAAACAGTCACACAACCATCCACCAACCACATCCAAAAACTCTACATCTAACTCCATCATCATAGTCCAGCACTTTAGATGTACTGTTTATCAATCTGAGCACAATAAGGCTGTGATTGCAAAGCACCTACAGCAACAACTACTGTAAAACTCTCCAAGATTTCTGCTTGCATATTCTTGCACATCCACATGCATGAACACATACTACAGGTATGAATATTTTCCACACACTGCATGTACAGCTCTAGTATAAATACATATAAAAAGGGTAACTGCCACTTACCCTGTATAACCTGTAAAAAAAGCGTACTGTCATTTCTCCCATCTGCAGTGATCAAGTTTCACTTGCAAAGCTGTCTGCTCTCCAAAGTTTTATTTACCATATAACCAACTGTACTGTGCAAACTCTTATTCTCTTCATTCTGTCATTTGTGTAACCACTGCCACCTATTTATCCACATTTCAACAATAATAATATTGAATGCATTATATTGCATATGATGTACATATAATTTCCATTCTATACATTCTGGATATTTAACATACATTCTATCATTTGAACTTCTTTTAGGAATGATTATAATAGTAATTAGACATAAAACACACAGCTGTCTAACAAAGTGTCATTTCATGTTAACAGATGGGAGAAATAACAGTATTATTGTGGGAGAAGGCTTTGTATTGTGTTATAAAGTGACAAGCAGCCAGGATGAGTACATTCATCTTTCTTCATGCACACAGGTAGCCAAATCATTTGAAAGGCTCCAAGCTGAAACAACACCACTGCTTCTACAACTGTTCTTCCAATCTAGACAGCTCTCTCATTCCAACGGGTTGCCCATTCCGATCTACAATTTACAACAGCATTCAACTATACACAGGTGTAGTCATGTCTATCACATCATGTACAACTATGTACAAACAGTGTAGTAAACCAACACAAACAACATCTCCCCCCTTCCCTTCAGTCTGCAACACAACACCAGACCCATCATTGCAACCTTTACTTTATTTCAGACTCTCCCATCTCCAAGCACCACAAGATCACCCAGTAGTTTGCTAACCACCTGCAGTCTGGTAAACTTGCTTTATCCCTTTGCCTCTTTCCAGGCTTTCTTATTTGAACCTTCTCCCCTACAACTATCCTGGAGAGTAATAAGCTGCTGAACCCATCAAATCCTTCTGCTTTATTTCCCACACCTTCAAAAAAGCATACATTGCATACTTTTCCCCACAGTTCCTGCCATTTACCCTGTATAAATAGCAAGAAAAGCATACAGTTATTTCTCCTATCTCCTAACATCCAATAACACTGCCTTAAAAAGCCAAACGTGTTCTGTGTGCTTACTATTGTAATCATTTCTAAGGCAGATTCTGAGTAAAATATACAAAATGCACATAGACAAAGGAAACTGCATCTACATGCTATGCACAGTTATCAGAAAGCACTACTAATGCAAAAACAAACAAATGCATGTCTACATTAACAGTCCTATCAACACACATATTTACTAACTTCTTTCTTTCACAATTGCAGTGAAGACCACTCTCCTGAAGACCAGCAGCGTCTGAAGTATGAACCAGAACTCAGAAGAAACCTAATCTTTACATCCAAAAAAGTAAGTGCAATACTGCCATAATGGTCTAACTGTTACTCAAACACTAGAATTCTAGTATTGTAGAACAAACAATTGTATTAACCCTGCAGCATTAGATTCAGTATTACTGCTTGCCACTCAGCAGCTGTATACTTTGTATTGTCATCTGAATACCTGTATATTAACACACAAATATGAGAATAGCCCAACCTGAAGTAACAGCCCATTGCACAATCACACACCTCTACATACATGCTTATCATCATACTCAGACACTCATGCACAACACACACGTACAATGCACAACATCCCAATGCACAATTTCTTTTTTTCTCAAACAGACCCCAAAGAATACCTACCAAAAAGCAACTCAGTACAAAGCAACGCAGAAGCAGACAAAATCAAAATAAAAGTGTCCAAAATAAGCAACCACCTCTGGCAGAATTTGTACAAAAAGTTCAAACAAAACAGCTAATAGTCACTAAGCGAAACAAAACCAGCTTCCAGTAAAGAAACTTTGCCTCCTCTTTCAAAATGTAAAATGAAACAGAAAGTGATTGATGTAGCCACAAGCATACCAAAAAAAATATTTTACAAAAAATGTCACGCCACAGAGTCTTTCAGAACCTTATAAAAACAGGAGATAAATCACGCACCACCCTTAAACCCTACCATAGAAAATTAATCCTAAAAGCTCTCATAGACAGTGCAATCCTTCTCAAAAGAAAATCATTTATTTTAGTTTTAAACAGAATAAAACCACTAACAAAACTAAGTACTAAACTACAAAAAAGACTTCTCAATAAACTGAATATCAACAAAGATAGCTTCCCAAACATCTGTGGAGGTGAATGGACTCACACCACCAGCACAGAACCATATCTCAATAAACAAGCATACAAACAAAAGCAAAGAAACCCAATTGCCATACAAAGCAGTGGACAAGGGTATGAAAAACTTAAGAATACCATGATGGAACAAGAAACGGTGCTCACAAGAATATCCCCAGAAAACTTAGTATCAGCTCTCCGTTCCTTTGAACCAATGTGTCCAGTCTAAAAATGGCTGTGCACATCAATGTGTATCATATGCAAAACATCTTTCAGATCTTTACGCCAGTTCTTCAATCAGTATGTGAAAGGCAAAGACAAATTGAAAATAAAACTTTTACAAAGTATGGACTCCTGTACAGTGTGCAAATACACACGATTATAAGGACATTCATTAACCTGCAATTCTGGACCTATTTGCAAAAGCAACTCCCACCATCTCAAAATGATATCAACACACCATTCAACTATAAGTAATCTGGTTCATAAACTGTACTATGCCAAAAGACCTGCTTTAGCACTAGCCAATTTAAATAGCAATCTTCTACATGTTACAGCCAAAGAACTACTCGAAGAAATAGAGCATATCCAGAGAAAATATTTTGGAAGTGGAAGCCACTTACAAAATGCAAAAGCTTTACAACAGACTAGCAACAACTTTACAGATGGCAACCTTCTACTACACACATACAAAAAAGAAATACTAAAGTTTAAAAGTACATCTGCTGAAGTACCAAACCATGTGTGTGTGTGTTGCCGCAGGACTTTTTATAAGAATAGCATAAAAACTGTAGACATTCTGTACAAAATAGAAAACAATGAAGATTCCAAGTGGTTTCAATTAGAACTCTATCGTATAGAAGAAAACAAATAAGAAATTACTGACCCCTTAATACTTTGCAGTTACTGCACTGCAAAACTCTACAACCAGACACCTTCACGTGCTATCACAAATAACTTGGAATTATTCCCACTACCAAAACCCCTGCAACAACGTAACTTGTATGAGAGTATCATAATTCAAAGAGTGCACCCATTTCAAGCAATAATACACCTTCAACCAAAAACAGCAAAACTACCTCCCTCTGAATTACTGAAAGGCATTCATGGCAAAGTAGTTTATTTGCCATTAGATCTCAAAGAAAATGCACACACTATGGGAGTGCAACGTCCAATAGATCAATCTTTAATTATCTTAGTAAATGGCGTACCTACAAAAGACAAAAAAAAATGGAACAACTTGTGGACTTACATAAAGTTAAACAAGCCCTGCAATATCTAAAAGACAACAATGAATACGACAAAGGAATAAATATTGAAGAAAACCTGAGGGAAACCACTGAAATAATTCAAGACTCATCAGAAACTGGTCAATTTGAACTTCTGGATCCTGCTACAGAATCCAATATTTTAGACCAATATACAATTCACCCATTACACTCTAAAGGCACCATAGATGATACACTGGAAACATACTAAATGCGACAAGCCAAAAGATCTCCAATCAGCATATGGGGAAAAAGTATAGAAGCACGTGCCTTTCATCTACTCTTTCCTACTGGAAAAGGAGGAAGGTACGATTATAGACCCACACAAATAACAGCATCAGAATAGCGCTCTTTACAAATGTATTCTGAAGACCCCAGATTCAGACAAAACGTGAAATACATATTCCACCTTCTCTTTGAAAGTGAACTAGCAACTCTATGCTACGGAGTTGCACACACATTAAAATCAGGTACCAATTTTCAAAATATGTCAGCTACGCAATTACTACAAAAAGTGCAAGAAAAAGATGAGGTTTTACAGTCAAGCATTACAAATCTTTTAGTAAAACATGCGTGGTTCAAAAGAATACTGGTTCCGACTTCACGGAGATGTCCGCTGTATTATAAGAAACCTTGACCCACCCACTTGGTTTATGACATTAAGGGGCCGATTCATGGAACAAACGTGCGCCGAAAATCTTTGCAAGCGCAAAAAAACAGGCGCACGCGCACACGTGCGTTTCATGGAAGTCCCTGTGCGTGTTTTCCTTGGGATGTGCGCCAAACCCGTGAATGGCGCACACGTCACTGCAACATCCCGAAAGGCGTGCGCGACGCGCACAGTGAAAGCGCACAACCTCGGTGCATACACCAGAAAGTGGGCGGAACACGGGGCGTAACGTGCGGAATGGGAAACAACGCGTGAAAATAAGGGCATAACTGGGGATGTACTGCAGGGAAACAGACGGAACGCCCACACGCACTCGAACCACATGTATTCATGGAATCGAATAGGGCAAAGCCACGCACAGCCAAAGACACGCACAAGCCGAAACACGTCCGCCACACGAAGGCAGGCGGTAGCGTCCCTGCACATTACAAAAGTGGCAACATACAGCAATTGGGCCTGTGCGAGTGGGGCACGTGTATTTCGGGGGTGCGCGGGAAGTTACACACACGATTGAGCGGGGTATGTGTATTTCAGGGGTGCGCGGGAAGTTACACATGTGATTGAGCGGGGCACGTGTATTTCAGGGGTGCGCGGGAAGTTACACACACGATTGAGCGGGGTATGTGTATTTCGGGGTTGCGCGGGAAGTTACACACGCGATTGAGCGGGGTACGTGTATTTCAGTGGTGCGCGGGAAGTGACACACGCGATTGAGTGGGGTACGTGTATTTCGGGGGTGCACGGGAAGTCACACACGCGATTGAGTGGGGTACGTGTATTTCGGGGGTGCGCGGGAAGTTACACATGCGATTGAGCGGGGTACGTGTATTTTGGGGTTGCGCGGGAAGTCACACACGCGATTGAGCGGGGTACGTGCATATCAGGGGTGCGCGGAAAGTATCACACGCAATTCCATCAGGGTACGTGTATTACAGGGGTGCGCGGGAAGTTCCACACGTGAATGTCCAGGCTATGTGTATTTCGGGGTGCGCGGGAAGTTACACACGCGATTGAGCGGGGTACGTGTATTTCGGGGTTGCGCGGGAAGTTACACATGCGATTGAGCAGGGTACGTGTATTTCGGGGTTGCGCAGGAAGTTACACACGCGATTGAGCGGGGTATGTGCATATCAGGGGTGCGCGGAAAGTATCACACGCGATTCCATTAAGGTACGTATATTACCGGGGTGCGCGGGAAGTCCCAGACGTGAATGTCCAGGCTACGTGTTTTTCGGGGTGCGCGGGAAGTTACACACGCGATTGAGCGGGGTACGTGTATTTCGGGGTTGCGTGGGAAGTTACACACACGATTGAGCGGGGTACGTGTATTTCGGGGGTGCGCGGGAAGTCACACACACGATTGAGTGGGGTACGTGTATTTCGGGGGTGCGGGAAGTTACACACGCGATTGAGCGGGGTACGTGTATTTTGGGGTTGCGCGGGAAGTTACACACGCGATTGAGCGGGGTACGTGTATTTCGGGGTTGCGCGGGAAGTTACACACGTGATTGAGTGGGGTACGTGCATATCAGGGGTGCGCAGAAAGTATCACACGCGATTCCATCAGGGTACGTGTATTACAGGGTGCGCGGGAAGTTCCACACGCGAATGTCCAGGCTACGTGTATTTCGGGGTGCGCATGAAGTTTCACACACGATTCCATCAGGGTACGTGTATTACAGGGGTGCGCGGGGAGCACCACACGTGAATTGCACGTGTGGGTCCTCCCAGGTGTTCCCTCTACACCCTCCACGGCCCCTGCAGATGGCTCACACCACAGGGGCCTACCCTGCACATGTCCTGCAGGCACCTCATCCACCATGGCCATGCCCCCCAGCCAACCCACATGTCAACTTGCACTACTGCCCACCAACGCATGTCCCCCTGCAACCCCAGACACCAGGGGCACCCTCCACCAGGCCCCCACCCATGTCTCCCACCACCCCCAACTCCCAGCACTGTAGGGCACCTGCGAGCAGGCCCCCACCCATGTCCAACTCATGTTCCTTACCACCCCCACCCCCCAGCACTGTGGGGCACCTGCCAGCAGGCCCCCACCCATGTCTCCCACCACCCCCACACCCCAGCAGTGCAGGAGCACCCTCCACCAGGCCCCCACCCATGTCTCCCACCACCCCCACCTCCCAGCACTGTGGGGCACCTGCCAGCAGGCCCCCACCCATGTCCAACTCATGTTCCCCACCCCCCCACCCCCCAGCACTGTGGGGCACCTGCCAGCAGGCCCCCACCCATGTCTCCCACCACCCCCACCCCCCAGCAGTGCAGGGGCACCCTCCACCAGGCCCCCACCCATGTCTCCCACCACCCCCACCTCCCAGCAGTGCAGGGGCACCCTCCACCAGGCCCCCACCCATTTCTCCCACCACCCCCACCCCCCAGCACTGTGGGGCACCTGCCAGCAGGCCCCAACTCATGTTCCCCAGCCAACATGTCATCACAATCTAGATCCTTGGTCCCTATGCTCAGCCTCCAAATGCAAAACACCCACCCGAGTATTGCATCCACCCGCTCAGAAATGGCAATTACATGACAGAACACCAATTGCAAGTTTAGAAACAAACACATGTCCCTCACATACACCCAATGGGTGTCAGTGAATCTCCAAACCCATATCATGATATGCATGAAACCAATGAGATGATACTACACATTGAAGTTCCATGAAAAAATATGTATTAAAGGAAACATAAATAGATTCAAAAATAAAGAAACAGAAATGTGAATGTACAAAAATGAAAAGAAGCATGTCCGTGAAAAAAAGCAAAACCAAAAATCATAATCCAAAGTAATGGTGTCCAAAGTCACTGTCCACAAAAGAAAATCCAATGGGAAATAATAATTGAAAGCCATTGCTCCATGGGTAAATTGTGAAAGAAAAATAAAATCCAACAGTGAATTATGTACAGACGAACAAGCCAGGGTCCATTATCCCAACAAAAGAAATGAAACCTATCTAACAACACTAACTAATAAAATAAACTATATAAAAAAAAGTGACCAATGTCCAAAAGGTCCAAAATAAATCCAAAAACAAAGGAAACCTAACACTACCTACATAACTATGTACACGGGCAGCGGGCTAGTCTGACGGCTCACTTTTGGATGTCCCGGGCCAGGGCATCATCGAACTCCTGCTCAATGTCCCGGAGGCGATCCTCCTCCATGGCCCCGAGGGTCCGCACAGCCGTCGATGGGTCCACCTCCAACCCCCTGCGGATTGCCTCGAGGCACTCGGCCCGCCTCAGGGCCCTCCGCATGGAGTTCTCCGCCCTGACCATTGTGAGCTGTGCCTCTTCCGCCCGCTGCCGCTCTGCATCTATGGTGTGGCCCAACCGCTGCCACACGGAAGACACTCCCTGTCCTGGGTCCTCCTGCCCTCCGGCCGATGCCTGCCCCTCCGATGTTGAAGGCCCCGAGCCTTCATGGCTCCCACCACGTTGCTGCTGCTGATGTGCCTCTGCCCGTGCACTGCCTCCTGCTGCCTGCACATCCTCCGCAGGCTGGGGTGCAGTCGTTGATGTGGCCACCCCTGCTGGACGTCCGACTCCCGACTGTGGCAGGGATGCCTCCTCCACCAGCCTGGCCGCACCGTCAGATGCAGCTCCACAGGGCACCCAGGTGACTGATGGGTGGGAAGATGGCACGGAGGACGACTGGCGCGTAGGGGGTTCAGTTGAGGAGGGGGTCGTAGCAAGCCCCATTAAACGGAGGAATCCGGCCTGGGTGACCTGTCCCAGCAGGCTGACGTGGTCAACAAGCCATTCGAGATGACGTGCAGTCTCCTCATGAAAAGACTGCAGGTCACCTCGCATGGCCCGTTGACGCAACGCCACACCAGTCAGGACAGGCTCAACCCGGACCCGGATAGCCACGTCCGCAGGCAGAGGAAGGCCAGTTGTCGTTTGCTCATCCCCTGCCTGAAAACGGGTCTGGACGTAGGCATCCCTGCTGGTGCAAGATGATGCAGGGACAGGATCAGGGACAGGATTGCACACAGGCACCTCTGCGGCGGCCTGTGCTGCCTCCTGTCCCTGGTCCTGCACTGCACCACTAGCACCAGTGGAATCCCCACCTCCAGACCCCATCTCTGTTGCTTGCACGGCCTCCTCCTCCACCAAACCCCCCACCAACATGGATGACTCTGTGCCATCTTCCCCCGTTGGGCCCGGTGGCGTCCCAGCTGCCCCTTCTGCTGCCGAGGAGTCCAACTCCAACCTCCGCCTCTTGGACCTCCCCCCGGCAGCTGCGGCCTGGAACACGGCACCGGACTCCTCGCTCCCCGACGAGATGACAACATGGGAGGGGAGCCGGGCCTTGTGTCTCCGGCTGGCGGTGGGATCACCGCCGGTGTGCTCCACAGCACCTTCTCCGCCCTCTTCATCAGTTGACGCTGCAGACAGGGAGAAATAAAACACAGGCATCAGGGCACTGTACAATGGACACATACACACATGACAGTTGTACATGAGTGGCATTGGCAAACCTCAGACATGCCATCACAATCCCCAACACAGATGTCATTTCAACTTGCACACATGAGCCATACCACAGCCATATCGCAACTGCCAGCACCATCCATACACATACAACAGCATGAGCAGGCAAAGCTGAGCCAGACATCACATGAAACACAGGAAGTGCACCACACATGTACACACACCACCACACTTGCATGCATGTGAACATCTCTGCCAAGTGTTGCAGTGTTCAGATGGGCATCATGTCACATCTGCCAATCAGGCTTCCACATCCCGCTGTCACATGCATCCATGTTGCATCACTGTTGCACCCTTGTCAAATACACACAAATGCACATGTACACAGTGCTGATACATGCAGCTGAAAACAACATACATGCGTGACATCACAGACATGTCTACTTACATACACATTCATCCAAACATGTGTGCCCACACAACTGCATTTGGCATGCACGCCTACACACACAAGCACCATCAATGTCTCACACATTACATCCCTCGCATGTGTTAGCCCCACGGCCCTGTACACCCCCACCCATACTCGACCCCATACAAACAGATGTGCAACCTGCACACTACTGAAACATCACCACATGCACAGCTCACAATCAGGATGCATGTACACTTACCGCTCGACTCCAGACGGGTCTGCCTCTCAAGGACCTGGACGTGGAGTGCTGGGGATATGCGTTCCAGGACCCTCATCTGATCTTCCGACAAGTGGCCCCGGCGCCCCTTGGCATCCGCTGCCTTCAAGAGGCGCCGGGCCTTGTTCAGGGTCCTGGACCTGAAGTCCTCCCAGCGCTTCTTGACATGTTGGAAGTCGCGGACTGCCACCCCCTCCGCGTTGATGGCAGGCACTATGTCAGTCCAGATCCGAGTCCTTCCTTCCTTGTCGGCGCGGCAACTTCCGAAGAGGGCATCATACTGCCCCAGGAATTGCTCCACCAGGACACCAACTTCGGTGGCACTGAAGCTGGTGCCCCTCTGCCTCTCTGGCCGGGGGTTGTCAGTGGTGCCAGATGTTGCAGTGCCCGACATGACAACCCCAGAGGCAGGAGTGGGTGGGCAACTGGGTCCTGGGGCTGGGCTGTGGAGCGATGGTATCCCAGTCGGGAGTCTTCGGTTCCAGCAGGGGTGGTCACAGCAACAGCACCCCTGGCTGATGTGCAGGCAGCAAATGGCAGGGCACGTGAGCAGCAGGCAGTCAGGCAGCAGCAGATGGCAGGTGGGAACGTGCTCGGGGCTCTGGGGGGCAGTGATTCGGCCTTCTGGGCAGGAGCGTGGTCTTCCGTGTGCTTACGCGTGGCCAGCTTGATACGGAGTGAAATGGCATGTGAAAATCCTGCACGTCTGCGTGTAATTCGAGGAAAGGCCCTTAGCGCGTATGCACGTCAGCACGCATATGCGATTTCATTGGACCAAAGGCCCTTAGCGCATGAGCGCGTCTGTGACATGACGCGTGCGGGTGTTTCCCTCATTACATGTGATGACAGAGCATGACATGGGTGGGGGTGAGGGATGGGTGCTGATGCCATGTACATGTATGCTGTCCATGTCTGTGTCTCTGACCTGTGTGTCTGTGACTTGTGAATGCCAGGGATGCATGACACATGTCTGTCGCAATGTTCAGGTTCACTGATGCAACCTAGTCATCCTTGTATCCACTGTGTCTGTGGTGTACGAGGCCAGATGGATGAAACTAGGGTGAAGTGTGTGCATGTGATAGGCATGGCCCATGATGCATGTGGTTCCACAACAACATTGTATGCTCCAAGAATCCCTTGGACATGTATGCTAATGTCCATAGCATGTGCCATGCCTGTTACCGCATGTGTTTTACCTGCACTGAGCCATGTGTTGTGGAGGGATAGTTTGATAAACCAGGCATTGCCTAGAGATCGAGGTACACAGCCTCTTTTTCAGGCGGCGTTGCGCTGGCCATCTTCGGGAAGGCAAAGGCCCAGTGGCAACATGGCAGGCAGTAATGGGGAATTGACAAAAGCACAAAAAGCACAATTTGTGTGCATCGGAAGGGTTGGATCCGCTGTAATTCTCACCCTATTTGCAGGTGCTGGATAGGGGCTGGACGGAATCCTGATGCTGGCTTCTCCAAGTGAAGTGGTCACTGCAGAAGCAAGGGGAGGAGGAGGGCTCCTGCCCACTCCGACGCTGCTGATGTATCTACATAGACAGGTCAACAGTTCTACCTCTGGGCTGGGACCTCTATAAAGAAATCATGCAACCCTTACTTATTCACATTCTAGAATGGGTGTAATTTTTCAACCACTTACCCACCAAGACATTTTCTCCAGTAGGAAACAGGCGGAAGGTAACACTTACAAGCTTTTATTTCCCCAGACATTCTAAATACCCAATAGGGATAACATACTCATCTATGTAGAGTTAAGGGTAAACATTCCAGCCAGCTCAGTTATCTATCTTATGCCCCTGGGGGAAAATACATGAAAAGGGAGGCTGCAGGTTTTCCCGATTCTGTTGAGAAGAAAAAAAAATGCCCTTTTGAATTTGTCGCACAAACCAGTATAAATTAAGAGATGCAAGCTGGTAGGACTCTTGGTGCATAAAACCAAATGGAATCTCATTCCCAGTCTAACATTTAGACAGGAGATGGAGGGATCCCAGGAAGGCAACATGATGGGAAGGGGGACCAATTGTATTTTTGATTGACTCAAAACTATAGGCAGAGAAAAACTCTGACTCTAGTTACGACCAGACTGAATCAAGTCTGCCAAGGGAAAAGAGCAAAGCTTCTGATACCCCAATAATACGGGATATACCTTTTACCTGGAAAACAGGGAATAGTAATGCTCCTGAAACTATGGTCACACCAATATATTCTCCAGCAAAGGTTAGAACAGCTGAACAGTTAGTAGAGGCCTCCTTAATCGGGATACCCGACAAGTGGAAGAACAGCTTTTCCGATTCCCCACCACTTAGGAAAGTGTCCTGTCTCTCTGAGACATAGAACCATTACATTTCTCAGTCCCAACATATTGTAGACTTCAACTCTTCTCTTTTGGCAATACTGCTCCTGACAAATAGGAGACCCTCAAAATAAGAGGAGAAGATGTAGACTCCCTGGTTTGAAGAAGAAAGTGAAGATGAACCTGATCCCTCATGGGAAGAATGTGGATTCCCTGTCGGTTACCAACCCCCAGAACAGGAGTGTCTTTCCTGTGGGAATGCAGGACACCCCACAAGACATTGTCCACTCAATAAACCGGAAAGCTCTACCCTACCATCACAGCAGAAATGAGGGCAGCAACAAAAATCGAACACCATACCTCACCTTCCAATGCAAGCATTATGTGTGACCATTCTAGAGAAACACAATTTTTAGAAAGTTCTCTGTACTGGAGATACAAATTGCTAAAGGATTCCAGTGATATTACAAGGGAAAACTATTTGGGCTCAAATAGTTCCTAAAAGTAGATTTACTCCCAAAGGATGTAAACCTAGATCTCTGTTACCATCTTAGGTAAAATAATTACAATTATTATTACTGGCAGTAATACCTAATTTACCAATTTAACTAGTTGTGGGAAGAAAAGTTCCACATTTCAACCAATGGGTCTTTCAGGTGGCACAAATAGGACTTAAAATGCAAAAAGACCCTGGGCCTTTTCACGAGTTGGGTGGTATCCCGGCAGGGATACAGCACAACTTTATTTGCGTTAGCGCCTGGCCATCTTGCAGCATTACCACCGGATCACGGATTTGTGTACTAACCGATATTCCCCAGATTCAAGATTGGGCGGATCGGTAAATGCGGTGGTAACACCATTACCGCTGCATTTAAGGGCTACCACCCAACTCATTATGAGGCCCTCCTGTCCATACAACTATATCCAAAATAACCCAAACTGATAATCAAGGAAGTCTTGATAGAATATCTTGATCTTACTCCCCATTTAATTTACAGGGAAAAGAAGGATTCCCCTCCCTACACCCTGTTTTGGACTGGGATGCACACAATCAGAAAACTCCTTTTTATATGGAGGATACCATTGGTTTTGAACAAAACAATGACCCTGGTGCAGGAAGCAGGATCTTTAGGGGAAGGACATGTGATGAATCCTGCAGAGTCATCGCTGGATCCAAGCCTAAAAGCTTCTTCCATGTGGCCAGGGGAAGGCAGCTGCTACCTGATCCTAACCCTGGGAGTGGTATCATGAGGGAGGATCACACAGGTGGAGATGGCTGTCAGGGAGAAGTGGGGGAGACACTGCATTGATCTTCATGTGAAGATGAGGGTCCTGTCATTCCCAAATATCTGATGGCATGCTACCATTGCACAAGTCCCTCTCATGAGGGAACCCAAGGAACCTTCTGTGAAACGTTACCATGATAGAATAAGTTGTATAACTTGGGAGTTTCTGAATCAGATGTGACATCCTCTAATGGCCATGATTCTGTCTTGGATAGAAGTCTCAGCCCTAAGGTTAAGTCACACATCACTCATCTCCTAACTCTAATAATGTGCAGTTCAACAATCAAATAGACATGAATATAACAGACTCAAACTCATTATGGACTTCAAGATCCATAATGCCTGTGGTAGAGGAATGAGGAAGAAGGACCAAGAGTCATTGAGGATGAAAGGTGCCACTGAAGGGAATATGGCATGTAGTTGTTGGAAGGCAAGGTGTCTCAGTGGGACACTTTAACCTGAAAAAGTGACCACAGCTGAGTAGTTGGAGAAGGAAAGGAGCAACAGAGGCAAAAACAGTCAGGAAAGACACGGAAGCAGGTGGAGCTGCAGCAGAGGAGTACAAACTCCAAAAGAAAAGGTGTGCGGTTTTGCAGTGTACTCACAGCAGGAAGCAGAGTATTGGTGTGGGAGACGTGCTCCAGATCCGACATGAGTTCCCTATTATGTCTCCAGCTAACAAGATCTATATTCTAGGTGAATAAAGCTGTGTCTCATTTAGCTGCATTTACAACTGTCTTTTCAGGTGCAACACAGATATCTGCTCTTGGGACTGCCTCTTTTTTCAGTGGCCTAGAGGTAGCAAGGACAGGTCCAAGGGTAGCAGAGGGGGGTCAGGGATGGCAGCTGCTACCCCTTGCTGCCCCCAAATGACGTCCCTGGTATAGACCCACCTCCAAATTATGTTGCCAAGTGTTGTGTGGTTTTGTCAAGGGGGCAAAGTTATAGGGGGACCAGATACCTTTTTAGTCCAGATAGACATGACTGGAAACACATTTGCTTGCTGCTACAGCACAAACCACTGGACAAATTGGCAACAATCTTGCATGAGGAGCAGCAGCCTTGCTCAGACAGCATGCTTTTGTAAATTTGGTGTAAATCTGTTCAGTAGATTTTTTTAAAGCAAATTCTCAACCTTCAAGGACTATTAATTTTGAAACAGACACCATGTTGGTTTTGCAGCTGTACGTATAATGCATGGACATTGCAGTACAAAAAAACTCAAAAAAATACATTTGTGGTTATTTTGAGGATTGAAGAGTATCTGGGGAGGATGTGGGAGAAATGAAAGTCATTAATGTATGCATTATTGTGAGTAAAATGGTCGTATGGTGGTTGCCGTGCTCACAGCCATTTTTGCCGTCCAAGGCCAAAACGGATAGCAGTAAGTGTCTGCGAACATCTGTTGAGAATGGTTGTGGTATGTTATATGCTACAACAATGATTAATTTGAGTTTAATACTTGTGTAATAAAATAAGTAAATCTCACTGTGGTTACAGCCAAATTGTTTAGGGCATGGTTGCAAGAGTAAGTTTCATTTGGGTTTAATGCCCCCAAACAATATGGCCATGTGCTATGGTGATAATAGTACACTTTCTTTGGGTCTGATCATGGCCACAATAATATGCTTACTTTGTGTTTAATGACTCAAACAACCTGGGCACTAGCTGTGCTGAGAATAGTATGCTTACTTTGGGTTCAATAATTATGTAGTGTTAACTATGTGACCACTGCTTAGAGGTAGAGCACTACTTTTGTAGTGAGTATAGTAGTAGTAGTGGACATTATAGTACACATTGTTTTGACAAGGCGAGCAGGCAGATAGTTTAGGGCATGGCCACATAGAGTGTGGATATAGCAGTACTAGCAATACAAATATATATTATTGTGTCCTTCGAACATGCCCCAAACAATCTGGTCACTGGCCATGACCACAACAGTATGTTTGCTTTAGGTTGAACGTCTGCAACAATGTGGCTACTGGCCATGGCTTGAATAGTGTGCTTAGTTGGACATGGAACAAGGGAACATTGTTCAAGGCATGGCCGCTTGTAATGTGGATATAGTAGTCCTAGTAGTAGTAACAACAATGGGCACAACAGTATGTTTACTTTGGGATTAATTCCTGCAACAATGTGGCTATTCACCCTGGCCTAGAATAGTGCACTTAGTTGGACATGGTAAAAAGGGAATATTGTTCGGGGCATGTCTGGATGGAATGGCTAAATAGTAGTAGTAGTAGTAATAACAATAAATATTGCTGTGGCCATGTCAGTGGATCTGGCCACTGGCCATTGCCACAACAGCATGTTTACTTTGGGCTTAATGCCTGCAAGAATTTGACTACTGGCCATGGCTAGAATAGCTTAGTTGGACACAGTAACACAAGGGAGCATCTGTGTGTCTTTGTCTGTAAAGAAAAGACAATATAGTTTTTGGCCTTACTATCATGTCTATGACGTGTGTGTGATACACTGTTATTGTATAAACATATTTTTATCATTGAGTCATGGTAAAAAAAAATGTAAGGTTGATTGAAAAAAACACTTTTTTACATTTAGTTTTAATAAATTGTGCATCTTGTTCAACTTTTTCTCTTTTTTTAAGATTGATATTTTTGAAAGGGAGACACATTTTCTATGTGTATAAAGCAGTATAGTGCTAATACCGATTTATTAAGTAATGAGATAGGTGATGGTGTGTTTTAAGTGTAATGCAATTAGGTTATGTTAATGTGTGTGTTTGTTTATGTTCAAAGTAGTTAAATACTGATTGCCATATTTTAAATGTATATTATTGTAAATGTGAATTTAAAGTGTAATTTAATGTTTAAGAAATATTAAGTAGGCATATTTTTGATTTGCTAGTAATCTTTGTTTTTGAATGTTGTTATAATGAAACCAACAACTTGTTTAATTTTGTAGCATATGCAGTGCAATGGCCTGAAGTAGTTTTGGCACCAGTGTGGTATATTATGCATACTGTTGTGAATGTTTTCTTGAGAAAAGCCACTTGTGGATGTGTGAAAATAGTAAGTGTATGGTTATTTGTAGTGCCACCTGAATTTAATATTACATATTGCGCATGCAAAGATTGTCTGAATTGCAAAATGAGAATAATATGCCATGATTTCCATTTTGATTTAGACTTTTGAAGAAGTTGCTGAAATGGAATTGCAATACAATTTGGTATGGATACATACACACATTGTTCATTAGGCACATGCTCTTCAGAAACATGGTTGCAGAGACTACATGCATGATATGACATGATATCATATGACATTTATAACGTGCCTATGCACAAGTGTTTAAAGTTATGTTTCCAAGTATGTACAATTTGTAGGATTTATTTTATAGGGATCTGTGTTGTTGCTAGTATTTCTATTAAGTGCATTATATTTTTGTGTGGATTCTCCTGTGTGTTTATGGTGACCTTAACAATTCTTACACAGTGGTCCAATTCCTGTTTTATACCTGAGACATTGTAGATAGTGTCAGGGTTGTTAGTGGCATTTATGTGGGTGATGAGGGTTTGTAAACATAGCTGTTCTGAGCCATGTAAGTACATTTTGTCCACAATGGCTGGCAATTGGAATAGACGACTGATTACTACATTTAGATAGCAAATTATTCCAGTTGTGTTGCTGAATTTAAAGCGACCAGATAATTTGGTTTCTGTTTTGTTTGAAGTTCCTGCATTTTTTTCCATTTTTTTACAGGCATTATGCAGAGATCTGCTGTAGTTTCTGATTGTACTAGATTACTTTTTAAAGGTTTTCTTTTTTGAGATACAGGGTACAAAACCATATGTGCAGTGTACAGTGCAAACAGTCTCTTGTGTTCTAGGATGCAAGGAATGTAAGTGTTGAATTTGTTTGCATCAACGTTCACTAAGAATAAACCTGTGAATGTATTCAAAGATATGAAAGGCCCATGTAACTCCTATCTTCCATGAAGACTGTGCTGCCAATGTCTACAAGTGCACCATCAAGGGTTAGACATTGTGAAATGATAATGGTAACAGCATATGAAAGAGACAGAGAGAATTGTTTGCTGCATACATACATATCTTTAAAAAGAAGGAAACATGGTGTGGTGTGGGAAATTGTTTTAGTTATTTCTCATATTTGTCAAAATGAATGATGATAAACTGGATATTGTTGAGTTAATAGTTTTTCCAATCCATGTGTGCTTGAAATAGATTTGTCTAGGTTTTTTAGTTGTGCTGCTGTTTGTTGACACATAGGGAGTGTCATGCCATGCACTTCCAGTGTGTCTTTGCAGCTGATGTGGACTATGGGTTGCATGCAGGTTATGCATATAAAGTAATTGTAGTTATTATTTAGTTGATTTGTCTTTTATGTGTGTTTTTTTATCACGTGTCTATAATATTTTGACTGTAATTTTGTTTTTGTGGTTAATATGAATAATCATTCTTTGATATAAAAAGGAAAAAAGCAAAATAATATTTATATGAAAAAATGGCTTTTTGATTAAAGACAGAGGGCCTTATTCCAAGACTGGTGGTAGTCATGGCGCTATTTGCGCCATGACTGCCACCAAAAACGGGTCCGGCACTGGTGTAGTTCAATGGGTTCTTACCAGTGTAGTCCGACCCTGGCGGGACCGGTAAGTCCCCATTGAACATGCCATTCCCCATTCCCATTTGAGCCCCAATGGGGCTCAATGGAAATGGGGAGGGCGCAAATAATGGGCTCGCGACTTGCAAGCCCGTTATTAGCGCCCTGGTCCCTTGGTGGGACCTGTAAGGGATGTGTGGTCAGACCACACGTTCCTTACGGTCCCCGCCAAGGGACATGGAATAGGGCGGTAAGGGATTACCGGCACCGGTCTCCTTACCGGTGCCCGGTATCCCTTACCGCCCACCTTGTAATGACCCCCAGAGTGTTTTGTTTAAAAGAATGATATGTCATTATTTCCTCAGATGCTAGTAAAGAATCTGAAACAGATTAAGATTAAATAGGTTACCATTAACATTTAATGATTATTCTGGCAGCATTCTCCTTTTGTGCTTTTACTTTACTTCCCCAGCTCCTAAAATTGTAGTGTATCTTCCCTCCTGTGCTCACAAGTGTATTAGGGCATCATTTGCAGTCTTATGTTTTAAATATGGGTTGATGTTGCACTGGTGTTAACCTTTAACTGTAGGAGGTCTTCAAAGACAATGATATGTTTTCCTCCAAACAGTTATTTGTATCCAGTTTTTAGGACTTGCTGCATTCTTAGATGAATTAAATCAAGCATTAGGTTGGACTCCATCCTTACTACATCTTCTAGGAGGACTTTCATTGGTAGTACAATTCTGGATACTTCAGTTACAGCTTCTGTCCATAATCTGTAACATTCTAATTTGTGTTGGTGTTCCACTGGAAGGAATAGAAGTCACTTTAAACGTATATCTCATTTATTTTACCTATGGTGCCTCAGCATCTGCCTTTGAAAGTCAAATTTGGGTGTGTTTTCATAAGTCAAATTTGTGTGTGCTTTTGAAAGTCAAATTTGGGTGTCTTTTCATAGGTCAAAATTGGGTATGTTTTTCATAAATCAAACTTGGGTATGTTTTCATAAGTCAAATTTGGGTGTGTTTTTGAAAGTCAAATTTGGGTGTGTTTTCATAAATCAAATGTGGGTGTGTTTTTGAAAGTCAAATGTGGGTGTGTTCTTGAAACTCAAATGTGGGTGTGTTTTCATAAGTCAAGTTTGGGTGTGTTTTCATAAGCCAAACTTGGGTGTGTTTTCATAAGTCAAATTTGGGTGTGTTTTTGAAAGCCAAATTTGGGTGTGTCTTCATAAGTCAAATTTGGGTGTGTTTTTCATAAGTCAAACTTGGCTATGTTTTCATAACTCAAATTTGGGTTTGTTTTTGAAAGTCAAATTTGGGTGTGTATTCATGAGTCAAATTTGGGATTGTTTTCATAAGTCATATCTGGGTGTGTTTTGAAAGTCAAATTTGGGTGTGTGATCAAGTAGGGGTTTGTTCAGCACTTGTAACTGTGGGTTGCTGCGCCTTTTGTCTCAGATCTCAGATGCACCGGCAGCCGGTAGGTAGAAACTGGAAGGCCCGTGCTCGTGGTGCCTGTTCTGTATATCCTGGTAGCTTGTTTTTAGTTTCTACTCAAATGGTGCTTTTGATGGAATTAATATACAAGAGCTTCTTGTCCCCACTCAGCTGAGTAGCTAGATAGAGTCCACAAAATTCATTGTTTCTCATTGGTTTTTATTTGATTGAATCGATTTCCTGATGAGTTCACTGTGTTTAATATAGTAAAGTCTCAGGGTGTAATTTACATTGTTTGACAAGTGGTGCCGACATGTGTTTCGACCATACATGTCTTTATCAAGGGTACCAAGGTTTAACAAGGTCCATAGATTACCACATATTTAATTTATTTAAATTGGTGAGTAGAGCAGGGTGAGTGTGAATTACCTTGAGATGCATTGGACCATATATGGTTAGGTGACATGGTATCAAAGTTTGAAATTACATTCAGTTGTTTGGTCCAGTTTGTAAAATAAACCTTTAGAGATCAATTTCAGTGTGGGATGCTTGGGTGTTGAAAGATGCATAGCACCATACATAAAGCATTATTTGTTCAGACAAACATATAGGGGGTAATGCATGGATTATTTGCGCCAAAAAAAACGGGATTTGTGCACCATTCTGCCCGCAAATCCGAATTTGTTAAACAGGGATTTGCGGGCAGAATGGCGCACAAATCCCATTTTTTTTCAGCGCAAATAATCCATGAATTACCCCCATAGTGAAGAGGCATGATTCAATTTATAGCAAGTGTGTGGGAGTGGCAGGGCCAGTCGGGCCCCCCCTCACCCATTCAGTTTAAGATGCATCACTTGCTCGACCAACAGTGGAGGACGCTTCCTATGTTTGCCCCTGTGTACATAACCAGCCCCCGTGCTGATGATGACGCAGGTGGGGCTGTTGGAGAGACACTTGGCATCCATCTTGGACACCTCCGACTCCATTTTTGGATTAGGGCTCACTGCGATACTACGAAAAGGCGTCTCTCCCCTCTGCAGTGCCTCGCACAGTGCGCTCCAAGGCCCCCCCTTTTTCTCCCTGTGTCTGAAAGCCGTGCAGCTCCATTCTCACGCCTGAGCTAGAGGTAATTTCAACAATATAAATGTAACACCTCACCCTTCCTCTGAGATCACTGTCCTGTGTGTGAACCGGCACAAATCAGGCCTCGTAGCCCATTCATCTCCACAAACATGCCTGCACCCTCTTATCTGCATTGTTGGAAAATTACTGCCAGTACAACCCCATGGCCCCGCTAGGTATTCTCTTGATGTGCCAGACGTGTAACCTTAGTGTGATGCCTACCCCAGTGTGCCCCAACTAGCAAAAGCCAACCTCTGTCACAGTATATTGCACCTTAGAACTAACAAATGTCAGCATGCCCCCTGGTTCTTTTGATGTGCCCAAACCCACCCCATGATCAATGATCCCACCTGGATCGAGCCCCCGAGTTGCAATCAACCCCCTAAAACCCCAGTGAATAATGATGTTGTTGTAAACCTAGAATTTATAGAGGATAATGATTTGTTCAAAGGATCCTCAGTAACTGTTATTTAGTGCTTGCTTGACACAATATGTTATGTTAGATTAGCTAGGGCCCGCCCGGCTTCATCGTGACCTGACCCTTACCCCACCCAGACACAGACAGCTGAACCATGTGGTATGATCGCCCCCGCCAACTGAACAACCAATCCAGTGGGAGCAACATCACACATTGTATATGTATCTAACTGCTTTATCCAATCCCGTGTCTATGAAGTCCCCTATGCAATGATGTCATGTATGATGCGATATTCTTACTTAGGCTGCCACCTTTGTAATGTTTGCTAGAGCGCTCTCGGGCAGGAGAGTTCTCTGGATGCCAAATTTTAGATAAAAGACTAACTCTTTCAGCCTGTCCTCCTGGTCTCATTCCCCACTGGGGTGTGATATATTCATTTGTATATTGGGCGTATAAGACGGGGAGTGGGCCTACATTTTGGTGACCCCTGCAACGTGATTGGAAGGTTGCCCCAAGGCTCCCGTGCCCTGCGGCGAGATCCGTGATACCCCCCATCAAAACCATCGCCTTCAAGGTCGACCAGTTTGTGCGCACGAAGGAGGGGGTCCAAGGGTTCCCACTTGCCAAATACCCAACTAAAAACTGCTCACCAGGGCGGGACACAGCTTGGTTGGGGTGCAGACCAGATTGTGGATAGACCGCGATCAGTGGCTCTCAGACCACCCAACTGAACACGTGAGTTCTGGCTCCGAGACTTTGCAAGGGGAAGAAAGGGATTGGGGTAGAAATGGGACTAAGATAACGGTGTGGGTAAAAATACAGAAGTGAATGCTACTGAGGCTTTTTCTTATCTATCCTTTATATGTCCATTAGGTTTTTGTGGTAAAAAGAAGTAAAAGAGAAGTAAGAGAGCCTAGCCCGTACGGGGAAGAAGGTGGTGCCGCATAGCATTGTCTCGTCCAGTGCAGGGAACAAGTGAAGATAAAGAGAAAAAGTAGGAGTCTCGTACATTGAGTAGGCTCGGAGTAGTAATTTAGATTATTCTTGTTATGGAATTTTGTAGCCAACCTTCTACAACTCCGCCAATTACTTCCGAGGGTGTGCGAGAGGCTATTGGATCGAAGGTAGTACATCCTATCTCCCATACCAAACCTACTATGGTATTAACAGAGGAGAAAGTCCAAGAGGAATCGGTAGGTCCGCTTCCTAACCTTACTACTCAGAACCGGCCGATACATCTAAGGGTGTACATATTGCCTCTTCTCTGGACCTCATATCTAATCCGACTTTAGAGAATCCATCTGTTCCTATTGATCTCACTAAAGACTTTTTACACCAAAAAGTTTTGTCCTGTACAGGAAGGAAAAGGAAAATTATTCAGCAAATGAAAAAAACTAAAAATCAGAAGAATGTGAAAAATATTACTTCATATACGAACCAATTTTTAAAAAATCTCTTCTTGGCAAATACTTTAGCTTCCTCAACTACTACTCCCGTTATGAAGGGGACTGGGAATTCTGCTGATCCAGGGGTTTCTTTGACCCCTATTCCTATTACGGTGGCTACTCCGGCCATAGCTGACTCACTGCCCTCTACAGCAGCTCTATCTTCCTTGCTGGATGGCTTGGTTGTTGGTCCCTCGACTAACAACATTCCCCCTCCAGTAGTGGGATTTAATATTGAGGGGGCGGTGGACTCTGCTTCTTCTAGTACTTTGATAACAGTTCCAACTTCACTAGAGCCGACTTCCATTAATGCCTCCACTGTGTTAACCACCGATATTATTGTCAAGGTAAAGGACTCCTCTTCAGCTGCAGTTATCCCAACTATCCCATCTAACTCAATATCACCGATAGACCATTGCGATTCAGAGATTACTCTGCCTACGATTACAGCACACTTGGTCAATATTGACATGGTCAAACATTTATTCCAGGAGATACTGGTTCCTAAAACTGCACATGGGGCAGTGCCTAAGTTCAATATTAGCCCGTCCCAGGATGGGGCTTTTCCTAACCTGCCTCTACCTTTGGAGCCACCGTTCGTTTCTGCTACTGAGGGTCTTAGTGCCAATATTGACTTTACAACAAGGGATGGCGATATGGGAGCCCGACTAGAGAGGGGTTCCTCTGCCCCTTGCCCTCTCAACCCAACCTATTCAAGTTTGCCTAGTGTTGATTCGTATATGGGCCGTGAAGGCCTTCCTTCTGGGCCGGATGTTGTCCATTACAATAATTCTTTCAAATTAGGTGAAAGATTTCCTGTGGGTCCAAATGTTATTCAAAATAGGACTATATTGAGAGGTGCCAGGGGCACCGACTTGGTGGTTGATTCTTTAACTCATTTCACTAAAAAGATCTCTGATTCTTTACCCGATGTATCAGAATCGAAAGTCTCCCGTGATATTATACAGCTTACCAGCCTTTGGGGCCAAGATATGCCAATTTGTCTAAACCGTGGTAATATTTTAAAGATCTTCCATCAACTTCCATTGCTCTCACTCATCTCTAGTTATGACATGGACAGCATTTTTTTTCCCATTCAGGATAGGGTAGATGTGAGTAATATCATTCTTAAATCAAGAGTGGTCCTGGACTTGATCATGGGGCTGGGTTAAAGCAACTTGGCTTTGAAGCAAATTTACTGGAATCCATTCAGTTTTCCAGTAATAACAGAGGGGGTGCAGAATATAGGGGTAATCTTACCATGGTATATCATCCGGAAAGAACGCCACAGCCCCAACGGAGGCAATTTATGCCCAAATCAAATGGAAACTTTCGCAACTGGGCACAGGTTACCGCAGGTTTGTGGAAATGAGTACCTCTGGATTAACTCAGAACCCTCTCCAAACGTTCTCCCCGTGAACACCTTTGGGTTTCTCTCTTGGAATTCGAGAGGCAGTTATCCCAACTATCCCATCTAACACCACCTCTTCACGAATTTAGATACTGTTACTCTGATTAGGGCTTCGCACTGTTTCTTTCTTCAAGAAACTTGGATGCTCACAACTCCTGTTTTAGATGGGTTTGATATTTTCTCTCAAAATGCTAAACCCAGCTTTGGAGATAGGCTGTCGGGGGGTCTCCTTATAGGATTAAGAACTTCTTTTGGTTGTAGGACTAAGTTGCTTTTGGATACGCCTTTTGGTATCCTTGCCTTGGAAGTGCTCTCTCTTGATCTTTTGGCTATTTTTCTCCTTGTTAATGTATATTGGCATTGGCACACGGGAATTTCTCCTCTTGAGCCGTATCTGCAAAGGTTAATAGATATGCTTCTTTCTTGGCGATTTTTGTACCCTAGGGGTAAACTGATCCTGGCAGGTGATCTTAACTCGGACTGCTCTATTTCCACCGAATCCAAATATGATGACCTGGGATTGGCTATGGAGGATGACTCTCGTCTAGGCCTGAAATTCGCACGGGGTCGTCGTTGGAATTCCGCCCTGGACTCAGTTGGTCTAACTTGTCTCAATGGTTATTTTGACGCCATTAATCCCCCTTCTCCTACATGGCGCAGATCTTTATCAATATCTACTTTAGACTACGTGTTTGTAAATCACTCCCTCATTCCTTTTTCGTCTAATGTTGAGGTTTCTTTTAATTCATGGAGTGACCATGGTATCCTTAGGGTCTCATTTCTCTGTCCCTTCCCTTCTAAGTCTCTGCCCACGGGGGGTCCTACCCATCTTCAAACTGTGGGTCAAGGGACAGGGGTACGGTGGACTCCTCTCAATATCAGTGTACTTAATCGTAAACTGATTTCTTCTTTTAACCATACCTCCTTTTTCTGGAAATTAGCAGTTTTCAATACAGTTCATTTTGATAGTTTTCTCAATGCTCTCCAGTCTAGTATCCATGGCCAGCTGAGGAAAGGTGTCTCTAAAACATCTCACCCTCATAGATTCGACCAAGAATTGGCCAATAGAAAGGGTCTCACTAAGAAACTCATTAGAGATGTACAAGCCCTAGATATTGAATGGGTAGATAAAAAAATAAAAAATTAAAACTATCCGCCAAAAATGTAAAAATTACTGTAAGTCTAGAAAAGCTTCTATGCTACAAAATGATGCGGAGCATATGCTTGCAGTGCTAATAAAACGAGATCTGAGAGCATTTTGGGTTACGGTAACTAGCATAGACAATGCGGCGGGGTTGACTAGCTGAACGCTATCCCTGAGCTCCAATGGGTTGAGCATTATACTAAACTATTTGATACTGGGGGTGAGGGTTTAGTTTCATTTCTTCTGGGGAACGACCCCTCTAAGGACTCATGGAAGCCGGTTATTGATACGGAGACAGTACTAGGACTCATCTGCAAAGGCAAAAAATCTAGGGTTCCGGGGCCTAATGGCCACACTAACAACACATTTAAAGCTGAGCCAGATCTCTGTGCTAACCTCCTTTCTTTGCTTTTTCAAGACTTCGTTAATTCTGGAAAGGTACCGATTAGTTGGCAAACTGCTCATATTGTTCCAATTTTTAAAAGAGGCCTCCGCACCGAGGTCAAAAATTATAGGCCTATTTCGCTTATTGATGCGGACTGTAAGCTTTTTGCCTCTATGTTGCTTTCCCACCTTAACATTTGGATTATGGAAAATCATATTCTCCCCAAACAACAAACAGGCTTTAGGGCAGGCCACTCAACTAATCTTAATGGTCTTATTCTTAGTGCCCTGCAGACTTCTACTTGGGGTAAATATGATGGTTCTCTTTACGTTGCGTCTATTGACCTGTTAAATGCATTTGACCTGGTTATCAGGTCTAGGTTATGGGAAAAATTAACTTATTGGGGCATTCCGGCCGGTCTTTTAACTCTTATCATGGCTATGTATGAAAACTCGGGGTTCATATCAGGCTTGATTTGGCAGGAACCCTCTCGAGAAGAATCAGGACACGTATTGGGGTGAGACAGGGTTGCTCGCTAGCTCCCTGTCTCTTTATCCTTTATATGGCTGATGTTGATAACTTTCTGAGAAATACAGGCATGGTGAGTGCTAAACTAGGTGATTTAAGGCTCTCATGGTTGGCTTATGCCGATGATTTTCTTCTTTTCGATCAGACTAAAGTGGGCCTGCAGAAGCTCATCTGTAAATTTGAAGAATACGCCATACTTAATGGGTTTAAGATTAACCCGAGTAAAACCTGTACTATGGGCTTCTCAAATGGGAGAACGGGGAATAACAAGGTATTGAAAATAGGTGGTGAAAATATAATTAGAGCAAATAAAATCGTCTATCTTGGTTTTTTGATTCTGGCCCAACCCTCAGCGATTGAATTAAGACAATCTCTTAGACACAAACTGCTCCCTCTCATTTCCCAATCCCTTAGATTAGATAATAAATATTGCATGTTCTCTCTTAAGCCTGTAGTAGACTTCTTTAAGGGTAAGGTTACTCCAAAACTTCTGTATGGGATGGAACTCCACTACCTGGCACTTTTGACTTTCTGGGACTCTCTCAAGGGTATCTATTGGATGAAAATTTTAAAACTGCCGAATTCCATTCCTACAGTGGCTATTAGGTATGAACTAGGGTTAGTCTCACTTCGTGCCAGGATTCTCTGGAGGGTTCGTTCACTTTTTTCAGCTCTGCTCTCTCCTAAACCTGATACTATTTATGCTGATGTGGGTCACATGATTTCTTCTCAGGGACCTTTAGTCCGCAATTTATACCTCAACGCTTTTAGTGATCTCTGTGACAAGACCCTGTTGGATATTTCGACTGATAGGGACACCCTTCTAACGAATCCCAACAAGGTCAAAGAGTGTCTTTTCAGTCATGACTGGAGCAACACAATTGAAAAATTACATTTGTATCCCTCTTTGAGAGACCTACAATTTGACCATAAGAAAAGAGGTCTGCTGTCCTTTATTTTGAATCAATTTCCCAACAGATATTATCGTTCCCTTCTCATTAAACTCAGATGGAATCTCCTTCCCACTCGGGAAGTTCTATATAAAAGGAAGGAGTTTTCTGACTTGGATCCTATCTGTCATTTCTGCAAAACGTTGGGGGTGATTGAAACTTCTCGGCATCTCTTTTTGGACTGTACTGCTTTGACATCTTTAAGGGGCAAATATTTAGCTAGATTTAATGTAATGGGGCATATGGGGGCGGATAATCTGATCTGGTCACAGTGTCTCTCTATTTCTAATATTAAGGATGGACTTGCTGTGGTGGGTTTTATTAAAGCGTTAGATTTATTCGCCCCTCTGTTATGATTATGCTCGTCTTTATGAATTTTTCAATTTCTGCAGTTTTATTTTCTGTATTAGAATTTAAAAAATGTTTAAACTTTTTTTAAATTTTAACGTTGGTATATTTTTTAATGTTGCATTGTATTTTGCACTGAACTATTCAAATCTAAATTTGTCCCTTAATATCTGGATTTTTTAACTGAAAATTGGATCTATGTTTTAATGTTTGTTTGATTATTTGAAATTTAAATGTAATGAATGTATTCCTTATTTTAAAGTGGTATTTTTGTAAAGGTTTCTTGTAAACCATATACAATAAAAAAAATAAAAAAAAATATATATTTTTCCGTGTGAGCAGAATTCTTGGAAAGGTAGCCTGAGGGGGCTTAAAGGTGGGGAGTGTGTGTGAGACATCAAGAGTGAGGGGCAATAGCATCAAATAAGCCAAAACAGAGGATAACGAGAAGGCAGTTTATGTTACATGTACTTTGTCTTTTCTGTTATTTGTTTGTCTGTCAGTAAGTACCGTTGCATTTGTAGTCTGACAAATATAATGTTTAACAAGAAGTAAAACTAACAAAATTGTGATTGATGATCAAAAATGTTCTGAATATTAGAGAGTTGTTGGAATTTTCTTTTGGTAAACGGAGGTGAAAAGTAAATTGAAAACATTTATTGACCCGGGGAGGGGAAAAGTAAAAAGAGGTGCTAAACACGAGCAAAGGTAAACACAAACGCCACTATGGGGGGGAGCACGCCACTAGCACATATTTGTCGGCCTCTCCCTCTCTATAGCGAGAAAATACAGAAGATCCATGATTAGTGGGTGACAGAAATAAAAGGAGATAGCGTACAGCCCATATGGCCAGAAGGAGGGTCCTTCGATAAGAGGGTATTGGATCTGGTATCGACACATCTACTAGTGAAATATAAAGGAGAGCAGTTGCAAAACTGAAGGGAGGTACTAGATTTGTGGCGCATGTTCGAGGAGGTAACACCTAGCAGTGAGGTGAGTAAAGACACAGTAGTAAAAAAGGAAGAGATACAGGAGGGAGGAAATGGGTGTGTAGGGGGAGAGTGTTCAACAGCACCAAAAGGGAGCGAGTCGACAGAAATGTACCCGTTGCTGGCAAGGTCTGCAGTGGGCTACAGTGAGCCCCTGCATGTTCCCGCATGCACCACCACAACACCAAGAGCATCAGCATCTCCCACCGCCCACCCCCCTATGAAACAGGAGAGCTGTATGGACCAACTATCGCGCCAACAGTAAGTTTAACACGACCGACGAGAGACTTAGATAGACAGCTAGCACATGCACAGATGGAGATAACGATGTTAAGAGCATTGTGTGACAGGAGCTAAATGTTGCAAGGGGGAGGGAAATGCCACCATTGACGACTGGTGAAGTCACACCACCATCAAGTGTTGCAGGACCAAGTATTGCTGGAGAAAGTATTGTAGGGGGGACACCAACACCACCAACACCTGTGCAGATACAAAAGGGACAAGAGCAAGAGTGGCAGTCTGGAGAGTTCCTGTTTCATTTAAATGGCAAACAGGTGAAGATAATACAACGGCAACACCAGACAGCCAACACGGAGAAGGGCAGGGGGAAAAGGAGTCAGAAGAAGAGGCAGAGGAAGTGTGGAGTGATTTAGATAAATACGAGGAAGGAGCAACAGCAGCGGGAACAACACTGCCATTCCACTTTGATCAAGGAGATGTTAGATGTTAGACATCCAAGGCCAAATTATATTATGTTATTGTATAGCACTTATGCTTAAGCTCTTGTTTTGGTACTCATTTATCAACTTCAGAAGGATGAAAGGCTGAGATGGCCTTGCTGGGATTCAAACCTGCAAATCACCCACACATCGCAGCAGTGAGCACTCAACCCACTCAGCTATCATATCGGCTATAGTAAAATGAGCAATTATTCTGTAGTGGATACCATTAAACTGGTAACTGAGATTTAACAGCAGACCAGTAAAGTTAATCTGCACGTCTGGTGCAAATCTGGCAGCATGTCAAGCCTGCATGCATCTACTTTTAGTTTCTAGGCTTCAGAATCAGAGGTTGACAAAATAGGGAAAGCAGTGCACTCACAGGACATCCCATTCTCTGGGTTGGACTGGCCGTATCGGTCCATCGGCCAGTGGCCGATGACCCTTTGGACCTGGTGGCCAGTTTTTTCCTAAGGGGCTGTTTTTTTTTCTTAAATTATGGGCCTTTTTTAAATGTATCATTGTTATAAAAATGTGGTTTTACATGAAATACTACAATTATTTCAGGGTCGGATGGGCTCAGGGCTCACGCGCCGGCTCAGGGCTGCCTGTGGGCCCTGCCTACTCTGATCTGCTGTGCATGATCTGGGCCTGCAGTCAGTGATTCGGCACGAGACACCATGGTGCTAGCCGCCACTTAGCAAGTGAAGGAAGTGCTACTTTTTTACAACAGTGGGAGCAGGCCAGGCCGAGGTCAGCCCAGCCCACTCCCAGTGTTTTGTAAAAAAGTAACACATCCTGCAACTGCTCGCAACTGCGTGCCCCACTGCCTATAATAAAAACCCCTCTCACTGCACAGCCCGTGTCAAGTCCCTTCAGTGTTAACCCCCCTCCCTTTCCCTGTGCTTCACAGGATGAATCCCCCTCGCACTTCTCCCCCTCCAACTTCCACGCCGTCGCCTATGGTCTCCTCCCTTGCTCTAAGTTTCTGTTCACGATCACGAAAAGCAGAAGTGAAAGTGAGACTGTGCGCATTGTCTCTGTTTTCCCTTCCGTTCTAAATTAAGTTTTACTAGACTGAGGGTCACTGCTTCCGAGGAGAGAGCAGACCTCTGACGTGGGCCGTGGGGGTATGTGAGTGCAGGAGGTCTGAGGGTTCCCCGTTAGAGCCCTCCTTCTGTGACAGGTAAGGAGCAGTGCATTGTGGGAGGTAGCGGCCTAAGCGTGTTTGTATGCATGTGTTATTGTGGTAGGAGCGGGACCATAGAGCCGTACATTGGGGAGGGACTGTTACTAACATACATTCAAACAAAAAATCTAACAGCAGGAAACAAGACGAAAGAGCATATTTTTCCGTGTCCTGTTTGTTTCTGCTGCTTTCACATCCAATGCCTGTTACCTTCTTATTCAATGCGAGGTTGTTTTCCTAATTGGAAAAGGCCTGTTGCAGGTATGGATTGAGAGGCACTGGCAGTGCTGTGTGTAGTCTTTGTCCTAGAGTGGATGTATAGAAGCATACATGACAATATGTCCCATTCCATGCAGAAGTTGTAATTCTATTGCAAGTGTTTACATATGTGCAAACATTATCTATTCCATTCAGGAGATGCTAGTACGCTCGGTTTTAGTCCGCTCGGTTTTAACTTTGCATTCGTGGACTTGTAGTCAGGCGCCCTCCCCCCTTCAAAACACCAGAATCAAGATTAAAACAAACCCAGACTAGTATCGACCACATGTAATGGATAATGTTGCCATGCATGTTTTTACTTTGCAATTTGGAACTTGTAGTCACCCTAAAATCAAGGAATGCAAATACCAGAATGCAAAGTAAAGACAAAAGTGGACTGGTGTATTATATACCGTGAGTGGAATAGAGCCTGATGGATGACATATGTGGTAAAGGTCGGGTTTGAGGTGCACTGACAGATGTTTGTGTGGTCTGGGTCACAGTACTGGATTAGTGGGGGTGCTGTAGCTTGCAGATCACGGCTTAGGTGTATTCACAGAGTTCTGTGCAGGCCCTAGTATTGGAATAGCAGGACGTAATGCCAGGCAGTATTGGGATGCATTGGCAATGTTTTGTGTTGCGCTTATTCACATACATATTAGATGTGTAATTGTTCTGAGGACTGTGTGTAATTTTCAGTGCTGAAATAGCATAAGTTCAGTTCAGGAGTGCGGTGCATTTCAGAAGCTGTATGTGGGCCCTCGTGATAGTGCTCTGAGTCAGAATAAAGGGAATTAGCAGAAATGTGTGTGGGTACCAGTACTTATGCTATGCCCACATTTTCTGATTTACACTTATTTTAGGAGCACTCACATTCACACAACAAAAATCTATGCAATGTGCCAGGCCTACCTCCACTGCAGTGCTTTCTGTTGAATATTGTTGAAAATGATTGCATTTAATAACTGTTCTTAAGCGATAGTTGGGATCACAAGTGTGTGCTTACTTCTTAATGCTGTTGTCAGAAGGGCAACACATATATAGGCTTACAGCCGCTTATTTTGATTCAGGCAGAGGGGTACTTTATGAATCGAGGGACTTGTGTGCCTTTTCAGCACGGAGCTGGGTGCAGTGGTAAAGTATGCATCTGTCTCCACCCAAATCCTCCGTGCAGCAAATGCGCATGCATTTCAGCCTTCATGGATTTTATGGGTGGTGATGCTCGGGTCACCACTAAATACCCACTTGTAAAAGAGGCATATTCCGTAAGGAAGTTTATCAGTGCCATCTGCTATTCACATTTCTAGCAAGTGACATTTACTGTTTGTTTTGTTAATGAATGCAGATACGATAGGGAAAGGGGCCATTTACGTGTGTATATTTACACCTGTTGTGTGCTGGATGTGTGGTGACACAGGCCAGCAATTGGGGGTTGGGTTGCCCCTTTCTACAGGGCATTGGTCAGATCCATTGTTAAGCAGGACAATGACATTGCTCCTGAAGTCTCAATACACCACTCCATTTCTCTTATCAGTGGAACAAATTGTGTATAGATTAGTCTTGGGCTAATTTTTCCTGTTGGTGCCTCAGAATATCAAGACCTTTGCTCATTTTACTATAGCCGATATGATAGCTCAGTGGGTTGAGCGTTCGCTGCTGCGATGAGTGTGAGATCTGCAGGTTGCAGATTCGAACCATCTCAGTCTTTCATCCTTCTGAGGTCGATAAATGAGTACCAACACAGGTTGGGTGATATTGTATGCATATTTGTTCTATAAAAAAGAGCTTAAGCGTAAGTGTGTGTTTTTTTGACTCGGAGGCGGCCTCTAGTACGTTGCGTACGAGCGTAGAGCGTAGGAGGTGCGGCTTGAGTCGGTGACTCTGTGAGCGCGCGAGCCCCCGAGAGCCTCGAATAACGCAGGGTCCACTTTTCCAGTGCCGCATAGACCGAGAAGTGGATTCCGCCTATCCCGCCCCCTCCAAAGTCCGGGGAAGCCACGGGGGAAACAGTGCCCCCTCGTTCTCGAGATTGTCGAGAGCAGAAGAGGACGTGGGCGAGGAGCGGTGAGTTAAGACTCTCTCGGTGCACGGAGCTCCGAGCCTAGCAGAGGGTGTGGCGTCCGGAGTGGAGCTGCGGCAACAAAAAAGGTCTGATGAGTGCTGGTGAGCTGCTCTGCACTGTAAGTGTAAGTGCTATACAATAACATATTATCATTTGGCATTGGACATCTGCTTGCATTCACAGTAATTTGACAATATGGATCTATACACACAGATCTTAATGATACATATGGTGATCCATTCTTGTATGAAATGTATATCACATTAGTGAAATCATAACCATATTTTCCGTAGTGTACTTAGGA
The DNA here is from genome assembly GCF_040938575.1 of Ambystoma mexicanum. Classification (NCBI taxonomy): domain Eukaryota; kingdom Metazoa; phylum Chordata; class Amphibia; order Caudata; family Ambystomatidae; genus Ambystoma; species Ambystoma mexicanum. The sequence goes on from NC_090939.1 coordinate 360,386,617, forward strand.
ACATTGCTATTTGATGCCACTTCCTGTTTTGTCAAGGGTTATGTTCATGCCACTCCTGCGCCTCAGAGCTAGGGACCCTGTCACAGAACTGTATGCAACGTTATTTTATTTTATGAGTTGTGTTGTAATGTAACAGACACACAAACCCTCCATAAGTAGCATTTTCTGTAAAGTCATGAATTGAGACGATTCACGGTCAGATGATGGTTTCAGGAACACTACTTTTAAGGTGCGGGTTGGGCCACTTTTTTGAAGCCAGGGGTGGGCCACTTTTTTGAGGTGTGGGGTGGGCCACTTTTTTTTGGGTGTCCGGCCTATTTCTTGTCCCAGTCCGACCCTTCTAGTTTCAAGTGCTTGGGTATTACAGCTACATGTCATTACGTTACAGTAGACATGTTCAATTCAGGCATGTTACATGACCATATAAGTCATTGTTACCAAAGTTTTATCAGAGACAGAACATGAAAATACCACAATCCATATCAATTCAATTAAATGCATCCATCAACTATAACATTGACTGTTATTTTTTTCAGATGATCTGCTTACTCTTTTCAATCCACATGCAAACCTCCCATGATCAATGATTCAGACAATCAACTTACCTTGGGCTCTTTGATCACTGAGAATCATGACCTACAACTCTCGGGTTGCAGCACAGTGCAGTAAGATCCAATGTCTGGATGACACTAATTTGACAAGGAAATCTTTAATCCACAAATATTTCAAACAGAAAGGTTGGTAATTGCGATATTAGAAATCAGCAAAGCATCAAAGCGAACATCAACAGGACAGAACACTTCACACAAATCCCAAACATAATTACTCCTTTCCAAAACAAAGCAGTACTAATACCATTTTCTAAAATGAGTTCCTATGAAAGGGGCATGCTTAACAGCACAGTTTCCTATCTCTACAAACTTCATAGAAGAAATCATAAATCTGTCAATACTCAAAATCTTGGGTGAAGAAGAATCACACAGACACACAGCTGCATTAAGCTGTAATTAGAGTAGGTCAAAGCAGGTCAGCCTTATCTAGTGTCGCTGTGTAAGGAAAGCATGGTATCAACAGTAAGACAGACACAAGTGACCACAGTTAAAGGGTGTTTATTGAACTTCAAAAAGGGTTTGAAAAACGCCTATCTAATCCTAAATCTAAAGATGAGAACAAGCTACGACCATCTGATAATAATAACGCTGTCCTAGTGGTGTCTTGTCAAAACAAAAGGGCCTATACTAAAAAACCTATTGCCAATGTTTACCTCTAAATACAAATAGTGTGGGAAACTAAGTTATGTAAAAGAAAGATGTGTTCAAGAAATGATAAGTCAGGATATTCAGGCCGCTGGCCTTCCTTTCCCACGTTTTCAGCATGGGACAAGGCGGCACACTCTAGGTTAGAACAGTCTCAGGCTTCTCTAGCACGAGGGTGCAGTTTAAACCTTAGCATCAGGGACTTCCATTCCCAAGTCTCTTTGCCTTGCACTCTTCAGGAGGAATAGCAATTTATTTAGGAATTTACGTTCTGTGTTTTTCTAAACTGGAGGTTCTCCCTTGACCCCACAGTTCAGTACCATATATTGTTGACCCCACTGCCTGATATCTATATATTTCCATTGCCAACAATATTATTCCCAAACTTCTTTGCAACATCTGCGATGACTGTGCATCTTCGGAATAGACTGAGGTTTGCTGTATCAATGTGTTGCCCCCATATACCATTACTGGAAAATCTAAAACTTAACTAATCACATTTCTTAAGTTCATCAATCTTGATACCTCTTATATGGATCAATAGGATAGTGTTTTTGCTCATCCTTTTGTCACACCTTATCAATTATGTTTTGCTTGGATTAACAGTTAAAAACTTTACATCACAAAAGGACTGACCTGCTATCTAGTAAGACCACCTCGTCTTTGGTAGATAAATGGTGTGTCACCCGCAAATATGTGGATACTGATTTTCTTCTCTCGTAATTTAGGTAAATCAGCAAGATCAGAAAGTAGGTGATTTACAATATCATTGAAGTAAGTGGAGAAAAGTGTGGTGGCAGGGACACAACCCTGCCTCACACTCTTCTCTGCTGGCAACTGCCTGGTGCACTCCCTGTTGTTCTTGTACCAGACCCTAGCAGTATTACCAGTGTACTTCTGAAAAATTGCTCTAAGCAGTTTATTGGGAATATTCTTACTTTGGATTCCTTTCCTCAGTTCAGGACGAGGAATGCCATCGAAGACCATCTTCAAATCTATAAAGAGTACGTACAACATACCGAAGGGCAAGAGGACATATTTTTTGATTAAGACTCCAGGTATGAATGCCTGATCAGTGGTACTAAAGCCTTTCCTGAATCCTGCTGGCAAATCACTTATGAAATTGGAATCTTGTGCCCATTTGTCCAGTCGAGTGAGGACAAGGTTGCCCAATATCTTACTGGTGGCATCCAGTATGGAGATGGGAAGATGGCTGTCTGAGTCGTGTGATGAATCCTGTGGAGTCATCACTGGACACAGGCCTAAAAGCTCCTCCAATGTGGCCAGGTGAAGGAAGCTGCTACATGATCCTAACCCTGGGGATGATATCATGAAGGAGGATCACATGGGAGGAGATGGCTCTCAGGGGGAAGTGGTGACTCCTTTGGGAGAGACAGAGCAGACACAGTATTCATCTTCTTGTGAGGATGAGAGTCCTGTAATTCCAAAATATCTGATGGCATGCTGTCATTGCACAAATCCCTCTCATGAGGAAATCCAACAAAACTTCTGTGAAAATGTACCTAAACAGAATAAGTTGTAAATCTTGGGAGTTCCTGAATCAGACGTGACATACTCTAATGACCATGATTCTGTCTTTGGTAGATGTCTTAGCCCTAATGTAAAAATACAAATTACTCATATAAAATCTCCTAACACTGATAACATCCAGTTAAACAATCAAATAGAAATGAATAGACTCAACAGACTCAAACCAATTATTGACTTCAAGGTCACCAATGATGCCTGTGCTACTGGGATGAGGAAGAAGGACCAAGAGTCAATGAGGATCAAAGGTGCCACCGAAGGGAATATGCGAAAGAGTTGTTTGAAAGGAAGGCACCTGAGTGGTAGATCTAAACCTGAAAATAGACTACAGCTGAGTAGTAGGAGAAGGAAAGGAGCAGCAGAGACAGAAGCAGTCAGTAAGTACACTGAAGCGGTTGTAGCTGCAGCAGAGAGTACATATGTCTGCAGAAGCAGATGCGAGAAGACGGAGTGTGGTTTGCAGATTATGCTCAGCAGGAAGCAGAGTCTTGGTCATCAGCAGGGAGAGAAGGCCAGCTGTGTGGGAGACACACTCCCAACCCATGGAGGTGATGGAGGATGCAGAGACGCAATGTGGCTGGTGGGGCTGAAGAGATGGCACTTGCAGGTGGTGGCAGGTATGGAAGAGCTGTCAATCGGATTAACGATATGCTGAGGTTCTGCCGCAACAGCAGGGAACAACACAGAGAAGCCAAATGAAACTGATGAATTGGCCTACAAGAGAAGGTAACCCTCGGAGGCTCCAAATGGAACGTTTGTTAAAATCAGACTATTTCGAATACAGAGCAAGTAGCATAAGAAGGCAAAAAGGGCACAATTCTCCATTTATGAAACACTTACTTGGGGAAACCTGTAACCCACATTGCCAACAGCTAAGAGACTATCCAGAAGAAGTAAGAGGGAACAAAGGGTGCAATTATCCATTTATGAGATGTCAACTTGGGGAAACATGTAACACACATTGCCAACAGCCAAGAGGTCATAAAGAAGAAGAAAGAAGGAAAAAAAGCTGCAATTCTCCTTTCGTGAAATGTCAACTTGATGAAACATGTGACCCACATTGCCAAAAGCCAACAGGTTATCCAGAAGAAGCAAGAGTGCAACAAGGGCCCAATTCTGCATTTATGAGATGTCAATTTGGGGAAACCCGTAACCCACATTGGCAACAGCGCTGAGACTATAAAAAAGAGATAAAATGGCACCTTTATTGAGACTTCAGTTTGGGGAAATCTGTAACACCTATTGCCGCTACCATAAGAGATCAACTGTAGTAGTATGAGTATTTTATTTCTTCCTGGCAGGAGAGTAAACCAAGAAATTGACCACGAGTAGACCAGGAGAGAAACGGTTGCTTTGAAGAAATGTGGTTGTTTTAAAAAAGTTTTGTAGGAAGACATTGGTAACTTTCTCATTTTTGACAAACTGTAGTTGCTGTGCTATCCTCACAAAGGTATTCCATTGCTTTACATCATAAGAGAATACCTCACAAAGGTATTCCATTGCTTTACATCATAAGAGACACATTGGGTATAGGAAAACAATCACTTTGGATGTTGATCAAGTGTTTGTGAAAAAAACATTTAGATACCAAGTGGAAGGACTCACTGGATGGAAAAGACATTTGTATTGAACTGAACAGAACTTTGTTGAATCAGAACTTTTCCAAGGGTATTCCTGAACTGATCCAGGTAAAGGGAGCCCAACCTGGATCACAAGGCGTACTTTCTGAAAACGATCAGTTCGAACTTTTGCACTGTTTTGTTGAACTGAAGACATCCAAATATTCCTTTTGAACTTTTGTTGTATGAATTAGTGTGAGGATCAGAGACATTTTGGACAGTAGGTCATCTTTCTTTAGTTTTAGTTTGCTTGGTAGACATTATCTCATTAGGGCTGGGCAAGATAGACTATCTCACTTCTTTTTATGTTAACAAATGTCAAACATTGAGAACACTAAACCTTTGTGTCTGTCTCACATTTCTGACCCCTCACATATGGTGTCATTGGTGGGATCGGATTCAGCTGAAACAATGGTGGATCCCACATGAGACTTATAGATACTACCCCACGGTTGTTATATCTGGGAAGGAATGGATTAACATCACCTCTCCCATTGGTGGGTCCAGTCCCATAACATGTGTGCTTGAGGAAAGACCTAGTTTAGTTTAGTTTCTTTATTTGTTCCGGGCACCGAACCCTCAGGTAACTGGGCACTTAAAGCTTATACAGAGGTTACAGAATCATGAACACACAGATCAGCAATTAATAAAGGTAATTTTGCAAGAAATACAGGTGATTTTCGACAAAGAGGTATACATAGATAGAGTAGAATAATAGAGATAAGTGCAGGATGACCAGCGGTTACAGAATGTGGTTGAGGAGGGGAGCAGCAGGATGCGGTGTCGGGCAGGGGCTTACATTGGGCCGGGGAGAGTCAGTCCGGCTGGGCCAGGACTGAGCAAACAGGGATTTCCCCAAGAGACATTTTTTAACTTCAACTCTAAAGGTCCAGAATGCGGGTTCTGTCCCGAGGCTAAGGGGAAGGGCATTCCACTGTTTGGCAGCTAGAACTGGAAAGCTCGCTCCCGCTGCTCTTTTTAGGAGGAATCTTGGCACGGTTAGGCAGTGTGAGTAGATGGTCCTAGTTGTTCTGGAGGGTTGGCGTGTGTTGAATTTATCAGATAGGTATTTGGGGGCGGCGTTAGATAGGCACTTGTGGGTGATGACAAATGTGCAAAGGGGGATTCTGTCCCGAACCCGGGAGCCAGTGGGTTTCCAGCCTGAAACTAGTGATGTGCAATGATCTTGGTATACTTAGAACTGCTCTTAAGGCATTATTTTGAAGGACCTGAAGTTTGTTGAGGTTCCCTTCGGAAGTGCCCAGATAGAGAGTGTTGCAGTAGTCGATCTTGGATAACACTAGAGCCCTGGCTAGTATGCTAGTTACTGTACGAGAGGAATTGCTTGCAGGCGTTAATTAGTTCATTAGTGTAGGCTATAGATAATGCAGTTGAGTTGACCTGCTTCTTGAGAGACAGTGTGGAGTCTAAGTAAACTCCCAAAGTTTTGATCTCTTTGGCCACTTTGATTGGGTTTCCATCGATGTTGATGGATACATAGCTGGGGTCTAGTTTGTTCAGGCGGGTTTGGGAACTGACAATCAAGAATTCAGTTTTATCGTTGTTGAGGCAAGTGCAGTGATCTGCCATCTACACCTGGATTTCCAGGTAAATCTTGTTGATTCTTTTACAATCATCCTCATAGCTCCCTGTGAGGGTGATGAGAACCTGGGTGTCATTCGCATAGTTGGTGTGTGTGACACCCAGGTTGTCAAGATGGTCAAAGAGGAGCTTGGTGAAGATGTTGTAAAGAGTTGGAGAAACGCACAAGCATAGTGGTATTCCACAATGGATGGGAAATGGGTCAGCAGAGGCGGTTGGACAGAAAAGATTGAATACAGGAAGAGGCATTGCTTGAGAAGGTGGCTGCTGTAGCTAGGTGGTCTGTGAGGATTTGATGGTCGACAAGATTAAAGGCCGCTGACAGGTCTAACAGCAGGAGCATGGAATGCTAACCGTTGTCCTTAGCCTCATCCATGTGGATTTTGAGATGCAGGAGGGCTGTTTCAATTCCATGTCTGGGCCTGAAGCCATATTGTCTAAGGCCTAGAAGCTTGTGATCCTCCAGGTGTTCCTGGATCTGGAGGTAGGCCACTCTGCCTAGGATCTTTAGGATGTATGGAACGGTGGTGATGGGCCTATAGTTTGTGGGAATGTTAGGATCTACGTTTTTTTTAAAAAACAGGCTTCCTTGAGGTTGTTGGGTAATGTTTTGGTCTCGTTGGAGGAGTTGATTAGCGCTGAGATGAAAGGGGCCAGCTCCTTTTTGCCTTCTTGAATGACTGTAGCTGGGCAGAGATCCCCTTGTCATTTGGACAGTTTGAGACTTTTGATGATTTTTTCCACTTCTTTAGCCGAGACCGATGAGAGGGAAAAAGGAGGGCATTCTGTGGTGTTAAGCAGTGGGATGGCGGGGGAAGGATGGAGTTCTTGGCCAGGCTGCTCTTTTTGTGCCCAATTTTGGATTGGAGTAGAACAATTTGGCTGCAAGGGCTTTCTGAATATTAGCACACCAGATTCCGTCTTTAGTGCAGATTTCCGCGGGTGGTGCAAGGGACTCTAATTCCCTGAGAATACCAAAGAGCTCTTTGGTCTTAGATTTGGCGTTGAGGATGCGGTTGTCATAGGTTTCCTTGTTTGCACTAAGGATGGCATATTTGTATGATCCGACTGCTGCAGTGAAAGGGGACTTATTAGTTGGTATGGGTGATTTTCTCCAGAGGGTTTCTGCTGCTCTTTTGGCATTCTGAATGTTTTTGAGATTGGGCGTACACCATTTGTTGAGGTAGGCAGTTGGTTTGGCTTTGGCTTGTTTGATGGGGGCATTGCTGTTCACAGCGGCCTCACGAGTGTTGTAATAAAGATCCATTAGCTTGGTTGTATTCAGGCCCTTGACAATGGTTGGGTCGAGGACGTTCTGGATCAGTGGCTGGAGCGTTATGTTACGGTTATTCCTGGTGAGGACTTGTGGGGCGGTGAGGGAGGTGGGGCCTTCCCATGGATGATGAAGGAGATGAAGTGATAGTCCGACCAGGCGGTAGGAGCATTTTGGAGGATGGTTGTAGAGCAGCTGAGGCCTGCCAACTAATCTAGGGTTCTACCTTTATAGTGAGTTGTGGAGGTCACATGATGGTTAAAGCCAAGTTGGGAGATGGTATTTTCCATGGATGAGGCATTGGTGTCGTTAGGATCAGAAAGACCTAGGTTAAAGTCACCAAGAAGTATTATTTGCGAGCTAGGTTTGGTGTTATTTGTCAGTAGGTCAGATATGTCTTCCTTGAAGGAAGAGTCGTGACCTGGGGGCTGGTAGATGAGATGGATGAGAATAGTTTGGGTTGCTGTGAGTGGGAGCTTGACTGAGAGTAACTCGTTGATGTGGGGCTTGCAGTGGGGTCGGCTCTGAGGCCGAGGGATGTATTTTAGCGATGTAGGCTACTCTGCCTCCTTTGCTATTTTCTCTGTCCTTTCTTATTATTGAGTAGCCATTTGGGATAGCTCATGAGAGTGCTGGGCCAGCCGCCCGATGAAGCCAGGTCTCAGTGATTGCCAGGAAGTGAAGGTCAAAGCTTTAATTGAGGTCTGTGATGGGATGTTTATCTGAGCTTGGGGTTTCAGGAGCCTTGGGCTCCGAGGGTGAGAGAGGGGGTGTGCTGGTGGGGGGAAGCTGTGGCAGGCACGGTTGGTGGGTTCTCCAATGGGGAGTTTACTCCATTTCAGAATCCGTGAGCTGAGTGTGTGGTTCCTTGCCTCCACTGGGCATGGGGTCCAGGGAGCAGGGGAGGCAGCAAAGCGGTTGATCCATTCGTTGGGGGGGAGCTTGAGGGGAGGTGAGATTTACAGTTGTTGCCAGTAGGGGGCATGAATGTGTAGGGGGGTTGATCCGATGAGTCTGTGTGCAGTAGGAGGTGATTGTCTGGTAGAGGGATTGCATTGAGGAGAGAGAGGATAGAAGCCATGGTTAGCGTGTGGTACACCATAATCCAGAGGCAAATTCTGAGGGCGTAGTGCTGGCTAATAGTGAGGCAGCCGGCTAGTATAATCAGGTTAGAAGCAATAGGCCATGTCACAAGGTCACAAGGTGCATTAGGCTAGTAAAATCAGGTAAGAAGCAATGGGCCAGGTCACAAGGTGCATTAGGCTGGTGCAATCAGGTAAGAAGCAGTAGGCCAGGTCACAAGGTCACAATGTGCATTTGGCTAGTAGGATCAGGTTAGAAGCAATAGGCCAGGTCACAAGGTCACAATGTGCATTAGGCTGGTACAGTCAGGTAAGAAGCAATGGGCAGGGGTCACAAGGTTACAGGTGCATTAGGCTGGAGTACATTCAGTAGGCATCAGTGAGGTGCAGTGCAAACTAGGCAAAATGCATGAGTAATGCAGTTGAACCATCAATGCGATGCATGCACAGCTGAGTGGAGAGGCGACACAATGTGGCACAATAACATGCCATTTGATTATGCCTTGAGGCTTATATATTGTGATTGGGCGTTATACATATCAAGGTATAAAGTAAGCAGGACGTTTGCCTAGTTGAGGAGAAAAATGCACAGCATAGATTACGAATATGTTGGCAATGTGTCGCAATATCAAGCAGGATGTGTGATCTACAGTGTTGTAGAGCGAGCCATGTTATAGAGTAGGCACCGGATGCTGTATCCCAAGGTTTATGCCAACCAGGATGATCAGACGTAACAAGGGGCACAGGAGGTCTTTGGGTTGATTAACTGGTGTAGTGCAGCGAACTAGCAGGGGCTGTGGTTGGCGGCAAGGGTGAATCGGGCAAGGCCACTGAGCAGGCAAGTTGCTCAAATAACGCGTATCACAGGGTGTGTGGTGGGCTAGGAGCTGGTGCGCAGAATTCTGCTGGGAGCATGCTGAAGATATATGAAGCTGGGGGTAAGCATATGTAAAGTCTGTTGCATTTCCCAGTCATGCTTAGGGGCGCAGGCACTTTGTTTCAATCTAGTATGTTTATAGGTAGAGTCAAGCGTTGCTCACCTATGTAAGTGTCTCCAGACTCTCACCTCGGCACAGTGCAGCAAACAGGAGGCAAAATAGGGCCTTATCCTTGGCCTTTGCCGCAGGACGGCTGCCGCCTTAGGGTGGTGCTGATTAGCTGATAAGCCAGGCATTGCCTAGAGACTGAGGTACACACCCTCAGGTTCGGGCCGCGTTGTGGCGGGCATCTTGGGGAGGGCAAAGGCCCAGCAGCAATATGGCAGGCAGTAATGGGGAATGGACAAAAGCACAAAAAGCAAAATTTGTGTGCATCGGCAGGCTTGGGACCTCTGTAATTCTCAAATGATAGCACACTTTGTGTGCATCAGATGGGTTGGATCCACTGTAATTCTCACTCTATTTGCAGGTGCTGGATAGGGGCTGGACGGAATGCTGATGCTGCAGAAGCAGGGGGGGTGGCTTCTGCCCACTCTGATGCTGCTGATGGATCTAATGGAAACAGGAGGCAATACAGGGGCTTATCCTTGGCCTTTGCCGCAGGACGGCTTCCACCTTACGGTGTCGCTGATAGTTTGATAAACCAGGCATTGCCTAGAGATCGAGGTACACAGCCTCAGTTTCGGGCCGCGTTGCGCTGGCCATCTTGAGGGAGGCAATGGCCCAGCAGCAACGTGGCATGTAGTAATGGGGAATCGACAAAAGCATAAAAAGCACAATTTGTGTGCATCGTAAGGGTTGGGACCTCTGTAATTCTCAAATAAAAGCACAATTCATGTTTATCAGGTGGGTTGGATCCGTTGTAATTCTTACCCTATTTGCAGGTGCTGGATAGAGGCTGTATGGAAGTGGTCGCTGCAGAAGCAGGGGGAGGAGGAGGGCTCCTGCCCACTCCGACGCTACTGATGTATCTACCTAGACATGTCAATAGTTCTACCTGGGCTGGAACCTCTATAAAGAAATCATGCAACCCTTACTTATTCACATTCTGGAATGGGTATAATTTTTCAACCACTTACCCACCAAGACATTTTCTCCAGTAGGAAACAGGCGGAAGGTAACACTTACAAGCTTTTCTTTCACCAGACATTCTAAATACCCAATAGGGATAACATACTCATCTATGTAGCGTTAAGGGTAAACATTCAAGGCAGCTCAGTTATCTATCTTATGCCCCTGGGGGAAAATACACGAAAAGGGAGGCTGCAGGGGTTACCGATTCTGTTCAATGGAGAAGAAAAAAAAATGTCCTTTTGAATTTGTCACACAAACCAGTATAAATTAAGAGATGCAAGCTGGTAGGAGTTTTGGTGCATAAAACCAAATGGAATCTCATTACCTGTCTAACATTCAGACAGAAGATGGAGGGAACTCAGGAAGGCAACATGATGGGAAGGGGGACCAATTTTATTTTTGATTGACTCAAAACTATAGGCAGAGAAAAACTCTGACTCTAGTTACGACCAGACCGAATCAAGTCTGCCAAGGGAAGAGAGCAAAGCTTCTGATACCCCAATAATAAGGGATATACCTTTTACCTGGAAAACAGGGAATAGTAATGCTCCTGAAACTATGGTCACACCATTATATTCTCCAGCAAAGGTTAGAACAGCTGAATAGTTAGTAGAGGCCTCCTTAATCGGGATACCCGTCAAGTGGAAGAACAGTTTATCCGATTCCCCACCACATAGGAAAGTGTCCTGTCTCTCTGAGACATAGAACCATGACTTTTCTCAGTCCCAACATATTGTAGACTTCAACTCTTCACTTTTGGCAATACTGCTCCTGACAAAGAGGAGACCCTCAAAATAAGAAGAGAAGATGTAGACTCCCTGGTTTGAAGAAGAAAGTTTAGATGAACCTGATCCCTCATGGGAAGAATGTGGATTCCCTGTCGGTTACCGACCCCCAGAACAGGAGTGTCCTTCCTGTGGGAATGGAGGACACCCCACAAGACATTGTCCACTCAATAAACCGGAAAGCTCTACCCTACCATCACAGCAGAAATTAGGGCAGAAACGAAAATCGAACACCAAACCTTACCTTCCTATGCAAGCATTATGTGTGACCATTCTAGAGAAACACAATTTTTAGAAAGTTCTCTGTACTGGAGATACAAATTGCTAGAGGATTCCAGTGATATTAGAAGGGAAAACTATTTGGGCTCAAATAGATCCTAAAAGTGGATTTACTTCCCAAAGGATGGAAACCTGGATCTCTGTTACTATCTTAGGTAAAATAATTACAATTACTACTGGCAGTAATACCTAATTTACCAACTTAACTAGCTGTGGGAAGAAATGTTCCACATTTCAATCAATGGGTCTTTTAGGTGGCGCAAATAGGATTTAAAATGCATAAAGACCCTGGACTTATCAGAAGTTGGGTGGTATCCCGGTTGGGATACCGCCCAACTTTATTTGCGTTAGCGTCTGGCCAGCTTGCAGTATTACCACCGGATCACGGTTTGGGTACTAATCGATATTCCCCACATTCAAGATTGGGCAGATCAGTAAATGCGGTGGTAACACCATTACCGATACATTTAAGGGCCATCGCCGAACTCGTTATGAGGCTCTTTGTCCATATACTATATCCAAAATAACCCAAACTGATAATCAAGGAAGTCTTGATAGAATATCTTGATCTTACTCCCCATTTAATTTACAGGGAAAAGAAGGATTCCCCTCCCTACACCCTGTTTTGGACTGGGATGCACACAATCAGAAAACTCCTTTTTATATGGGGGATACCATTGGTTTTGAACAAAACAATGACCCTGATCCCTCATGGGAAGAATGTGGATTCCCTGTCGGTTACCGACCCCCAGAACAGGAGCGTCCTTCCTGTGGGAATGGAGGACACCCCACAAGACATTGTCCACTCAATAAACCAGAAAGCTCTACCCTACCATCACAGCAGAAATTAGGGCAGAAATGAAAATCGAACACCAAACCTTACCTTCCTATGCAAGCATTATGTGTGACCATTCTAGAGAAACACAATTTTTAGAAAGTTCTCTGTACTGGAGATACAAATTGCTAAAGGATTCCAGTGATATTAGAAGGAAAAACTATTTGGGCTCAAATAGATCCTAAAAGTAGATTTACTTCCCAAAGGATGGAAACCTAGATCTCTGTTACTATCTTAGGTAAAATAATTACAATTACTACTGGCAGTAATACCTAATTTACCAACTTAACTAGTGGATGGAAGAAAAGTTCCACATTTCAATCAATGGGTCTTTCAGGTGGCGCAAATAGGACTTAAAATGCATAAAGACCCTGGGCCTCATCACAAGTTGGGTGGTATCCCGGTTGGGATACCGCCCAACTTTATAAGCGTTAACGTCTGGCTTTCTTGCAGTATTACCACCGGATCACGGTTTGGGTACTAATCGATATTCCCCACATTCAAGATTGGGCAGATCACTAAATGCGGTGGCAACACCATTACCGCTGCATTTAAGGGCTATCGCCCAACTCGTAATGAGGCTCTCTGTCCATACAACTATATCCGAAATAACCCAAAATGATAATCAAGGAAGTCTTGATAGAATATCTTGATCTTACTCCCCATTTAATTTACAGGGAAAAGAAGGATTCCCGTCCATACACCCTGTTTTGGACTGGGATGCACAAAATCAGAAAACTCCTTTTTATATGGGGGATACCATTGGTTTTGAACAAAACAATGACCCTAGTGCAGGAAGCAGGATCTTTAGGGGAAGGGCATGTGATGAATCCTGCAGAGTCATCACTGGATTCAAGCCTAAAAGCTTCCTCCATGTGGCCAGGGGAAGCAGCTGCTACCTGATCCTAACCCTGGGAGTGGTATCATGAGGGAGGATCACACGGGTGGAGATGGCTGTCAGGGGGAAGTGGGGGAGACACTGTATTGATCTTCATGTGAAGATGAGGGTCCTGTCATTCCCAAATATCTGATGGCATGCTGTCATTGCACAAGTCCCTCTCACCGAACCGAAAGAACCTTCTCTGAAAAGTTACCATGATAGAATAAGTTGTATACCTTGGGAGTTTCTGAATCAGATGTGACATCCTCTAATAGCCATGATTCTGTCTTGGATAGAAGTCTCAGCCCCAAGGTTAAGTCACACATCACTCATCTCCTAACTCTAATAATATGCAGTTCAACAATCAAATAGACATGAATATAACAGACTCAAACCCGTTATGGACTTCAAGATCCATAATGCCTGTGGTAGAGGAATGAGGAAGAAGGACCAAGAGTCATTGATGATGAAAGGTGCCACTGAATGGAATATGGTGTGTAGTTGTTTGAAGGCAAGGCATCTCAGTGGGACACCTTGGGCCTCATTACACGGATGGCGGTAAGGATTTACCGGTACCGGTAAAATACCGGTACCGGTAAATCCTTACCGCCTTACTACAAGGTCCCTTTGCGGGTTGGGGGATTTAACGCCTGATTTTTGCAGGCGTTAAAAACCAACCCGCAAAGGGACCCAGGGACCTAATTACGGTACCATCCTTGCCCTTGGTTGGCACAACCAGTTGGTGTAATCAAACTTAATTTTAGGTGAAAACCTGTCTCTGTGGAGCACACACAGTGAGGCCACAGTCCTTGTGCCATTCAATGAGGAATTGGGGCATATCCTCCATGCCCATAACAATACCCTGAGAATGTGTGTCTGTGAGAGGCAAACTGTGTGTGTCCACTAGACATAAGATTACATGCACCAAACACCATCACAGTCATAGCAAATAAAAACAACAGAATTAATGTTGTTATCGGGAAGCACGTTAAGATCCCAACCCCACCCAAGTGAATCACATCATGGAATGAACACAAGCAAGTGGGGGATGCACATGGTGGTCATGGGGAGGGGGAATTATGTGGGTAGAGGTGACTGGCAGGAGACATGTGGATTGTAGAAGCACATACATATTTAGGTCAAAAGAGCCTCTTTCTATGAAGAAATGTCACATACATTGCATGTGGATGATATACAGAACATGAACTAACACTATGGGCCTCATTACACGGTAGGCGGTAAGGGTTTACCGGTACCAGTATTTTACCGGTACCGGTAAACCCTTACCGCCTTACTACGAGGTCCCTTTGCAGGTTGGTGAATTTAACGCCTGCTTTTTGCAGGCGTTAAAAACCAACCCGCAAAGGGACCAGGGAGCTAATTACGGTACCGCAATTTGCGGTACCGTAATTTGCGCCTTCCTCATTCCCATTGAGCCCTATGGGGCAAAAATGGGAATGGGGAAGGGCAATGGTGGAAGGGGGAATTACCGCCCCGCCAACCTTGGAATGGGGCGGTAATTCCCCTTTCCGCCAAGGCGGTGCCAGTATTTTACCGGCATGAACCATGGCGCTAATAGCGCAATGGTTCTCCGCCATCCGTGTAATGAGGCCCTTTAACCTGAAAAAGTGACCACAGCTGAGTAGTAGGAGAAGGAACGGAGCAGCAGAGGCAGAAACGGTCAGGAAAGACACAGAAGCAGGTGGAGCTGCAGCAGAGGAGTACAAACTCCAATAGAAGCAGGGACAGGAAGTAAAGGTGTACGGTTTTGCAGTGTACTCGCAGCAGGAAGCAGAGTATTGGTTAGCAGCAGGGAGAGAAGCCCAGCTGTGTGGGAGACATGCTACAGACCCGACATGAGTTCCCTATTATGTCTCCAGCTAACGAGATCTAGATTGAAAAAAGCTGTGTCTCATTTAGCTGCATTTACAACTGCCTTTTCAGGTGCAACACAGATATCTGCTGTTGGGACTGCCCCTTTTTTCAGTGGCCTAGGGGAAGCAAGGACAGGTCCAAGGGTAGCAGAGGGATGTCAGGGGTGGCAGCTGCTACCCCTGGCTACCCCCAAATGACGTCCCTGGTATAGACCCACCTCCAAATTATGTTGCCAGGTTTTGTGTGGTTTTGTCAAGGGGGGCAAAGTTATAGGGGGACGAGATACCTTTTTATTCCAGATAGTCATGACTGGAAACAAATTTGCTTGCTGCTACAGCACAAACCACTGGACAAATTAGCAACAAGCTTGCATGAGGAGCAGCAGCCTTGCTCAGACAGCATGCTTTTGTAAATTAGGTGTAAATCTGTTCAGTAGATTTTTTTTAAACCAACTCTCAACCTTCAAGGACTATTCATTTTGAAACGGACACCATGTTGGTTTTGCAGCTGTACTTGTAATGCATGGACATTGCAGTACAAAAAAACTCGAAAAAATACATTTGTGGTTATTTTGCGGATGAAAGAGTATCTGGGGAGGGTGTGGGAGAAATGAAAGTAATTAAAGTATGTATTATTGTGAGTAAAATGGTCGTATGCTGGTAGCTGTACTCACAGCCATTTGTGCCGTCCACGGCCAAAACGGATAGCAGTAAGTGTCTGCGAACATCTGTCGAGAATGGTTGTGGTACGTTATATGCTACAACAATAAATAATTTGAGTTTAATACTTGTGTAATAAAATAAGTAAATCTCACTGTGGTTACAGCCAAATTGTTTAGGGCATGGTTGCAAGAGTAAGTTTCATTTGGGTTTAATGCCCCCAAACAATATGGCCAATTGCTATGGTGATAATAGAACACTTTCTTTGGGTCTAATAGTTATGTCGTTTGAACAATGTGAACCCTGGCTATAGGCAGAACAGGACGTTTGGAGTGTGGGTAAAGTAATAGTAGTCACAATAAACATTGTTGTGCATGGTGGCCAGACTGAACAATATGGCCACTGATCATGACTCGAACAATCTGGGCACTAGCTATGCTGAGAATAGTATACTTACTTTGGGTTCAATAATTATGTGACCAGTGCTTAGAGGTAGAGCGTTACTTTTTTAGTGAGTATAGTAGTAGTAGTGGACAGTACACATTGTTTTGGCAATGGCGAGCGGGCAGATAATTTGGGACATGGCTGCATAGAGTGTGGATATAGTAGTACTAGAAAGAAAAATATATATTATTGTGTCCTTCGAACATGCCCCAAACAATCTGGTCACTGGCCATGACCACAACAGTATGTTTGCTTTAGGTTGAACGTCTGCAACAATGTGGCTACTGGCCATGGCTAGAATAGTGTGCTTAGTTGGACATGGAACAAGGGAACATTGTTCAAGGCATGGCCGCTTGCAATGTGGATATAATAGTCCTAGTAGTAGTAACAACAATGGGCACAAGAGTATGTTTACTTTGGGTTTAATTCCTGCAACAATGTGGCTATTCACCCTGGCCTAGAATAGTGCACTTAGTTGAACATGGTAAAAAGGGAATATTGTTCGGGGCATGTCTGGATGGAATGGCTATATAGTAGTAGTAGTAATAACAATAAATATTGCTGTGGCCATGTCAGTGGATCTGGCCACTGGCCATTGCCACAACAGCATGTTTACTTTGGGCTTAATGCCTGCAAGAATTTGATTACTGGCCATGGCTAGAATAGCTTAGTTGGACACAGTAACACAAGGGAGCATCTGTGTGTCTTTATCTGTAAAGAAAGGACAATATAATTTTTGGCCTTACTATCTTGTCTATTACGTGTGTGTGATACACTGTTATTGCATTAACATATTTTTATCATTGAGTCATGGTAAAAAAAATCCAAGGTGGATTGTAAAAACACTTGTTTACATTTATTTTTAATAAATTGTCCATCTTGTTCAACTTTTTCTCTTTTTTTAAGATTGATATTTTTGAAAGGGAGACACATTTTGTATGTGTATAAAGCAGTATAGTGCTAATACCGATTTATTAAGTAATGAGATAGGTGATGGCGTGTTTTAAGTGTAATGCAATTAGGTTATGTTAATGTGTGTGTTTGTTTATGTTCAAAGTAGTTAAATACTGATTGGTATATTTTAAATGTATATTATTGTAAATGTGAATTTAAAGTGTAATTTAATGTTTAAACTTGGGTTTAAGAAATATTAAGTAGGCATATTTTTGATTTGCTAGTAATCTTTGTTTTTGAATGTTGTTATAATGAAACCAACAACTTGTTTAGTTTTTAAGCATATGCAGTATAGTGGCCTGAAGTAGTTGTGACACCAGTGTGGTATATTATGCCTACTGTTGTGAATGTTTTCTTGCCAAAAGCCACTTGTGCATGTGTGAAAATAGTAAGTTTATAGTTATTTGTAGTGCCACCTGAATTTAATATTACATATTGGGCATGCAACGATTGTCTGAATTGCAAAATGAGAATAATATGCCATGATTTGCATTTTGATTTAGACCTTTGGAGAAGTTGCTGAAATGGAATTGCAATACAATTTGGTATGGATACATACACACATTGTTCATTAGGCACATTCTCTTGAGAAACATGGTTGCAGAGACTGCAGACATGATATGACATGATATCATATGGCATTTATAATGTGCCTATACACAAGTGTTTCAAGTTATGTTTCCAATGTACAATTTGTAATTTTTATTTTATAGCAATCTGTGTTGTTGCTAGTATTTCTATTAAGTACATTATATTTCTGTGTATATTCTCCTGTGTGTTTAAGGTGACCTTAACAATTCTTGCACAGTGGTCCAATTCCTGTCTTATACCTGAGACATTGTAGATAGTGTCAGGGTTGTTAGAGGCATTTATGTGGGGGATGCGGGTTTGTAAACATAGCTGTTCTGAGCCATGTAAGTACATTTTGTCCACAATGGCTGGAAATTGGAATAGACAACTGATTACATTTACATAGCAAATTATTCCAGTTGTGTTGCTGAATTTAAAGGGACCAGATGATTTGGTTTCTGTTTTGTTTGAATTTCCTGCATTTTTTTCTAAATTTTTTTAAAGGCATTATGGGGAGATCTGCTGTAGTTTCTAAGTGTAGTAGATTACTTTGTAAAGGTTTTTTTTTTGTTTTTTTGAGATATAGGGTACAAACCCAGATGTGCAGTGTACAGTGCAAACAGTCTGTTGTGTTCTAGGATGCAAGGAATATGTGTTGAATTTGTTTGCATCAACGTTCACTAAGAATAAACCTGTGAATGTAAGACATGAAAGGTCTATGTAACTCCTATCTTCCATGAAGACTGTGCTGCCAATGTCTACAAGTGAACCATCAAGGGTTAGAGCTTGTGACATGATAATGGTAACAGCATATGAAAGAGACAGAGAGAATTGTTCTCTGCATACATACATATCTTTAAAAAGAAGGAAACATGGTGTGGTGTGTGAAATTGTTTTAGTTATTTCTCATATTTGTCAAAATGAATGATGACAAACTGGATATTGTTTTCATTTGTATATGTTTGAAAGCCAACAATTGTACAATTGTTCCACTAACTTAGAATTGTTTTACATTGAGGTTGCATTTTAGGTTCACTCTGCAGTTTAGGCAGAGAGTTAATAGTTTTTCCAATCCACGTGTCCTTGAAATAGATTTGCCTAGGTTTTTTAGTTGTGCTGCTGTTTGTTGACACATGGGGAATGTCATGCCATGCACTTCCAGTTTGTCTTTGCAGCTGATGTGGACTATGGGTTGCATGCAGGTTATGCATGTAAAGTAATTGTAGTAATTATTTAGTTGATGTGTCTTTTATGTGTGTTTTTTATCACGTGTCTATAATATTTTGACTGTAATTTTGTTTTTGTGGTTAATATGAATAATCATTCTTTGATATAAAAAGGAAAAAAGCAAAATAATATTTATATGAAAAAAAAGCTTTTTGATTAAAGACAAAGGGCCTCATTCCAAGATTGGCCTATTTGCGCCATGACTGCCACCAATAATGGGTCCAGCAGGTGTAGTTCAATGGGTTCTTACCGGTGTAGTCCGACCCTGGCGGGACTGGTAAATCCCCATTGAACATGCCATTCCCCATTCCCATTTGATCCTCCATGGGCTCAATGGGAATGGGGGGGCGCAAATAACAGGCTTGCGACTTGCACGTTCCTTACGGTCCCCGCCAAGGGACATGGAATAGGGCGGTAAGGGATTGCCGGCACCGGTCTCCTTACCGGTGCCCGGTATCCCTTACCACCCACCTTGTAATGACCCCCAGAGTGTTTTGTTTAAAAGAATGATATGTCATTATTTCCTCAGATGCTAGTAAAGAATCTGAAATAGATTAAGATTAATTAGGTTACCATTAACATTTAATGATTATTCTGGCAGCATTCTCCTTTTGTGCTTTTACTTTACTTCCCCAGCTCCTAAAATTGAGTGTATCTTTCCTCCTGTGCTCACAAGTGTATTACGGTATTATTCACAGTGTTATGTTTTAAATATGGGATGGTGTTTCACTGGTGTTAACCTTTAACTGTAGGAGGTCTCCAAAGACAATTATATGTTTTCCTCCAAACAGTTATTTGTATCCAGTTTTTAGGACTTGCTGCATTCTTAGATGAATTAAATCAAGCATTAGGTTGGACTCCATCCTTACTTCATCTTCTAGGAGGACTTTCATTGGTAGTAGAAATCTAGATACTTCAGGTACATCTTCTGATGATAATCTGAAACATTCTAATTTGTTTTGGTGTTCCACTGGAAGGAATAGGAGTCACTTTAAACTTATAGCTCATTTATTTTACCTATGGTGCCTCAGCATCTGCCTTTGAAAGTCAAATTTGGGTGTGTTTTTGCAAGTCAAATTTGGGTGTGTTTTTGAAAGTCAAATTTGGGTGTCTTTTCATAGGTCAAAATTGGGTATGTTTTTCAAAAGTCAAACTTGGGTGTGTTTTCATAAGTCAAATATGGGTGTGTTTTTGAAAGTCAAATTTGGGTGTGTTTTCATAAGTCAAGTTTGGGTGTGTTTTCATAAGCCAAACATGGGTGTGTTTTCATAAATCAAATGTGGGTGTGTTTTTGAAAGTCAAATTTGGGTGTGTTCTTGAAAGTCAAATGTGGGTGTGTTTACATAAGTCAAGTTTTGGTTTGTTTTCATAAGCCAAACTTGGGTGTTTTTTCATAAGTCAAATTTGGGTGTGTTTTTGAAAGTCAAATTTGTGTGTGTCTTCATAAGTCAAATTTGGGTGTGTTTTTGAAAGTCAAATTTGGGTGTGTTTTCATGAGTCAAATTTGGGATTTTTTTCATAAGTCATATGTGGGTGTGTTTTTGAAAGTTAAATTTGGGTGAGTGATCAAGTAGGGGTTTGTTCAGCACTTGTAACTGTGGGTTGCTGCGCCTTTTGTCTCAGATCTCAGATGCACCGGCAGCCGGTAGGTAGAAGCTGGTAGGCCCGTGCTCATGGTGCTTGTTCTGTATATCCTGGTAGCTTGGTTTTAGTTTCTACTCAAATGGCGCTTGTGCTGGAATTAATATACAAGAGCTTCTTGTCCCCACTCAGCTGAGTAGGTAGATAGCGTCCACAAAATTCATTGTTTCTCATTGGTTTTTATTTGATTGAATCGATTTCCTGATGAGTTCACTATGTTTAATATAGTAAAGTCTCAGGGTATAATTTACATTGTTTAACAGGTGGTGCCAACACGTGTTTCGACCATACATGCCTTTATCAAGGGTACCAAGGTTTAACAAGGTCCATAGATTACCACATATTTCATTTATTTAAATTGGTGAGTAGAGCAGTGTGAGTGTGAAATACCGTGAGATGCATTGGACCATATTTGGTTAGGTGACATGGTATCAAAGTTTGAAATTACATTCAGTTGTTTGGTCCAGTTTGTGAAATAAATATTCAGAGATCAATTACAGAGTGGGATGCCTGGGTGTTGAAAGATGCATAGCACCAACATAAAGCATTATTTGTTCAAACATATAGTGAAGAGGCATGATTCAATTTATAGCAAGCGTGTAGAAGTGGCAGGGCCAGTCGGGCCCCCCTCACCCATTCTGTTTAAGATGCATCACTTGCTCGACCAAAAGTGGAGGACGCTTCCTATTTATGCCCCTGTGTACATAACCAGCCCCCGTGCTGATGACGACTCAGGTGGGGCTGTTGGAGAGACACTTGCCATCCATCTTGGACACCTCCGACTCCATCTTTGGATTATGCCTCACTGCGATACTGCGAAAAGGCATCTCTCCCCTCTGCAGTGCCGCGCGTAGTGCGCTCCAAGGCCCCCACCTTTTTCTCCCTGTGTCTGAAAGCCACGCAGCTCCATTCTCACGCCAGAGCCGGAGGTAATTGCAACAATATAAATGTAACACCTCACCCTTCCTCTGAGATCACTGTCCTGTGTGTAAACCGGCTCAAACCAGGCCTCGTAGTCCATTCATCTCCACAAACATGCCTGCGCCATCTTATCCGCGCTGTTGGAAAATTACTGCCAGTACAACCCCATGGCCCCGCTAGGTATTCTCTTGATATGCCAGATGTGTAACCTTAGTGTGATGCCCACCCCAGTGTGCCCCAACTAACAAAAGCCAACCTCTGTCACAGTATATTACACCTTAGAACTAACAAATGTCAGCATGCCCCCTGGTTCTTTTGATGTGCTGAAACCCACCCCATGATCTATGATCCCACCTGGATCGAGCCCCCGAGTTGCAATCAACCCCCTATGATCCCAGTGAATAATGATGTTGTTGTAAACCTAGAATTTATAGAGGATAATGATTTACTCAAAGGAGCCTCAGTAACTGTTATTCAGTGCTTGCTTGAAACAATATGTTATGTTAGATTAGCTAGGGCCCGCCCGGTTTCATCGTGACCTGACCCTCACCCCACCCAACACAGGCAGCTGAACCACGCGGTATGAACCCTCCTGCCAACTGAACAACCAATCCAGCGGGAGCAACATCACACATTGTATATGTATCTAACTGCTTTATCCATTCCCGTGTCTAGGAAGTCCCCTATGCAATGATGTCATGCATGATGCAATATTCTTACATTGTTTGCCACCTTTGTAATGTTTGCCAGTGTGCTCTCGGGCAGCAGAGTTCTCTGGATGCCAAATTTGAGATAAAAGACTAACTCTTGCAGCCTGTCCTCCTGGTCTCATTCCCCACTGGGGTGTGTAATATTCTTTTGTATTTTGGGCGTATAAGACGGGGAGTGGGCCTACATTTTGGTGACCCCCGTGACACAATAGGAAGGGTGCCCCGAGGCTCCTGTGCCCTGCTGTGAGATCCGGGATGCCCCCCATCAAAACCATTGCCTCCAAGGTCGACCAGTTTGTGCGCACAAAAGACCGGGTCCAAGGGTTCCCACTTGCCAAATACCCAACTAAAAAATGCTCGCCAGGGCGGGCCAGGGCTTGGTTGGGGTGCGGACCAGATTGTGGACAGACCGCAAACAGTGGCTCTCAGACTACCCAACTGAACAAATGAGTTCTGGCTGCGAGACTTTGCAAGGGGAAGAAAGGGATTGGGATAGAAATGGGACTAAGATAATGGTGTGGGTAAAAATACAGAAGAGTGGGGACAAGGTATAGGGTCTGTGTGAATGCTACTGAGGCTTTTTCTTATCTATCCTTCATATGGCCCATTAGGTTTTCGTGGTAAAAAGAAGTAAAAGAGAAGTAAGGGAGCCTAGCCCGAACAGGGAAGAATGCGGTGCTGCATAGCATTGTCTCGTCCAGTGCAGGGAACAAGTGAAGATAAAGAGAAAAAGCAGGAGTCTCGTATATTGAGTAGGCTCAGAGTAGTAATTTAGATTATTCGTTTTCCGTGTGAGCAGAATTCTTGGAAAGGTAGCCTGAGGGGGCTTAAAGGTGGGGAGTGTGTGTGAGACAGCAAGAGTGAGGGGCAATAGCATCAAATAAGCCAAAACAGGGGATAACAAGAAGGCAGTTTATGTTACATGTACTTTGTCTTTTCTGTTATGTGTTTGTACGTCAGTAAGTAAAACGTCAGTAAAACGCCTTCTGAAAAAACCCTTTGAAAAAATCCTCTTAACATATATGTTGAATGATATTTTGTGTGGTATGGTAAATGCACCTTTATTTATTTTGATTTGTATGCACTGCATATAGGATTAGTTCCTTCAGGGAGCTTGTATGGACATAATGAGTACCAGACATTTCAGGGGCACAGTGCATTACGTGTTCTAAGAGTCTCATTCTGGCTACCGATAATACGATAGGGTGAGTTATATACAACACCTGTATTTTGTTGGGTGGCTCTTCCACATGTATTAAAATCTGCCGATAAGCATTTCTGCCATAGTCTGTGTCCTACTTATTTGATTTACTTGCATAATATACTTCTTGAATGCTCATTTCCATGGTACACAGAACACAAGTCAGCAAACTCTGGCGCTTTATGGGAAACGTAACATTTTAGAAGACATTGAGTCGCCCTTACCGTTGGGTCTTTAAGTCTCCACACACACAGGGTTCTTCGGTGACTCATGTATGTGGTCCTCCCTTCTTGAATCCTTGGATCCTGGGGGTACTGGGGTGCCGCGGCGGTCCCGGAGAGCAGAGTCTGTGTACAAAACATACACTGGGCCTCTGCCTCGCCGGACGGACGCAAGTTGCAAAGGATCTGTAAGTAAGTAACTTACAGATCCTTTGCAATTGCAGCCCTGCTGCTCCCTCCCAGTGTTTTGTACACAGACTGCTGCTGGCGCCATGGTGTCGCGGCCCGGGCCACGGCAGATGGCCAAGCCCACCGCATGTATCAAAGAATGGTAACCTTCGGTGTTACCATTCTCTGCATCTGCGGCGGGCCGGATCGGCAGGACTGCAATTGCAAAGGATCTGTAAGTTACTTACTTACAGATCCTTTGCAACTTGCGTCCGTCCGGCGAGGCGGAGGCCCTGGGTGCTGGTTCCTGAAGTGTGAAGCCCATGCTTGGGCTGGAGACCAGCCCAGGCCAGGCTTCAGGAACCGGCCCCAGGTCTCCTCGCCATAATTTCGGATCGACCACAGGCCGATTGCCCGATGGGTCAATCCAACGCTGAATCATATACAGTATGGGTAAAAGCGGGATTGCCAGGAGTAACTATGAGCAGTGACAGCCATGACGGGTCAGAATTTAACAATGTCGGGGCGATGGTGTGGGATGCATTACGGAGGACGTTTCCTGATACTCCAGATTTACACTTAGTGATGCAGTGCACTATGGGAAAGGAGGAGGAGCCTACACAATTCATCCTCCGGGTGCAAGACCTGCGGAGAAGTGAAACTGGTACGCCCTGGGACCAATCAACAGCATTGTTTTATTTTATAATAAAGAAGGTGCTCCCGAAGGAGGTTCAGAAGGCCTTGGATAATATAGCTGGGATAGAAGCCAAGGGTTGGCCAGAGATTCAAAGCATAATTGTAACCACTGTAGGAGGATCAAAGAAAGGGAAAAAGAGAAGGTTGACAGACGAAGCAAAATTGGTACAGAATAAATTAGTGAAGGTTGCGGCTATGAATGCTACAACATCAACAGACAGACAGGAGGAAGGCGAAGAAAAGGGAGGAAGCGGCCCAATAAAAATGGCAGCAACATGAACAGGAAATGGGCAGGAACAATGGGATGGAGAGGAGCAATACGGAGGGTAACAGTGGCAAGGAAGGACACCAAGAGGACGAGGTGGGTACAGAGGGCAGAGAGGAGGGTTTGGAGGAATGGGAAATAGAGGATTTGGAGGGCCTGGGGCCAGGGGAGGGCCACAAGGATCGTGTTGGAACTGCGGAGGTGGGGGAATTACTCACGAGAATGCTGGATGAGACCTATGGGATACTACCAAGGGCAGACCCCCATGGGAAATGAGCAGCAATATGGCTACCCCCACCCAGGTAGTCCATATGGGTTACCGATGGGTGGAAATGGACAAGGACAAAGGTATGATGAACAACAAATGCAACAGACACAGCCACCACAACAACATGTGCAGCAGAAAGGTATGCCACAGCAGATGGCAAGACAAAACACTATGACGAACGCAAACAACAATATTTTCACAACATCTGCAAACAGTGCACCAGCACCTTTCTGCAGTGTAACAGTGGTAGGGGATAAATTATTCTCTGTTCCAGGAACTGAGCCATATGCAGATAAGAACAGCCCACAGAAAGCACTTGCGTGTCGAGTCCTATCCACCACCCTACGTGCAGAAGAGGAACCACTAGTGGGGGCAGAGATAGGCAACAAACAGTTCATCTTTATGGTGGACTCGGGAGCTGAAAAATCGTGCCTCATGGAAGGCCGGTTCCCGCTCTCGGGCAGAAATTTGGAAACGCAGGGGTTCTCTGGGGTTATTTTAAAAGTTCCTTACACAAAAGATCTTGACATAACAGTGGGGAGAAAAACAGTGCGAGCACCCCTGTTGTATCATGAAGACTCGCAAATAAATTTTCTGGGAAGGGACCTCCTAAGTAAGTTGAATATGACCATTTCCTTCAGTGAGCGGGGAATAGTTTGCTCCACCCCGCGAGTGTGTCCCATGCGGGCAATATTGATGATCAGCACAATGACAAATGAAGTTGTGGTCAGATGGGTACCTATAGATATGGACATGTTTATTTATGGTCTCAGAGTGCTGACACGGGTGGTGCCTGAGATAACAAGAAAGGAATGGAAGGTGCCTACAGATTTTGTTTTCCGCCCAATTGTAAATACAGACATTGTCCCTGGGATGATTTTGTCCATTGATTTGGAAGCAGTACAAGTGTCAAGTAAACGTATTGCGGTGATAGGATTGGACACACATGGGTGCGAGTGGCGAACAGTGCTATGCATAGATCCAAGTATGTTGTTGCGCAATTTAACTGATGAGGAGCTGTTTACTGATAATGCATGTGATGGGGAGATAATAATGGAAATTAGTGTGCCGTGTGTCATCATGATACAACACAAAGAGGTACACAACCCCCTTATGGCCAATGCCAATATACCTCCCACGATATTTGAAAAGGACATGGAAAAGCTATCGCCAGAGATTTGGACAGCAGGCCCGCACGATGTAGGATTACTGCAAGAAGTGACACCAATAAGGATAACATTGAAACAAGGTGCCCTCCCGCCTATAGTGAAACAGTACCCTCGATCACGAGAGGCTGAGGAGGGGATAAAAGAAACTATAAATGCATTACTTGAACAAGGAATTATAGTGCCATCAAATTCTCCATGCAAACCAGCGATTTTCCCAATCAAAAAAGCAAAGGACGGGGCTTGGAGGATGATCCAAGACCTACACCCACTCAATGACATCATACAGAAAGAGTTCCCATAGTTCCCAATCCAGCATCAATATTGTGCCGCATACCAAAAGACGCTACATGTTTCACAGTGGTAGACTTGAAAAATGCCTTTTTTTCGATACCACTCGACACAAACTCCTGATACCTCACAGCATTCACACTGGGAGGTAACAGATACGAGCACTGTAGATTGCCACAGGGGTATTGTGAAAGTCCCAGTATTTTCAATAGGATACTACATGAAGATCTTGGTAACATTGCCATGGAGAGCAAGATAATACAATACGTAGACGATTTACACGTCTGCAGTAACAGTGAGGAACAGTGCCGAGCCGACTCGATAGCACTACTAAATTTGTTGGCCAGAAAAGGGTACAAGTTAGACAAAGGAAAATTGCAATATTGCCTAACAGAGGTGCTTTACCTAGGGTAACTGATTTCAAAAGATGGCAAAAGAATTTTACCAGATAGGGCGGCAGCAATACTTCACATGATCATATACAAAACTGTAAAAGACATGCAAAAATTCCTTGGCATAAGTAATTACTACCGTGCATGGATTTTGGATTACGCAGCTTACACACGTCCACTGTTGCAGGCCCTGAAAGATGCACAAGAATAATGTCCCAATAAAGTGGTCGCATGAAATGATACAATTTTTTAAATTACAAGAGCTCATCACACACGCTCCACGCTAGCGAACCCTGATTATGATTGGGAATTTTATCTCTTTTCACACAGCAATGGTGTACTAATGACTGCAGTGCTCACGCAAAAAACATAATTGGGCCACAAGCCATTGGCCTATTACAGCAGCACACTAGATTCTGTGATGCAGGGTCACTTTGCATGCGAACAAAGTCTTGCTGCAGCGGACTTTGCAATAGAAAAAAAGTGCCACAATTGTAATGGGATGCTCAGTAACACTATATGCTGAACACTCACTGTATGCAATACTAGAGAGATCAAAACCAACACTGACAACCCAAAGAGCAACAGCATATGAAATAATAATCTCCAGTCCAAATGTCCATGTGGTCATATGTAAAACGGTAAACCCTGCCACGTTAATCCAGAGCCATGCACAGTGGAGGACATTAAAACACACGACTGTGCAACATATGAAGGGGGAAGGGAATGACATACCAAAGGCCAGTGAAAATGCATTACAGGAAGGAGAGATATACTTCTTTGATGGGTCTGTATCAATAGACAGTGAAACAGGGGAAAAGCACGTAGGGGCAGCAATGGTACGATTGGAAGAGGAAAAATATGAGATAATTGTACAGAAGCGTCTACCATCCCATTACTCCGCACAAGCAGCAGAACTGACCGCACTAATTGAAGCACTGCGCACTGCTAAGGGGTGTGCAGTGACAATATATTCTGATTCAGAATATGCCACGACAACAGTACATTCAGGGCTATCAGGATGTAGACGCAGAGGATATCGGAGTGCAGACGGTTCACCGGTGCAACATGCCGCCCTATTGAATGAATTGATAGATGCATTGGCAGAACTGTCAGTAATAGCATTGGTAAAATGTCAGGCACACACAGCCAATACAGATTTCATCTCATTGGGAAACACAGCAGCAGACGCAGCGTTGAAATATGCTGCATATTTCAATATGCCACAAGCAATAGAGTGCATCATTAAAACACCAACTGCAGAGGCACTAGGTGAAGGGTATAACAATACGCCGACATCCCAAGTAATAGAGCTCCAAAGGTGGGCAACAACAGAAGAGAAAGAGTTGTGGACCAAAAGAGGGTGCAAACAATCAGCTACTGATTTGATATGGCGACAGGAGTTAACCAGAAAAGTAGTGATGCCATTAGAGCTACTAGAAATTGCATTCCAGCAGCTGCATTTTCCAACACATGTCACAAAACAACACATTGCAGCAGACATACAGGAGCACTGGTTTATTCCCAACTTACAAGAGCACTTGTCAAAATTCACAATACAATGTACAACATGTCAAACATACAGTTCAGGCATGACTCTACGGACATTAAGGGGAACATTGCCATGACCAATAGGGCCGTTCAGAGAACTGCATATTGATTATGCAGATATGGAAGAAAGATGTAATGGAGCGAGGTACTTAATTGTGATTGTGTGCCCATTTTCAAGGTGGATTGAGGCTGGACCGTGAGCTCACCCCAGTGCCAAATGCGCTGCAAAATTCCCAGAGCGGGAGGTCTTTTCAAGGTGGGGCATCTGCAATGTGATACGATCAGATAATGGCACACGCTTCGTGAATGACCTCTTCAAAGAAGTGACGACACTGCTGGGGGTCAAACACAAACAAACTGTGTTCGATTTATCACCCAATGGCCAACGGAATTGGTGGAAGAGATACACGGTCTACTGAAAAGCAAATTATCATAACTGTGCAACACATTGAAGGAAAACTGGGTTTACTGCCTGCCCCCAGCACTGTTCCAGCTCAGAACGCAACCAAGCAACCAAGCAAGGGCCACCATTTAAGCATTCATACGCCACTATCCCCCATAAGAGCAGCTTCGGAGGCTCACAGAGCTGGCACAGTACTCGGGGACGAGTTTAAGGAATATCTCAACAACTTGATTCCTGCAGTACGTAGCATAGCCAGACAAATAGCACCACCATTTAGAGAGAATGCTGCAACTGATACTGTCATGCCAGTGAATGATAGTCCAAAAGGTAAACTAATGCCTGGGGAAAATGCGTACCTCCGGAGCTTTGTGCGGAGATGGAATTCTCCAAGGTTTCATGGCCCATACAAAGTTATTTATTGCACACCCACAGCTGTTAAAGTTAAAGGATTGAAATATTGGGTGCATTTGTCTGATGTGAGAAAGGCACACGATAGTACAATCCCTGAAAATTAACATGGTACGAGCAACGAAGTTGCGAGCGGGTGATGCAAAGTACATAGCACAACACTATGACTATAAGAAAATGATGAGCTGACAGACAGATGAATTGAAAAGATGCATATATTGACTGACATAATTGTGTTTTCCCTCTTTTATCTGTCTCACAATATATGCCTTCTGACTTTATCTGTCCTTACCTCTCTCTCTCCCTCTCTTTCTCTCTCCCTCTCTTTCTCTCTCCATCTCCCTCTCTCTCTGGTTCTCGCTAACTGCCTACAAATACTCTGACATATAGTTTTATCTAGAATTCTTTAGCTATCTCTTATCTATAATTACAAACATAGAAGATGTCTATCTTACCCTCCCTCGTCTCAACATTACCACCATTAAAGCAACTTTACGCCTATTGTGTGAAAAAACATTTGCAAAATATGAACAAAAGTCTTGATGATGCCATGGTATGATATGATCTGATATGATTATTTATATAGCGCCTATACACAATGTGTTTCAAAGTGCTTCAAGGCAAGTGAGGGAACAAGGGAAAATACAACCACATTCTTACAGGCCATGAACAGTAAGGATGTGAAATTAACTATCGTACTCGGCCTGACGACACTTCAGATAGTGCAAGAGCTAAGACATAGATAAGGAAGGGAGGGGGAGAGTGGGAAGGCAATGGAAACAGACAGGCGAATACCGTACTAGGCCTGACGACATTTCTGGTAGAGCCGTAGAAAAACAAAAGGTGAGGGAGAGGGGTGCAGAAAGGGTGGGGAGGAACAAAACAAGCGACTATCATACTAGGCCTGACGACATTTCAGATAGTGCTGGAGGGATGGTGGGTGTAAGGCGGAAACCTGTGCAGTTCCCTCTGGGACCACGGCAAAAGATTTAGGACTACAGGTGTTTGGCAGTAAACCCACTTGGTAGCAGTCTGTACCACACAGATTCACTTGGTAGCTGTGGCTGAGCAGTCAGACTTCCCTCAAGAAGAGTTAGGCAGTATGTGGAGTATACACAATAGGGCAATTTACACAGTAGAACAAGCAAACACGGAACAAGGCTTCGGTGTAAAGATATATAGTTATTTATTTATAAAAACACATCTATGAAAACACACTAATACGGTAAACACTTCAAGCACAATTACTATAAGAAAAATCAATCCCCCTTACAATAGTTCGACAAGTCTAGGTTCAACGGCACCACTTATTTGCAGACAGAGGTGAATGCTTTAACCTAGATGGCACTCTAGTATTCGTTAGGAAGGGAGAGAAAAGGCAGGGTATGAAATCAACTCGGTACCAACACTTTTATGAACAAATGCAAGGCAAGTAAGGCAGGGTCTACAGTAGATCGCAAAGTTCAGAGGCCAGGCCCACTCGGAGAGAGGCAAGGCGATGTGTCCAAAAAAAGTATCACAGTGGAAATGCACTTCGAGTCTTTGTCGCAAATTGTTATAGAAAGATTGGACCAGTTCAGAACAGAGAGGTGAGAAAGCTTGGAGGCGACCCAATGGAAAGGCGAGATTCAGACACCTCACACTAACCGACACACGGGAAGCCAGGCGGACACGGTACCTTGTTTGTGGAGGGACAGCTCCGGCGGGGGCAGTTGTTCCTGGTGGTGGATGCATGTCGGGTCTTTGCCAAGAAAAGAGATGATCTCGTCGTCGAAGGAAAGTTGAAGATCGTTGCACCACCAGGGAAGAGACCAGCCGCGGAGTGCTCCGTCACAAGGCACCACCTTTTGGTCGTGGTACAGGGGTAGTGGCTATCCGGTTGCCGGGGTGCTCTGCACGGGCAATTCGACCACTTTGTCCTGGAACGAAGAAAAAGCAAAGGGGACTGGTTGTTCCCACCAGTCAGGGGAAGAGACTTTCTGGCGAGGAGATCTCCTCTGTCGTCGGGAAGTGGTGAGTCGGTTCAACAGGGCTCCACCGGAGGTGTCGTCGTTGCAGGTCGGCTCAGCTTTACCCTCGTCGGATTCTTAGGTCCTGTGGCGACTTCTGAGGATCCAGTCCCAAAAGCCCTGCTTTTATGCAGAAAACCCCCATTCATTCAGCCTAGCTGTCACTCAAAACACGCTAAGTGGTGAGCGGGGTGGCTCACCACTTGGGCCAATAACACCAGAGTGCGACTTGAGTTGGCAAGGCAACTCAGTCCAGGGTGCCTAAACCCCCTCCCACACCCCCCGTGGTACCCAGACAGAATGGCACCACTTTGGAGGGCCTCTGTGTAGAGGACGCCATTTTAAAAACCGAGTTCTGGCAGAAAATACCATCCGATAGACTTATTTAAGATAAGTAAACCAGTGGTATGTTAGAGATTAACGGGAAAAAGTTATTAATCTCCAACAATGGGGAGAATCCCATAGGGTTATATTCGGGGTCGAATATAACAAGTAGTTTCCACTGCCACCAGCCAAAACTCGACGAGGGGGGACGGGACAGTGCCCCCTCGAAAAACAGATCTAGGAGTAATCGAATTACCCCTACTAGTATGTCCACAATAGGATGGTTTGTACTAGTTCTGTTAGTAAATTTAGGTCTAGTAAAGCCAATGGTGACTTTACATGCCCGGCGAGACAGTAGTCAGTCCCCGGGTATGGAGTCTATGATGGAGGTCCGCTAGGACGCCCCAGTGTTATGGCACGTAGGGTGCTGTGTAACACACATAGAAAAACATATGAGACCCTGTGGAGTAAAAGACCCCATAGCCCATAGAACACATTGACATTCAAAGGAATTACTCACATTCATGTCCAAGAGTGGGAGAAAAAGAGTCTCACTCTTGGCAGGATGGAAAAAAACAAACTCCCGAAATCCAGCAAAGCTGCTGGGGGTCTCACTAGGTTAGGAAATTCAGCCTAAACAGAGAATTCTCCCTCACACTCGCCCCCCCCAGACTAAGGGACAGGAGGATTTAATCCACTCCTGGATGAATCTCATACCTCTAGTCGATGACATACATCCTAGAGAGACCATCAGCATTTTGGTGGTGACACCCTGACCTGTGCTCAATGGTGAAATCAAACCCTTGCAGGTAGATCGACCATCTCAGTAGTTTTGGGTTTTCCCCTTTCATTTGCATTAACCATCTCAAGGGTTGGTGGTCAGTCTGAATGACAAAAGTAGAACCATACAAGTATGGCCTAAACTTCTTCAGAGCCCACACGATAGCAAAGCACTCTCTTTCGATTGTTGCCCACCTTGTTTCAGGATCCTTCAGCTTGCGGCTGATGAAGCAAACGGGGTGCTTCCTACCTTTCCCATCCAGTTGACTGAGTACGGCACCTATTTCTACATTTGAAGCATCTGTCTGCACAATGAAAGTTTGGCGGTAATCAGGAGCTCTGAGTACTGGGGCTTGGCAAAGAGCCTTTTTCAGGTTTTCAAAAGCCTGATTGCACTCCTCGTTCCATCTAGCCTTTTTAGGAAATTTGGGCGAGGAGATGACATTCAGTGGAGAAGCTATGGTCCCATAGTTCTCGATGAAATTCCTGTAATACCCAGTGAGGCCTAGGAAGGCTCTTACCTGGGTCTGAGTAGTAGGTGTTGTCCAATTTTGCACAGCTTCAATCTTACTGAGCAAAGGCCTTATTTCTCCACCTCCTACCTAATGTCCAAGATAGACTACCTTACTCTGTCCAATTTGGCATTTACTCGCCTTTATGGTCAGATTGGCTTGTCCAAGAGCCTGCAAAACATCTCTCAGGTGGGTTACAT
Source organism: Ambystoma mexicanum (assembly GCF_040938575.1). Classification (NCBI taxonomy): domain Eukaryota; kingdom Metazoa; phylum Chordata; class Amphibia; order Caudata; family Ambystomatidae; genus Ambystoma; species Ambystoma mexicanum. The sequence goes on from NC_090939.1 coordinate 360,419,644, forward strand.
GCTCTTCCCAGGAATTGCTGAACACTGCTATGTCATCCAAGTATGCCATGCAGAAGTCCTCCATCCCATTCAGAACCTGGTTTACCATCCGTTGAAATGTAGCAGGTGCATTCTTCAATCCGAAAGGCATTACCTTAAACTGGTATAAGCCAACGGGGGTAGAAAATGCAGTTTTCTCCTTGGCATGGTCTGTCAAGGCTATTTGCCAATAGCCTGACGTCAATTCAAATGTGCTGAGGAACTTGGCTGCGCCAAGTTTGTCCACCAACTCATCTGTTCTTGGCAAAGGGTGGGCATCAGTCTTGGTGACTGCATTAAGAGCTCTATAATCCATGCAGAATCTAAGTTCTTTAGATCCGGCCTTTGGTACTAACACAACTGGGCTAGACCATGGACTAGTAGAGGGCTCTATTACCCCGAGATCGAGCATCTTGCTGACCTCACCTTTGATGTGGGTTCGTACGTTTTCTGACATTCGGTATCCTCTGCTTTTGACTGGCAGACAGTCACCAGTGAGTATGTCATGCTGGCCCCAAGGGGTCAAGCCTGGTAAAAGCGAGAACAGGGAGGCAAACTGATTCAACATAGATTTGCACTCTTCTCGTTGCTCGGGTGTCAGATTTGAAGAGAGATTTACTCCTTCAATTTTTTCGTCTAAAGGTAAGCCTCTGAGGAGATCCGGAAGAGCTTCACTCTCTTCTTCTTCCTCGGATGATGCTAGAAGCAACGCTCCCACATCAGGTCTTGAGACATACGCTTTGAGTCGGTTGGTGTGGAAGACTGTCGGAGCCTCCTTGGGATTGCCCAAGTCCACCAGATAGTTGACCTCTCCGAGTTTACCCACAACTCTGAAGGGTCCCATCCATTTGTCTTGCAAGGCCCTCTGCCTTGTTGGGATCATAACGAGAACGAGCTGGTCTTGAGCGAACTCAATCATGTTAGCCTTTTGATCGTGCCAGTGCTTGACCAATGCTTGTCCAGCTTTCAAGTTATCGCTTGCTTCTGTCATCATGTGCGACATTCTCCTTCGGAGTCCTATCACGTAGTCAGTCACTCTGACTGGCTTGGGGGAAGGAGCACTCTTCAACCCCTCCTTAATCAGGGCCAATGGACCTCTGACGGGATTACCATATAGAAGCTCGAAGGGAGAATAACCTACTCCCTCCTGAGGGACTTCTCTATAAGCAAATAGAAGGCATGGCAGTAGAAGGTCCCACTTACGTTTAAGGGGTTCCTCTAAAGCACCTATCATGCTCTTCATGGTTCGGTTGAACCGTTCTACCAACACATTTGTTTGTGGGTGGTAAGCTGTTGAGAACTTGTAAGTAACTCCACAGGTTTTCCACATGGCTTTCATGTAGTGGGACATAAAATTTGACCCCCTGTCATAGATTACTTCCTTAGGAAACCCGACCCTAGAAAAAATACCAAGGAGGGCCTTAGCCACAGCCGGAGCTGTAACAGTCCTCATAGGAATGGCCTCAGGATACCTAGTAGCATGGTCTACTACAACCAGTAGTAGACCCATTGGCCGCCGGCAGGCGAAGCCGGCCCCCTCATTCCAAGGCCCATGAGAGGCAAGGCCAGCACCTGTTTTGTGCCTGTTCGGTGCCGTGGCTGCCGTCTGCCAGACCCCCTGGCTCTCTCCACACAAGGTACTTTCACTCCTCTTGACAGCCTCAGCAGTCTGATTCTGCCCATATGCATTAATGTGCGACCAAAGCCCTCTCCACATACATTATGGTTCTGCATATGCCCACACAGCCTGACCACCACAACCATGCCTCTACAGAGCTACGCGCAGTGCAAGTTCTGCATTTAGCCTATCCTTTGACTGCTTTTGTCTATCTATAATCGTATTTAGCCTACATATGATTGCTCCGACTAGCCTAGAGGCACCCTGCACCCAGATTTGCATTTAGCCTGTCTCTGATTGCATTTAGCCTGTCTCTGATTGCATTTAGCCTGTCTCTGATTGCATTTAGCCTGCCCCTGATTGCATTTAGCCTGTCCCTGACTGCACTTAGCCTACATACGATTGCTCTGTCTAGCCTAGAGGTACCTGACTCCTGCAAACCAACTGCTCGCGCCTAAAACTAGGTTAGAATGATACTAACTTTAATTTGCCTGTCAGCCTTTTGGACCACAATGCCAAAAGTAAACCACCAACCGAGGCCTACATCACAGAGCATACCGCCCGTGGATGAAGGACTCTTAACTCCCCCCCAGAGCCCAGCCATCAACCTTCACACTCACTTATTACCTACCAACTGCTAACATACCTCCCCTGTGACATTGCAAGTAGAAATGCAAAACTACGTTCAAGATTACCTAAAATTTACGAACCATTAGCTAGACTCAATACCTCTTGCAATAGAAGTAACACTATCATCCGAAACACTCCTCCTATAAAAATTGACCTCCATCGCAATAACCGCCCAAATAAGCAGGCCAATGCTAATAATAGCATACCTAAAAAGAAAAGTAATGCCACCCAGGCCATAGCAAAGCCGAACCTCCAACTGAAGTGCGCCCTTATTAATGCCAGGTCACTAATAGCACACGCTACCGAAATTGCGGATCTCATTCAAATAGGAGACCATGACATCCTCGCCATAACAGAAACTTGGCTGCACCAAGCTGCAGGACCTGCCATAATGCTTGCCTTACCCCATAATTACACCATACTTAGAGAAGATAGAGCCAACTCTCGAGGAGGTGGCCTAGCTATTATCGCTAAAAATAATCTCACCCTAAAAATTGAATCAAGTTCAACGACTAACTCCTGCGAATCATTAACTGCTAAACTCCTCGCATCTCCCTCTCAAACTATTACTATTCACCTTATCTATAGACCACCTGGCCCTATTGGCACGTTCGAGGAGGACATCTCCACGATCCTCTCAAACAACTTAAAAACTTCATAACAAGCTATCCTTCTGGGAGACCTAAACCTAGGCTACAATGACCCTAAAGACCTGCAAGCAACTAATGTCACTAATATCATCTCAGAACTAGGCTTCTCCCAAAAAATCCTACAACCCACACACGAAAAAGGCCGTATACTTGACTGGGTTGCTGACTATAACTGTAATACAACGATTGTCGATATCAAACCACAAATCTGGACAGATCATGCACTGATAACTTTCCTCCTAAATGTTAACTTGCCCATACCTATTGAAATTGCTCTGGCTCCCCCCTTGCCAACCAGAAACAAAAAACTTATAACTACAGAAAAATTGCTACCACTCATCCTCCCCAGACTAAACTCTATACCTGACTCATTGGACACCTCATCACTAGTAAATGAATTCAACTCTTCCATGGCCACAGCTCTAGATACTATTGCCCCACTGAAACTGAGAAAGAGTAAGCCCAGAGCCCACCTAAACACCTGGTTTACTCCTCACCTCAAATCTCTAAGACTTGAAAAACGTAAATGTGAATCTGCTTGGCGACTAACCCCAACAGAGACAAATAAAATTGCACTCATCAATGCCTCCAAGATCTACAAAAATGAAATAAAGAAAGCAAAAAGAGAGAACTTCAACAACAGAATACTGCAGGCCAAATCTGGAACGAAAGAACTATTCCTTATACTAAAGGAACTAGAAAACCCTATTCCTGTCCAGGATAACTGTGACAAAAATAAAATATGGTGCTCGAACATCCAAAAAGCACTAAATGACAAAATTGCCACACTCCAAACAAAAATTGAGATAAAGAAACAGAATATTCCACCCTCAACTAACCTAAGAGGCAAACCACCAACTAGCACTAAACTAGACCATAAATTTAACTTCTCGAAAGTAACTATACTCGAAACCGAAAAGATAATACTTTCACTCAAGCCATCCAATTGCCGAGGCGACCTATGCCCAGCCCAACTAATAAAAGATGCGGCCAGAGACCTCTCCCCATTCATTTCTTAGCTTATTAATGCCTCCTTTGCTTCAGGCACTATTCCAGATAACCTCAAGCAATCCTGGGTCCTCCCCCTCCTAAAAAAACAAACATTGGACCCATCCATCCCGACTAACTACAGGCCTATCACAACGGCACCCTTCCTGTTAAAAATCCTAGACAGGGTAGCCTACCTGCAGATCCAAAAACATCTGGAGCTGCACCACCTTTTAGGCACAAGACAATCAGGTTTTAGACCTCAGCACGGAACTGAAACTGCGCTCATTGATCTTAAAACTCAGGTTGATGAGCTGAGAGACTCCGGAAAGATGGCCCTACTCCTCTTACTGGACCTCTCCGCAGCCTTCGACCTAGTGGATCATGATGTGCTCTGCACCCACCTAGAAACAGCTGCCCACTTCTCCACGCATGCCATCGCATGGATCAAATCATTCCTAACCGGTAGAACTATGAGAGTCTTCTCTGCTTCTGCTGCTGCCGACCCTGTATCCATCACATGCGGAGTCCCACAAGGTTCTTGTGTCTCCCCCACTATGTACAACATCTTCACGAAGCCCTTGTTCGATGATCTAGATAATCTGGGTGTCACCTACACTAACTATGCGGATGACACTCAGATTCTCATACCACTTTCAGGGGACTATGAACAAGATTTGGCCTTGGTGAACAAGATTTATCTCATCATTCAGGCATGGATGGCCACCCACGGGCTGTGCCTGAATGATGACAAAACGGAACTCATCATACTGGGGAACACACAAAGCATCAAAAGATTAAAAGAAGAATACTCCTCCTTCGTCATAGACGGTAACACTATCAAGGTGGCAAAAGAGGTAAAAACACTAGGGTTTTACCTTGATTCCCACCTCTCCCTAACCAAACAGGTGAGCGCAATGGCATCCAGTACCGCACATACCTGCAAGCTGATTAGAGCCGCAAAACCATACCTATCTACTGCCAACTGCCTAACCCTTGCCCGAGCATTAGTGCTGTCGAAATTGGACTATTGCAACGCACTATATATAGGGGCCAACAAACACACGTTGCAAAAGATTCAAACACTACAGAACAATGCTCTTAGAGCTGCCCTAGGAATTCCAAGAAGGGAGCATATTTCTGAAGCTAGAAGACAATCCAATTGGCTCTCCACAGCGGACAAAATCAAACTTAAGACAGCTTCTCTAACCTTCAAAAGTATTAACCATCTAGCACCCAAATACCTAGCTGCTAGATTCAACAGAAAAATCTCCACTAGACCCACCAGAGAAGCATACTCCAACCAGTTAGTGATACCCCCATTTAAACTAAGTACGGCCGGAGGAAACAGCTTCCCGGTCAAAGCTGCCCAGCTTTGGAACTCCCTCCCGCCCGGCCTGAGATCGCCCCAATCCTACGCTCTCTTCAGATCCAACTGTATCAATTAGATCAAAGATAATGACCGATAGTCCTGCCCTACACCAACATAACCACTGTTCTACAAACGTACTATGTACATAATTATATACTCTCTATCTTCCTACTGCATATTTCCTGTATATATTATGTTATATGTATATATTATGGCCTGCATTTGTAATTTCTACCATGTATAACCACTACTTGTAATCATGTGTAACCTGTAAAGCTTAAAGTATCCTTGAACAACGCGCCCGGTTACCCTCGGGTCTGGCGCGCGCTATAAATAATAAAACAAAACAAAACAAAACAAAGTATAAACCTGTTGCCTGAGGAGGTTGGAGGATCAAGGGGACCAACAATGTCAATCCCTACTCTCTCAAATGGGACTCCCATGACTGGGAGAGGCACTAAAGGTGCCACATTCTTGTAGCCAACCTTACCAGAGGTCTGGCAGGTGTGGCAGCTCCTGCAGTGTTTTTCTACTTTGGCCCCCATCTTCGGCCAATAAAAGTAGAGTGAGAGCCTTTCCTTAGTCTTCTTGAAACTCAAGTGACCAGCCAAAGGAATCTCGTGGGCTAACTGCAAGAACTGTGGTATGTTCTCTTGGGGTACTACAAGTCGTTTGTAGTCTCCAGGTGCAGACTCGGTCAGTTCACTGTAGAAGAGGCCATCTTCCCAGTGCAACCTGTATTTCCCAGGCTCTTGCCCTTCAGCCTGAGCTTCTGCCTGGTGGCGAAGACCTTCCAGAGTTGGACATTCTCTCTGTCCCTTACTGAAGTCTGCCCTGCTGGGTCCACCTTCTGCCAGTAAAGACTGCAGCTCAGGATGGTCAACAGGATCCAGATCTCCAATGAGTTCCTGGCCTTCCATTAGCTCTTCGTCAGAGTCTAATTCTACCACACAGGGTTGTACCTCCCTCTCAGCCTCAGCTGGAGGTGGAGTTACGGGTGTAACTTTGGACAACCGCGGCTAAGTCCTTGTTGGCTGCACTGGAATGCTGGCGGCTGGTTTCGGGGTAGAAGTCTTAGGTTTCCCTTTCGCTTCTGATTTCTTTGAGACAGCGGCCGACAATTCCAGTGGAGCAGGAGTGATTTCTTTCTTCATCATCTCCTGTAGAGTACCGCGCATGGTCCTCTCTCTTGCAGGTCTGGTTAGCTCCTGTAACCGTTTACTAGGAGGTCTGGGGGTATGCGATACAACTCTGAGAGTTTTCAAGACGTTACCCAACAGAACGTGTCCTGGTACCTCACTCTGTATGCTGACATTGATCTTCACAGTCATGTCGTTACACTGGATGAGAACTGGTAATTGGGGAAGCATCTGCACAGGCCCTCCAGCTAACTTGGTGAGGCATTTGGGTGCCTTAGCAACATCCTCAGCCTGAAAAAATGATTTATACACCACAGTTATGCTGGCCCCAGTGTCCCTAATGGCAGGAGTCTCCTGACCATTCACCTGGACACTGTCCTTATAATACTCTTTAGTATTATCAGGGATACAATTATAGACGTCTAAATTCTGTTGTTCCCACAACCCCAGAGACACTAAAGAAACGCTGGCTGAGACTCCAATGGGTTCATAAGCTATCAGTAGAAAGTTTCCACTTGCCATTTGGACTTCCTCCTCTGGAGCGAAGGCTAAGGCGACAAGCTGGACCCATGAAGGTTTACCCTTACATCTGGGATCCCCTTTCACGTGGTCAGTCGAGCCACAAACAAAGCATTTACCAAATGCTTTCTGGAATGGTGGCTTGTTCTGGCCTCCTTCTGGTTTGGCACCAGAAGACACACTATTCTGCTGCGGTTTTCCTTGTGGTTTTGTTTGGGGCCCTCTTTGGAATTTGAGTTATTCAAATTCTCTTTTGAGTCTTTCTTAGGCTGTTTTCCCTCATCCTTTTTCTGAGTTGCCCCAGAATCCTTATGAGTAGCCCTGTTGGCAACCCACAAGTCAGCAGTCTTAGCTAGCTTCCTGGAATCCAATTCCTTCGAATCAGCCAAGTGCTGTCTGAGCTCAGGAGAACAGGCATCATAAATAGACTCCAACATAAAAAGATTCTTCATACCCTCATAAGTGTTCACTTTGTAACCCTTAATCCATCCCTCTAAGTTTTTCAACCCTTCACTCACCCAGGTAGCCCAAGGGGTACCATCATGCTTTTTGAGGGTTCTAAACCTCTTAAGATACTGGGAAGGGGTCTTCCCGAATCTAGCTATCAAAGCTAGTTTCACACTTTCGTAAACCGTCTTATCCGCCTCCCCCAACTCCATTACCACATCAGTCGCAACAGGGGGGAGCCTAGAGAACAACCAGGGAAGTAAATCATTCCCGGTGATGTCCTGGAGCCCATGATTGTACTCAAACAGTTTTAACCAATCTAACACATCCAATCTCGGTTCATACATACCCACTAATTCCTTCGGCATCCGGGGTCTTTTGGGACTGGAGCTCCTAGAGGAACCAGAGGAGAGAGAAGCATTTTCTATAGACCACTTTTTCATCTCTAACTTGTGATTAAGTTCTATTTCCCTGAGCCTTAACTCAGCTTGCTTATGCACAGCCTGGGCATTCATCCATCTGAACTCGAGCTCTTGGTTTCTTTCAGATTGAGCCAAGAACCGTTTGTATTCTAATTCGAGCTTCATTTTTTCAAGTTCAAAATAAGCAGGGTTACATGTGGGACCTGGTATGGGCCCCGTAGGTACAGTAGGTAAGGCAGACAGAGGCTCAGAGTGGCTAACTTCATTAGGTTCACTTTCCTCTTCTGACTCATTATCAAGACTTTGATTCAGATCAATACCATTACTGTTTTCTACATTCGCTGGAGAAGTTGGTTCCTCTGAACCAGTACCCAAGCTTTGGTTTTCCAGCAATCTCGCTATCAGTTCCACTTTCTTGCATTTTACAGAAAGATTTTCTTGTCTACAGAGGGCTCGTAAACTCTCAGTATTTTCACCTGACAAGGATTCTTGACTGTAAACTTCCATAGTAGAAATGTTTTTTGAAAGTTGCATTTTAGTGCTAAGCTTTGTGGTTAGTTATCCTAAAGTGTTGAAAAGTACTCTAAACTGTATACTCGATACAAATCCCACCGCTGTACACCAGTGTTAGGCGGAAACCTGTGCAGTTCCCTCTGGGACCACTGCAAAAGATTTAGGACTACAGGTGTTTGGCAGTAAACCCACTTGGTAGCAGTCTGTACCACACAGATTCACTTGGTAGCTGTGGCTGAGCAGTCAGACTTCTCTCAAGAAGAGTTAGGCAGTATGTGGAGTATACAACATAGGGCAATTCTACACAGTAAGACAAGCAAACACGCAACAAGGCTTCGGTGTAAAGATATATAGTTATTTATTTATAAAAACACATCTATGAAAACACACTGGCACTAATACGGTAAACACTTCAAGCACAATTACTATAAGAAAAATCAATCCCCCTAACAATAGTTTGACAAGTCTAGGTTCAACGGCACCACTTATTTGCAGACAGAGGTGAATGCTTTAACCTAGATGGCACTCTAGTATTCGTTAGAACGGGAGAGAAAAGGCAGGGTATGAAATCAACTCGGTACCAACACTTTTATGAACAAATGCAAGGCAAGTAAGCTAGGGTCTACAGTAGATCGCAAAGTTCAGAGGCCAGGCCCACTCGGAGAGAGGCAAGGCGATGTGTCCAAAAAAAGTATCACAGTGGAAATGCACTTCGAGTCTTTGTCGCAAATTGTTATAGAAAGATTGGACCAGTTCAGAACAGAGAGGTGAGAAAGCTTGGAGGCGACCCAATGGAAAGGCGAGATTCAGACACCTCACACTAACTGACACACGGGAAGCCAGGCGGACACGGTACCTTGTTTGTGGAGGGACAGCTCCGGCGGGGGCAGTTGTTCCTGGTGGTGGATGCATGTCGGGTCTTTGCCAAGAGAAGAGATGATCTCGTCGTCGAAAGAAAAGTTGAAGATCGTTGCACCACCAGGGAAGAGACCAGCCGCGGAGTGCTCCGTCACAAGGCACCACCTTTTGGTCGCGGTACAGGGGTAGTGGCTATCCGGTTGCCGAGGTGCTCTGCACGGGCAATTCGACCACTGCGTCCTGGAGCGAAGAAAAAGCAAAGGTGACTGGTTGTTCCCACCAGTCAGAGGAGGAGACTCTCCGGCAGGGAGATCTCCTCTGTCGTCGGGAAGTGGTGAGTCGGTTCAGCAGGGCTCCACCGGAGGTGTCATCGTTGCAGCTCGGCTCAGCATTACCCTCGTCAGATTCTTAGGTCCTGTGGCGACTTCTGAAGATCAAGTCCCAAAAGCCCTGCTTTTATGCAGAAAACCCCCATTCATTCAGCCTAGCTGTCACTCAAAACACGCTAAGTGGTGAGCGGGGAGGCTCACCACTTGGACCAATCACACCAGAGTGCGACCGGAGTTGGCAAGGCAACTCAGTCCAGCGTGTCTAAACCTCCTCCCACACCCCCTGTGGTAACCCAGACAGAATGGCACCACTTTGGAGGGTCTCTGTACAGAAGCCCGCCAAAAGTGGAACAAAGGGCTCAACCTTTGGTTTAGGAGTCACAGAGACGAACACAGACGCCATTTTAAAAACCGAGTTCTGGCAGAAAATACCGTCCGATAGACTTATTTAAGATAAGTAAACCAGTGGTATGTTAGAGATTAACGGGAAAAAGGTATTAATCTCCAACAATGGGGAGAATCCCATAGGGTTATATTCGGGGTCGAATATAACAAGTAGTTTCCACTGCCACCAGCCAAAACTCGACGAGGGGGGACGGGACAGTGCCCCCTCGAAAAACAGATCTAGGAGTAATCGAATTACCCCTACTAGTATGTCCACAATAGGATGGTTTGTACTAGTTCTGTTAGTAAATTTAGGTCTAGTAAAGCCAATGGTGACTTTACATGCCCGGCGAGACAGTAGTCAGTCCCCGGGTATGGAGTCTATGATGGAGGTCCGCTAGGACGCCCCAGTGTTATGGCACGTAGGGTGCTGTGTAAAACACATAGAAAAACATATGAGACCCTGTGGAGTAAAAGACCCCATAGCCCATAGAACACATTGACATTCAAAGGAATTACTCACATTCATGTCCAAGAGTGGGAGAAAAAGAGTCTCACTCTAGGCAGGATGGAAAAAAACAAACTCCCGAAATCCAGCAAAGCTGCTGGGGGTCTCACTAGGTTAGGAAATTCAGCCTAAACAGAGAATTCTCTCTAACACTCGCCCCCCCCAGACTAAGGGACAGGAGGATTTAATCCACTCCTGGATGAATCTCATACCTCTAGTCGATGACATACATACTAGAGAGACCATCAGCATTTTGGTGGGGACACCCTGACCTATGTTCAGTGGGGTCCAAGGTTTTCCTTTGTAAGCTATATGACCTACAAACCTTCCTAGGAACATCAGTCTTTTTAAGTTTATAGGGGATCTGGTTGACCAGTCCCTCACAAGTTGATACAACTACTGAACCTATGATAGGCTTTTTCACGGAGTCCTTATAAAGAAACTCCTTAGATCTAGAGGGTACTCCAGAGGTCTTCCCTACCTCTCTGTTGAGAGAAGGCTGAGTTTTAGGCCTCTTGGTTGGAGGGGATGGAGATAAGCAAGGTACATGCTTCTCCTTCCTCTGAGATCTTACCTTACCTACTTTAGGAGTTTCCCCCTTAAGTCTAGGAATTGGGTTGGAGTCTTCTGTGGAAGGTCCAACAGTCTGAAGGTTTGTGGCCTTCGACTTTTCTTTTCTGGTTTTCCACCAGCACTGAGAATTACCAGTTCTCTTAGGCCTAGTTAGGATTCCAGTAGGTCTATCCACCTCTTCCTCAGAAGCAGGGGGAGTCACAGATTCTATAACTGGGGGAACAATGATGGAGCTTGGTTGGGGCTCCCATTTCCCTAACATGTTAGCCTGAAATTTGCCTGGGTCAGAGGTCAACTTACCAACACCAGGGCTTGTAGTGGGGTTCTCAGTAGAGGTTCCCACAGGCTTAGAGTGGTTCCTTAAGGTGGCCTCTCTAGCCAATTTGGTTTGGTTCTGGGTCTCCATACTGGGAGGCCTGGGGGTACTGGATACTACTCCTAGAGTTTTTAGATCATTCCCCAACAGGACTCTCCCAGGCACCTCAGTCTGAACACTGACAGGAATCAACACTGTCATGTCATTACACTGAATGAGGGCTGGTAGAATTGGAACCAGTTGGACAGGGCCTCCAGACATCTTAGTGGGACCTTTGGGTGCCTTAGCAACATCCTCAGGTCTGAAAAAGCTTTCGTCCACTACTGTTCTGCTGGCCCCAGAGTCTCGCCTGGCAGGAGTATCCTGGCCATTGACAAGAACACTGTCCACATAATAATACTTAGAGTTTTCTGGTATAGAGTCATACACACTCCTATTCTGATTACTAACCAGGTCCATTGACTCTACTGATACACTTGCTTGAAGAACCCAAGGTTCGTCAGCAAAGACTTCAAAGTGAGCACTAGTCATTTGGACTTCCTCCTCAGGAGTGAAGGCTAAGGAGACAGTGCTGATCCCAGTAGGTTTACCCTTACATTTTGGATCTCCTTTGATATGGTTAGTGGCCCCACAGAGATAGCATGTTCCAAATGCTCTCTGGAATGGTGGCTTGTTCTGACGTCCTTCTGGTTTGTGGCCAGAAGGTACACTATTCTGCGGTGGTTTTCCCTGGGGCTTACCCTTCTGGTTTTGTTTGGGGCCCTCTTTGGAATTTGAGTTATTCGAATTCTCTTTTGAGTCTTTTTTAGGCTGTTTTCCCTCATGCTTTTTTTGAGTTGCCCCGGAATCCTTATGAGTAGCCCTGTTGGCAACCCATAAGTCAGCAGCCTTAGCTAGCTTCCGGGAATCCAATTCCTTCGAATCAGCCAAGTGCTGTCTGAGCTCAGGAGAACAGGCATCATAAATAGACTCCAACATAAAAAGATTCTTCATACCCTCATAAGTGTTCACTTTGTAACCCTTAATCCATCCCTCTAAGTTTTTCAACCCTTCACTCACCCAGGTAGCCCAAGGGGTACCATCATGCTTTTTGAGGGTTCTAAACCTCTTAAGATACTGGGAAGGAGTCTTCCCGAATCTAGCTATCAATGCTAGTTTCACACTTTCGTAATCTATCTTATCCGCCTCCCCCAACTCCATTACCACATCAGTCGCAACAGGGGGGAGCCTAGAGAACAACCAGGGAAGTAAATCATTCCTGGTGATGTCCTGGAGCCCATGATTGTACTCAAACAGCTTTAACCAATCCAACACATCCAATCTCGGTTCATACATACCCACTAATTCCTTCGGCATCCGGGGTCTTTTGGGACTGGAGCTCCTAGAGGAACCAGAGGAGAGAGAAGCATTTTCCACAGACAACTTTTTCATCTCTAACTCGTGATTAAGTTCTATTTCCCTGAGCCTTAACTCAGCTTGCTTCTGCTCAGCCTGGGCATTCATCTGTCTGAACTCGAGGTCTTGGTTTCTTTCAGATTGAGCCAAGAACCGTTTGTATTCTAATTCGAGCTTCATTTTTTCAAGTTCAAAATAAGCAGGGTTACATGTGGGACCTGGTATGGGCCCCGTAGGCACAGCTGGTAAGACAGGTAGAGGAGCAGGGGAGACAGTTTTGTTAGCCTCTCCTTCCTCTTCAGCCTCTTCATCACTATCATCAGAATTATGATTTAGATCAACACCATCACTGTTATCTACATTTGCTGGAGAAGTTGGTTCCTCTGAACCAGTACCCAGACTTTCGTTCGCCAGCAATCTCTCTATTAGTTCTAACTTCTTGCCCCTTACAGAAAGATTCTCTTGCCTACAGAGAGCTCGTAAACTCTCAGTATTTTCACCTGACAAGGATTCTTGACTGTAAGCTTCCATAGTAGACATGTTTTTGAAAGTTGCTTTTTAGTGCTAAGCTTTGTGGTTAGTTATCCTAAAGTGTCGAAAAGCACTCTAAACTGTATACTCAATACAAATCCCACCGCTGTACACCAGTGTTAGGCGGAAACCTGTGCAGTTCCCTCTGGGACCACTGCAAAAGATTTAGGACTACATGTGTTTGACAGTAAACCCACTTGGTAGCAGTCTGTACCACACAGATTCACTTGGTAGCTGTGGCTGAGCAGTCAGACTTCTCTCAAGAAGAGTTAGGCAGTATGTGGAGTATACAACATAGGGCAATTCTACACAGTAAGACAAGCAAACACGCAACAAGGCTTCGGTGTAAAGATATAAAGGTATTTATTTATAACGACACATCTATAGAAAACACTCTGGCACTAATACAGCAAAACAACTTCAATCGCAATTACTATCAGAAAAAGATCAATCCCCCTAACAATAGTTCGACAAGTCTAGGTTCAACAGCATCACTTATTTGGAGACAGAGGTGTATGCTTTAACCTAGATGGCACTCTAGTATTCGTTAGGACGGGAGAGAAAAGCCGGGTTAAGAAATCAACTCGATACCAATACTTGTAAGAACAAAGATATAAGGCAAGAAGACAAGAACCACTGTAGATTCCAAAGTTCAGAAGCCTGGCCCACTCGGAGAGAGGCAAGGTGATATGTCCCAAAAAGTATCTTAGTGGAAATGCGCTTCGAGTCTTTGTCGCAGATTGTTATAGGCAGATTGGACCAGTTCAGAACAAAACGTTATAGAAGCTTGGAGGCGACCCTATGGAGAGGCGAGGATTAAGACACCCCACTCTATCCGGCAACAAAGGAAGCCAGGCGGACACAGTACCTTGTTTATGGAGAGACAGCTCCAGCGAGGCAGTTGTTCCTGGTGGTGGATGCACGTCCGGTCTTTGCCAAGAGAAGAGATGATCTCATCGTCGAAGGAAAGTTGAAGATCGTTGCACCACCAGGGAAGAGATCAGCCGCGGAGTGCTCCGTCACAAGGCACCACCTTTTGGTCGCGGTACAGGGGTAGTGGCTATCCAGTTGCCGAGGTGCTCTGCACGGGCAATTCGACCACTGCTTCCTGGAGCGAAGAAAAAGCAAAGGTGACTGGTTGTTCCCACCAGTCAGGGGAAGAGACTCTCCGGCAGGGAGATCTCCTCTGTCGTCGGGAAGTGGTGAGTCAGTTCAGCAGGGCTCCACCGGAGGTGTCGTCGTTGCAGGTCGGCTCAGCTTTACCCTCGTCGGATTCTTAGGTCCTGTGGCGACTTCTGAAGATTCAGGCCCAAAAGCCCTGCTTTTATGCAGAAAACCCCCATTCATTCAGCCTAGCTGTCACTCAAAACACGCTAAGTGGTGAGCGGGGAGGCTCACCACTTGGGCCAATCACACCAGAGTGCGACCAGAGTTGGCAAGGCAACTCAGTCCAGGGTGCCTAAACCCCCTCCCATACCCCCTGTGATAACCCAGACAGAATGGCACCACTTTGGAGGGTCTCTGTACAGAAGCCCGCCAAAAGTGGAACAAAGGGCTCAACCTTTGGTTTAGGAGTCACAGAGACGAACACAGACGCCATTTTAAAAACCGAGTTCTGGCAGAAAATACCATCCGATAGACTTATTTAAGATAAGTAAACCGGTGGTATGTTAGAGATTAACAGGAAAAAGGTATTAATCTCCAACAATGGGAAGAATCCCATAGGGTTATATTCGGGGTCGAATATAACAAGTAGTTTCCAATGCCACCAGCCAAAACTCGACGAGGGGGGACGGGACAGTGCCCCCTCGAATAACAGACCCAGGAGTAATCGAATTACCCCTACTAGTATGTCCACAATAGGATGGTGTGTACTAGTTCTGTTAGTAAATTTAGGTCTAGTAAAGCCAATGGTGACTTTACATGCCCGGGGAGACAGTAGTCAGTCCCCGGGTATGGAGTCTATGATGGAGGTCCGCTAGGACGCCCCAGTGTTATGGCACGTAGGGTGCGGTGTAACACACATAGAAAAACATATGAGACCCTGTGGAGTAAAAGACCCCATAGCCCATAGAACACATTGACATTCAAAGGAATTACACACATTCATGTCCAAGAGTGGGAGAAAAAGAGTCTCACTCTTGGCAGGATGGAAAAAAACAAGCTCCCGAAATCCAGCAAAGCTGCTGGGGGACTCACTAGGTTAGGAAATTCAGCCTAAACAGAGAATTCTCCCTAACACTTAGCCGGAGGTAATTGCAACAATATAAATGTAATACCTCACCCTTTCTCTGAGATCACTGTCCTGTGCGTGAACCGGCTCAAACCAGGCCCTGTAGCCCATTCATCTCCACAAACATGCCTGTTCCATCTTATCCGCGCTGTTGGAAAATGACCGCCAGTACAACCCCATGGCCCTGCTAGGTATTCTCTTGATGGGCCAGACGTGTAACCTTAGTGTGATGCCCACCCCAGTGTGCCCCAACTAACAAAAGCCAACCTCTGTTGCAGTATATTGCACCTTAGAACTAACAAATGTCAGCATGCCCCCTGGTACTTTTGATGTGCCCAATTCCACCCCATGATCAATGATCCCACCTGGATCGAGCCCCCGAGTTGCAATCAACCCCCTATAAACCCAGTGAATAATGATGTTGTTGTAAACCTAGAGTTTATAGAGGATAATGATTTGTTCAAAGGAGCCTCAGTAACTGTTATTTAGTGCTTGCTTGAAACAATATGTTATGTTAGATTAGCTAGGGCCCGCCCGGCTTCATCGTGACCTGACCCTCACTCCACCCGGACACAGGCAGCTGAACTTCGTGGTATGAACCCTCCCGCCAACTAAACAACCAATCCGTGGGAGCAACATCACACATTGTATATGTATCTAACTGCTTTATCGAATCCCGTGTCTATGAAGTCCCCTATGCAATGATGTCATGTATGACACAATATTCTTACTTAAGCTGCCACCTTTGTAATGTTTGCCAGAGCGCTCTCGGATAGCAGAGTTCTCTGGATGCCAAATTTTAGATAAAAGACTGACTCTTGCAGCCTGTCCTCCTGGTCTCATTCCCCACTGGGTTGTGTTATATTCTTTTGTATTTTGGGCGTATACGACTGGGAGTGGGCCTACACACACATTTAGTACAGTATCATTTGTAATAATAACAGAGCAGTGGGAAAAAGAACAAGGAAGGAATGGTTGTTTACAGGTGTTAGTATGGTCAGAAGATGGGGGGATTTGTCAATACAGAGTGGGGTGTGTTGGTGGTGGAGATGGATCACCTGGTTGTTGTCAGTCTTCTGTTGGATTTGGATTGGAGTGAAGACGATTATCTTGGGAGCCCAATTGATGTGTTTTCATAAGTCAAATTTGGGTGTGTTTTTCATAAGTCATACTTGGGTGTGTTTTCATAAGTCAAATTTGGGTGTGCTTTCACTGCAAATTTGGTGTGTTTTCCATTTAACTTTGGCCCTCAATTGTAACCTGCTTGCCCAGTGACTGTTCCTTTACTATTGTACTTGCATATATCTCCCCTACCTCCTCTCTCTACCTGCCCATGGTGTTATCTGTTTCTAATATCCTACTCCAACTGCTTATCTATCAACTATCCTTTACTTCTCACTATGTCTGGTAAGAAGAAATGTAAAAAAGATATCCTGGCCTCCAACCCAGGTCTCCCCATTTCTGATACCTATTCCAGCGCCTCTGCCAGACAAACCCTCACTGACATCCTCATTGTCATTCTTTTGCCAGATCTCTGGATCCCTCATATGATCTCTGTTCTCTGTCCTGTCTCCTGCTGTCTCCTCCTCTCCCATTAATGGTGGAAGCCGCTGGGACGTCCTCATGGATTTCTTTGACTCCTCCAGAGTCATCATTAATGTCTACCTAAATGGCACTGTCATGGTGCAAGGCCCTCGGGTCAATCTCCTCCTCTTTGATAGGAGGTTCCCTCTCCTCATCAACTTCCTCTCATCTCCAGATTTCTCTTACTCTCCTCCTTTGGCTAACTTGACCTCTTTTCCTTCCTCCTCAGCCCCATCTCAAGCTCCCTCCACACCTCTGCAGGTTGTACCTCTTATTTGTACCCACCGGAAGGTCTTTAAGGCTGGAAACCTTCGTAATCTTGGCACTCTCAACACTCGCTCTGATGTCAAACACTCCTCTGACATCTGCCACCTCCTTGAAGAACTTGACCTTGATGTCCTCGGTATTACCGAGACATGGTTCACGGCCAGCTCTGCCATGACCTTTGAAACTCTCCTCCTTGATGGGTACAAGATCTACTCTGCCCCCAGTTCCACCTGGCCCAGAGGGGGTGTAGCCCTGATCTTTCCTGAGTGGATTCTTGCCTCTATCATCCCCACACAGACTTACTCCTCTTTTGAATGCCTTGTGTGCACGTTCTCTCTCTTCCCTAGCAATTAACTTAATGTTGCTAAACTCTACCAGCCCCCTGGTCAATTCACCTTGTTTCTCTCTGAGTGGGTTGACCTACCCTCCTCCCTACTGGCCTCAACCACTCAACTGCTCCTCCTTGGTGACTTCAACATCTATCTTGATTCTCCCTGTTCCTCATCCACACTCTTATCCGACCTCTGCAATTCGCTCTCCCTCTCTCTCCTCCCCTCTGGCTCGACTCACACTGCTGATCACACACTTGATGTCTTGATCTCCTCTGGACT
Organism: Ambystoma mexicanum; assembly: GCF_040938575.1. Classification (NCBI taxonomy): domain Eukaryota; kingdom Metazoa; phylum Chordata; class Amphibia; order Caudata; family Ambystomatidae; genus Ambystoma; species Ambystoma mexicanum. Next base: position 360,437,548 of record NC_090939.1, read on the forward strand.
CCCCCTCTCTATTCCCCTCAACACTCCTCTCTCCTGGAGTGATCACTCCCTCCTCTCCTCCCATCTTTCCATCTCCTCCCCTCAAGCCAAGCCTACCGCAGGATTGCCACACACCTTCACATACAACCGGCCCATGAAGCGTGTGTCAGTCAAGGCTTTCGCTGCCACCTTCTCCCCCCAACACCCTTGGCTGAATCACACCCTGACACACCCCTGTCCCAGCTTTACTCCTCTATTTCTGCTACTCTTGATTCTCTTGCCCCTGTCATGAGGATCCGTTTTGAAGTCCAAAGCCAAGTGCAATTCTTGGTATGACTCTGACCTAGCTACACTCAAAAGTAAGTGTAGGGTGGCTGAGAGAAAATGGAGAGCTTCTTGCTCATCCTATGACAAACTGGCCTGCCACCTGCTCCAAAGGCAATACCGACTCTCTGTCTGCACCAAGAAGAGAGTCCACACTCAGGCTTGTGTCTCTGTGGCACCTAACAACTAAGCTAAACTCTTTAAAATCTGTAAGGAGCTGGCCAACCCTGCAGCAGTCTCCACCCCTCCTCTCACCACTCAGGCTCTTTGTAGTGCCCTTGCCTCTCACTTTTTCTCTAAAACCAGGACATCTTGTCCACCCTCTCTTCCCACCACCCCCCTCCTCTCCTTGTCCTTCTCTGCTTACTGACCCACCTTCAGCTACCCCTGCTCCCTTGTTCTCCTCCTTTCCGCTTTTCTCCCCTGATGAGGTAGCTAGACAAGTGCGATCTATAAAAGCCTCATCAACACATGTCCATCCCTGTTCCTCTAAAACTATTAAGGGCAACATTGATACCCTCACTCCGGCCCTTGCCGAATTCTGCAACCTCTCTTTTGCCTCTGGATCTTTCCCCTGCCCTCTGAAGCACTCCCTTTTGCATCCTCTACCAAAGAAACCTACAGCTAATCCTTCTTGTCTGGCTAACTATCATCCAATTTCCATTACTCCTTTTTTGGGTAAACTCCTGGAAAAGCTGGCCATCTCTCAGCTTAACCTTGATTCTGATTCTGTTGGCTCTCTCCATGACTACCAATCTGGCTTCAGAGTAGCCAGAAGCATGGAAACTGCTCTCCTGAACATCTGTGAGGACCTGCTCTCCAACCTTGACTCTAACATTCCCTCCGTGACAACCTATTACCGAATAGGCTATGACCTGTTTGACCTCTTTCCTCTCTGATTGACCCTCCTGGGTACAACTTGGGTCCTTCCTATCTTCCATCTCCCTCTCTAGCTGGTGGTGTTCCCCAGGAGTCTAAACCTCTCGCCATGGCTTTTCAACCAATACCTGGCAACTCTTGCCTACTGAATTTCCATTTTCTGCTCAAATTTGCTTTGCTATGCTCAAGAAAACCAACTAATTTTCAGGCTTTCTTTTGCCACCTCCTCTCCTTCCCTCATCTATGACTGCCTAATCGCCATTCAAAATTGGTGTGCCGCCAATGATCTTTGTCTAAATGCCAACCAGACTGGAATCCTCCTCATTGGTACACCTTCACCATCCTTTCCCCTCACTCTCTGGCTGGCCTCCCTTGGCCACCCTCCTACCCACCTTCAAGGCTAAGAACCTCTGGGTCATCTTTGACTCTACACTGTCCTTCTCCTCACACATCTGTGACATCTCCATGAAATCAAACTTCTTACTTCACCTCCTCAGAGGTACTCTGCCTTTACTCTCCTTCCCTCATAAACTCACTGTCTACCAATCTCTGGCTCTCTCCAGATTGGACTATTGTAACAGCCTCTTTCTAAATCTACCTGCCTCCACTCTCTGACCTTTACAACTAATCCAGAACAGGACTGCAAGATTTGCCCTTGACCTCAAGCCCTGGGATTGTATCTCCTCAGCTCTGAAATCCCTCCATTCACTCCCCGTGGATGCAATGATAAATTTAAAACCATCTGAATTGTCCACAATGCTTTCTTAGGCCTGGGTCCAATATACCTTCAACTATACATTTGTAAATACCTCCCCTCTCGAGCCCTTCACTCCTCTACTTTGAACTCCCTCAGGGACAGTCCTTTTTCAAAGACACATGCAGGGGGTAGATCTCTGTCTTAGGCTGGGGCCTCCCTTTGGAACAGCCTCCCTGCCACCTTGAAACTTGAGGAGAGCCATCTCTGGTGCTGAAAGCACCTGAAGACCTTCCTCTTTGGCTCTGCCTTTTTCCCTCTTCTCCCCTGCCGATCTGTTTCTCTTTCACGGCACTGTGCACTTGGCCACCCTCTGTCCTTCGGGCCCAAGTACCTGCTCACCCTGCACTGCCTCCAGGCCACCACATGCACTGGGGCCTGGATCTGTACCCATACAGTCTCCCACCCACTTTCTCCTGCACTTATCAGATATACCCTATTTGACTAACCTAGAACTTGCCTTTGCTGGCTGCACTACCACTATGTATTGCCTTTACCTATTTATTTATTTTACTTATTAATATTTATTCTGTTCTCTCCTCTGTTCTGCACTTGCCACTACTCCCCCTTCCATGCACTTTCACCCCTTTTCCATTTGCCATGCACTTGCATGTTTCTTAATGTCACTGGGCCTAGTAAGATAATGTTTTTCTTTTCTCCCCTTGTGAAAACAAGGAAATAATATGAGGCAGGGTAACCAAAAAGGAAACACACCAAACACAGGTTACAAAGGAACATACAAAGTACTTTATTTTATACTGAATCCAGTTACAAAAGAACAGAACAAAATTCAGATAGCTATCGACCCTCAGTACAACACAGCGAACTCCGGCGTGGTTCGGTGTGCTCAGTGAGTGCAAATATTCATTGAAACAGTCAGGCTTTTATACATTTCTCCAGCCTGTTGTCCAGCCTTTCTTCAGGTTAACCATTCCATAAATAAGTTACTGCTCTAGGGTCCCTTGCTAGGTCAAATCTAGTTCATCTTAGGTTTATACATTAACAAGAAGAAATGGTAATAATGTATGCTCTAGGCCTAACATTACAATGCAGGACTTAATTTATACAATATAGTTAAGCAGGTGTTCTCATTCAATTATAGATCAGTTTCGGTGATACAGGTAATCCATTGCACACAGGTCAGCAGAAGGACAAGGTCTCAGCTCATGACCCTAACAAGTGGCCTGCAGGCAAGTTATACATTAGCTGTACAGAGGTCATGACAATCGAGTTCTGTTCTGAATAACATAGGCTACCATTTTAGCTCACATGGTGACTTTATAGAGCAAGAAAACCTAAAATGGCGGCTTGACCCAAAATGACAGTTTACATGGTTTCTAAGGTCAGGACCTTGCAATGCCAGTTTATTCACATGTAGTTTATAAGCAGCTTGTTAGCAGCTTGGCGTAGGCCAATATACATATATTCATAGCAATAGGAGGCACGATATATTTTCTAGTTTGACAAACCCTCCTTTTGCCCTATGCCAAGTGCTAAACTACTTCTGATCTCCCTGCAAATAACTCCATGTGTCATCGTCCATACACCCTGAATAGCTGTCAGATATATCTATCGCCATTAGATCTTTTACTAAGATCTCTTTCAGTACATACTCCTTAGAGGTTTTATCCGGGGAATACACTTTATGTCCTATTGTACCTATTGCCTGAGCGCAACATCCCCCTAGCATTGAACATATACTTGGTAGACATTGGATACAACAACAAAGAAATAGCAGAATTCCCAAAATAATCAGCAAGACTGAAAGCACTTTCCAACCCCAAGACCGCAAGAAGTCCCAGAACCAAGCGCTAAGATCCCAATTTCCCTCGGGAACATGCACTTCTGAACTAAGAATGTGCAGATTCTGTATTGCCTTAAAAATAGTTGGGGAGGAATCCGGTAGGAAAACACAGCAAGCGGACCCCACTAGTTTACATACTCCACCACGTTCAGCCAGAATGACATCTAATGCCATCCGGTTCTGAAGCGCTACCAATCTGATCGCTTTCTGCTCTAAAGTCATATTATAGAGTATATCTGTGGTCCGGTTGATGGTTCTCTCCAGTACTCTCGCTAGTTTCCTGATATCCTCGGAATTCGCTATCTGCCCAAAGAATGGAAGGAATGATTTCGCTACATCTCCTAAAACCTGTGCTGGAGTGTCGCCATTCTCGTCCCGCTGTGGACGAGCCTTCGAAACCTCTACAGTACTTGCTATAAACACCCCAGGTAACAGGATTCCTAGATAACAAGTTCCCTGCCAATCCCTGGGCAACCATGGAAATGCTACATTACCGCAAACAAAATAAATAGGTTCGCCTACATACAAAGGTCTGTCTTCCCCAGTCAAATTTGCAATGTTGGCACAACATTTAAAATCTCCCATTGACCGGGTGCCATTCCTCTGGATGCAGAAAGAAACTGAATCGGGGCTATGGTTAACAGTATAAGAAGGAGGCACGGCTTCCTTATTGCCTATCGGAGCCATTTTAAAGGAAATCAAAGATTGGAAAGGACGAGACAGTCTATCAGAAGGCCTAATAGAAGCAATATTGAGCTTACTCCTATTTGCGAAAAGCGAGCATTCTAGGGGAGTCAGAACACGTTTCTCAAAACTATTCAAATAGTTCCATCAAAGTTCCCCGAGATGCTATCGTTCCATCGGCCAAAGAACATTGCTCTAAGTGAAGCATAACAAGCAGTTGTCAAAGGTAAAGGGTGAATATACCAACCTAGCCCCTTATCCCCATGTTGCGGTAAATGCGAGCAGATCCAACAATTGGTTCTGTTAAAGATTGCATGGGTAGCATTCATAATTAGAAGTAGAGTGTTATTTTGATAATTCCGTCTATGCAAAAGATCTCTAGGTGACAAGGTATGTAGTTGCACAGAAGGAGTGGGAACAACAGTTATATTTTCAACAGGTAGGAAATCATTCAAAGGGTACATTCTCTCCAAATACCAAAACCCACAACCAACAGTTACTAAAAAGTCCCGTGATTATCACCAGTAGACAACAAAACGTTTTCGGGGCCCCCATACATATCTGCTCATTGTCTCTCCTAGTCACATTTTTGTCCAAAAGTTCAGTACGAACGGTAGTGGATACGGGCATTGTCGTCTTCAATCGAGAAACACCAATTGTTCGTTTGCTGGCGACTCCGGTCGCGCGTCTTCTTAATGTCTTTTCCCACAACCCTTAGCCAGCAGAACCCTTTATGCAATTGGCCCAAAAAAAAAAAGGCAAGCCCTCAAATTCTTTCAATTGTACAGCAAGAGCCGTATTGCAAACCTATCTCCTTGGGCGGAGATTATACTTCACAGTTTCCGGTGCAAAAGAATCAGCAGACAGGATGTCGTCACTTCCCACATGAGGTGGCGAGTGAACGGAAGTTGGATCAGAAGATGGATGATCCACAAACGATGCAGTGGGAGAGCAAGGAGGCAAGATGGCCGTTTTGTCGGGCCTTACAACTTCCAGAACGGCCTCCGATACTCTCTCTCCACCGTCTGCCGTTTCGGGTACGTTGGTTTCAATGTCGGAAAGGGGTTCTGCGTCTTCTGTATCGTATGGCACTGGGTGTGGGATCCGTTTGGTGTGGCTGCCGTGGATCCAGTGGCGACGTCCTCCTACCCGCACCGCAATCTTAGTGACCAGGATCACCTGGTAGGGGCCCCTCCAACGTGGTGCGAGGCAAGACGGTCTATCGAAGGATTTAACGAGGATCCAATCCCCTGGTCGTAGACTGTGACCGGGGCCCTCGTACCTCACCGGCAATGCCTCTCGCACCTGGTGATAAATTGAAAACAGGTTTTTAGTCAATTGGTTACAATAGTCGGAGAGAAGTACATTTTCTACATCGCGCAATGCGCAGCTTTTAGGCAAACCCCAAATATTAGCAGGTCTCCCCATTACCACCTCAAAGGGAGAGAGCCCAGTCTTAGTTTGAGGGGTTGTCCGCATTGAAAGTAACACGATCGGTAAGGCGTCCGGCCACTTTAGTTTGGTGCCGGCACACGTCTTAGCGAGCTTGTTTTTTATGATACCATTGTGTCTTTCCACTAATCCGGCGCTCTGAGCATGTCTGGCCGAATGGAATCGTTTGTCAATTTGCAATGCCGTACATATCTGTAGAATTACAGCAGTGATAAAATGCGGACCATTATCCGACCAGATAACTCTCGGCAAACCGAACCGTGGGAAGAATTCCTTTAACATGGTCTTTGCAGTGGTCATGGCTGTAGCGTCTTTAACAGGGAAAGCCTCGACCCACTTACTAAAGGCGCAAATGACCACAAGGACATATTTTAGATTGTTTCATTGCTCCATTTCAATAAAGTCAAAGTGAATTACTTCAAACGGGACAGAAGGAGGCCCAAAGCTACCTCTTGGAGTTGCTGTCCCCTTTCCCACATTGTGTTGTAGGCAAATCATGCAATTTTGGACATAATGCTGGGCAATTTTTGAAATCTTATCATATACCCAAACTTTCTCTAACGTTCTCGTGATCTGTTGAGCGCACACATGTGTGGGACCGGGTGCCATGGTAACCATCGATACTATATAGGCATTAGGAAGCAACCATTTCCCTTCAACCATGTCCACCCAACACCCATCATCATCGAGTTTCCCCAAGCCCTCAGCCCACCTCTTGGATTCTTCTAATGTGGCATCGGCTTGGATATCCTGTACAGACCCAACACCCTCATCCATTGCATAGGCATTTACAGTCTCCCTTGAAACATACATCTCCGTGAAGAGATCAGAGGCAGTTTGTCTAGCTATTTGATCAGCGAAAGCATTCCCTTTCCCTACATCATCTATAATCTTGCGATGTGCTGCGCACTTAATGATTGCTAACTGACTAGGGAGCGCAAGCGCTGAAAGCAATTGTACTATCAGGGAGCCATGTTGGATCTTGGTGCCATGCAAAGTTAAAAACCCTCTCTCTGACCAAAGTCTCCCAAAGTTGTGAGCCACCCCAAAGGCATACTGGCTATCAGTATATATGTTTACTGTTAGCCCTTCGGAAAGCTCACAAGCTCGAGTCAATGCTATAATCTCTGCGGCCTGCGCAGAGTTATGCGTAATTCTCTTGGTCTCCACAACCGTACTCAATGTAGTGACTGCATAAGCAGCTGTGGATGTACCATCCAGTAGTTTGAAGCAGGAGCCATCACAAAACAGCTCCCCTTGTGGGTTATCCAAAGGAGTGTCCCTCAAATCAACTCTGCCTTTTTTATCTTGTTCAGTAGTATACAGGCAGTCATGTGACTCTTCATCACCGCAAACAGTATTTTGCGGGAAAGGTAGGAGTTCAGCCGGATTAAGAACACAGCACCTCCTAATTTGAATGTGGAGAGCAAACAAGATGAATTCATATCTTGTCAGTCGTGCGGAAGTGAGGTGTTGTGTTTGGGTTTTGTTCAATAGAATATTTACAGAGTGAGGCACCATCAGGGTTAAATCATGGCCTAGGACCATTCCCTCACTCTGTTTTACAGACGCAGCAGCAGCAGCGACAGCGCGCAAACATCTTGGCAAAGCGCATGCAACAGGATCAAGGGCGGAAGAGTAGTAACCGCATGTCCTATTCTTCCCTCCATGTTCCTGCGTTAATACAGCCAAAGCACATCCAGCACATTCATGCACAAACAACACAAAGGCCTTATCATAGTTCGGTGTGCCCAAAACTGGCGCCGAACATAATGCAGTCTTGAGCAACTCGAATGAATGTTGATGCTCCGTATTCAATGGCAATGGCGAAGAAATACCCTTCTTCATCAAGGCCAACATCGGTTTTATCACTAGTGAGAAGTTTGGGATCCATAACCTACAGTAAGAAGCCATACCTATCAAGGCTCTAACTTCCTTTTGTGTATTTGGGACAGACATGCCAGAAATGTGTTTTATTCTTTCAAGTGTCAATCTTCTTACCTCCTTTGACAGGAGATAGCCTAAATAGGCAACCTCCTGGCAACAATATTGAAACTTTTTAAGCAAAGCTTTGTCACCATGCTTAGCTAGATGGATGAGCAACAACACAGTGCCCTCTTTACAAGAGCTCTCAGAGTCAGCGGCTAAAAGCAAATCATCAACATATTGAAGCAACGTACAAGTAGGGGGCAATCCAAGGGTATCAAGCTGCTCTTTCAAAGCCCTACTATAAATACTAGGACTCTCAGTATAACATTGAGGTGCACGAGTAAATGTGAATGAGCGTCCCCCTAAGGTGAACGTGAACAAGTATCTACTATCCTCATATATAGGAATACTGAAGAAAGCATTCTTTAGGTCCACAACACTGAAGTGAGTAGCCGTAGCTGGAATCATGGTTAATATTGTCGTCACATCAGGCACAATTGGAAATTGCGGAGCGACGACTTTATTAATGGCACGTAAATCAATTATAAAACGAAATGGAATTGCATTATCACCTTTTTTGTACACGGGTAAAATCGGACTATTGCACAAACTTCCTGCAATCTCCTCAATCACCCCACAATGCACAAAATCGGAAACATGCTCTTCAAAGCTCGCTCGCCTTCAACTGAGATCTTATACTGTGGAATACGGGGCAGCTTAATTCCATGTTTCAAAACTATTTTAAAAGGCTCAATCTGCAAAACACCGACATCATTGTCATCAACTGCCCACAAACACTCTCGTACATTACTGAATTCTGGCGGCAAAGGTCTAGTCAAGAATTGCGAAACAGAATATTGCTGTGGTGAAATCGTCAAACGCACTCCATCAGAAGAACAATGAATTACCGCATTTAATTCCTTCAACAGATTCAACCCCAGCAAATTCTCTCCACAATTCGAAGTCAAGAGAAATGGACAACTGGTGTGCCAGAAAACCCTACAGAAACATTGGTTTGCCCTGACAGTGGAATGTTTGGAACCCGAGAATGATCAATGGAGCACTTCTGTGCTCCAGTGTCTATCAAAAATTGATGTTTCCTATTTCCCACTACCATTCCAATGTAGGGACCTTTCTGATTAACGGGAATAGGTGTAGGTTCCAAACCCTGCTTCGGGCAATCCTAACGAAACAAAATATCATCAAAAGGAAGCTCTTCAGATAGATATGCAGCAGAAGGATGATCAAATATGTTTCTAGTATCCACACTCGAAGTCTGATTATCCTGTGAAAAAGGTTGTTGGGGATCCTGCGAAAACTGGCCTCTACCAGGGCCCCCTACACCCGGGCGACCTCTGGATCGTCTACCCATATTTCCAAATGTGTTATTCGACCTCTGTCGAAGGACGGGGCCTTGTGCACGCCAATGACCCTCCTGGCGACAATAGGCACACTGGTTAATATTCACAGGACCCAAGGGCACATTCCCTTGTGGAACATACTGGCCTCTAATCTGCGAACTACCCCCTCTGGGGCCTCTCACAATTTGCTGTAACAATACTTTAGTCTTCAAATCACCTTTTCTCTTCTCGACTCTATCTTTTTCATTATTGACACGGTTCTCGTAGTACTGAGCCATGTGCAGTACTTCTGATTGGGATTTCGCCTGCCAAGCGCTCTCAGAAGACATAATTTGTGACTGGATGTCAGGCAGCAATCCACGTAAAAATTTGTCCACAAATAATCTTTTCCCAGACTCTGTGCCTAAGTCTTGTCCACTGAAATCCGAGAATACCTGTTCGAACTGATTAAAGAACTCGGTAGCACCCTCAGATTTTCCTTGGACACAGGCCATAAGCTTGTCCCAAATAATTCTCTTTTCGGGGATTATAGTTTTCAGTTTTGCAATGATTCTGTCAGGCAAAGTTAGTATCACCTGAGGTGGTCTCTCACCAGCTGGCCTTTCCCCATCAAGCCTAACTATGTTAGCCCATGTATCTCCCAACCCTGGTACTATAGTTCTAACTTGTTTGCACAAATCTACAGGCAGGAGTACAGGGAATAGCAAATCAATGTCGCCTAGGGTAAACACTGAGGACTGCAAAACGGACTCTATCTCTTTATAGAACCCTGTCGGATTTTTCCTAATGTCAGGAATAGTTTGTCTAATAGTATTCACTTCCTGTCGTGAAAACGGGACGTGAACAAACTGTGATACATAATGTGCAGGAATGTCCACAGCAGGTGTACCTGCTGCAGCATTAGCAGGAATCTCAACCTTTGGGACAAATGTCGGAGGAACCTCTCTCATAGGCAACTGAGATGTAGGCAACTCCGAACGCTTACTAAGCAACAGAGCGCTAAAGCAGTTGAAGAAGTATCAAGTGAAAAAGCTCTCTTATAAATGCTCAATAACTCTGTGGGACAACTAACCTTTCTCTTTAAACATTCATCCTGCAGGTACTCTACCATTACCTGTATCACTTTCCTCTGCATTTCTAGCGTATATTGACTGTATGTGTCATATACCTCAACTGGAGTTATCGATATGTCTGAAATCCATCTAATCGCATCTTTTGTACAAATTCGCGCCTCGTCAGATGTCGATTTACGACACGGAAGAAATCGTTTCTGTACATACATACTTTCTTCTTCGTCATCCTCATTCTGTAACCTTTCCAATTCCTTTCTATACTCAAATAACCTCTCAACATGCTCATGTACCTTCTCCACAGTGTCTCTTGAAAACGCTAAAGTATTCAGGTCCCTCAACCCTTGTGGGAGGTCTGCATTATTTAATTTACCCCACATTACACATAAATGAATCCCTAAACCTTCAATGAAAACATTTTTCTCAGGAAAATTATCCATATTAGAAAGTGTGGCAAGAACATTAGCTCGATCATCTCTCTCCATACAATGCTTAGCCCATGCAACAAATCCTGTTTCTTTTCTGTAGGAACAGTATTACGAGTAACAATCCTCGACCCCGCACCCTGATCAACTACAAGCGGTTCAGAACTACTTGGGAGTGAGGGTGCAGGCAAATTCAATGGAGGTACTATTACTGGTGCAATGGGATGTGGCAGAGGAGCAGGTGGAGGAACAACAACCGGAGGAATAGGAACAACAGGCTGAGCAGGAAGAGCAGGAATAACAGCAGGAAGAGGTACAGCAGGAGGAAGAGGAACATACAGAGGTGGTGCAGAGGCACCAGACCTTCGTTCATTTAACAATTTGTCGATAAACTCATCAGAAACATGAAGATCTTTAGAAGGATAGATTTTCTGAATACCGAGTGAGAAAGCCCTGTCCATATTCCTAACCGACTCAGACTGTTTGTCCTGATCATATAACAACGCCTTTTCAGCATTTGTTTTATGACGGCGCACATGTTTTTCCCTACTTTTAAGCTGCTGCAACGCTTCTCTTTTCCAATTTTGCAAAACATCAAATGCTGCAGGTCTGGCCTTCTTTTTTAACAAGACTGACTCTAAATATTCAATACGAGGGATCTCAAAACTACCATTGACTGGCCACTGAAGTTCGGAGGCATGTCTGGTTTGTCTGTGCCAAATTTTATTAAATACTACACTTCCAATGCCATGCTTACAGTACATAGTACATGCCGGTGACCCCTCCTGTGGTGCCGGATGGCTAAATTCCAAAGATTGTCTATCGCTGCGGAATAATGCCCTAAAGCAGCTAGACAATTTCCCAGGCATTTCTCAAATACTCGGTGTTACCTGGTCAATAATTGTGTCTGCAGATACAATGCGCCAAATTCAAATTGTCAGGGTTGAATTAAGAGTCAGGTAACGACTCACCTGACCAAACCTAAGGAGGACCGATCGGTTTACAAAGGATTTACCTAACAAATTTTACCTTGTGTATGGTGATTTCGGCAAATCTGCCGCCTCAAAAAATTGACCCTCGTCAAGATGCCGTCTCAGACCACACGGCTATCGTCCAGGGAACGGATCGTGCAGCGCTGTTGAGGTGTCGCGTCTCGTTCAGTCGGGCCCGTTATGTCACACCGTCCGATCCCGGTCCGATAGCGTGCGTCAACCTTCAATAATCCGGCATCAATCTTGAGGGTCCCTATTCCGGGCGCCAACTGTGAAAACAAGGAAATAATATGAGGCAGGGTAACCAAAAAGGAAACACACCAAACACAGGTTACAAAGGAACATACAAAGTACTTTATTTTATACTGAATCCAGTTACAAAAGAACAGAACAAAATTCAGATAGCTATCGACCCTCAGTACAACACAGCGAACTCCGAACCGTGGTTCGGTGTGCTCAGTGAGTGCAAATATTCATTGAAACAGTCAGGCTTTTATACATTTCTCCAGCCTATTGTCCAGCCTTTCTTCAGGTTAACCATTCCATAAATAAGTTACTGCTCTAGGGTCCCTTGCCAGGTCAAATCTAGTTCATCTTAGGTTTGTCGGGGGGAAATTCTGCCGGGGTCGGCCGGGCCGTCCGCAGACCTCCGGGCAGGGAGGCCCCAAATCCTCCCGTATTTCCCAAAAGAGATAGAGTATGAGACACACGCAAGAAGCAAGGTGACTCTGCTGTTTATTAGACAAAAACGGCAGGGATGGGTCAAGGATCGTACGTGTCCGTCCTGACACACACACAATCGTGGGGCTCGCAGGCCCTTTTTACCTTAGTATGACGCGCTACTTGCGTCACCTTGGAAAGTTAGCAAAAAACCTATCGCCACTCTTAATTGGTTGCTCGAGTGGTAGGGTTAGTATAGCATACGTATAGAGAACAGTGTTAGTGGTCAAGGGTTAGTCAGGTGATATATCTGGGTTGTCCCTACAATTAGATACATGAGAATTGTTACATGAAGACCCCTGATGATTGGTTAATGTTAATGGCGTCAGTGATAAGAGCCCCATGTTCTGATTGGTGCGCTCGCGAGCCTCCCAGTCTGGGACCATCGCTGTTCCCAGCTCTCGGTGCACCGGTCATTTGCAACAATGTTTCACTATGAGTACGTGCAGACAATGTGAGGACTTATTCATAAGCTGGAAGGCCGACTACTCCCACTGTCGCAGATGTCCATTGAGCCTTTTAATTGTATCTGCCTGTGTCTTGTAACGAGGCATCCAGACTCCTTTTCTGGCCTTGGCATCCTGTCAGGTTCGGCTTGGTCACGTGAGGTGGGACCATGTTTGAGGCAGAATTCTGCACAATTAATATTGTTTTTTCCACTGTGTGCTGGTTTAATTTGCAGGTGTGACTTTGACGTTGGTGTGCGGCGTGCGAGGTTGCAACATCGTGCCCTTGATTTTCTGCTTTCGGAATGTGGGTTTGCAACATTGCGACCTTGGCTGTCTGCTTTCGCCGGGCTCATTCTGCAGGATCAGCAACCTTTTAACGTCCATGGAAGCTCTTGCTTGCGGCCTACTTAGGCCTGGTGTATAGGTGGAACCGTTTGGTGCACAGGCGCTTTAGGTTATAGTATCATATTGTCTTATCCCCAGTATCGTGTCTTCGTTATATTTCTCATTATGGCACCTGGTTTTAGGAGAAGCGTAAGCAAGCTCTTTAGATGGGTTCATGATGCGTCTTGCGTTTCTGCATTTTGAGAGCCTATGTGGAAAATAATAAAGATGCACGTCCGTGAGTATGTCTGTCGCCTACGTCATAGCACTGAGTATATTCTTCGTGTAGATTGGTGCGGGAGTGTCCGGTGTGTATATTTGCACAGGTGTGCTGACCGTTGGCTAGGTCGTCATGGCATCTCTAACGACGTGTAGGTTTTAGTCTAGTTGATCCGTGCCGCAGGTGTCGGCATGGACAGGGCGGGCTGCTGTGCAGGCAGATGGACACATCCGTATGTTCCTGTACCAGGGTATTTGGTCGTCTGGTAGATGGGCAAACTCTTCTCATGGCGGGTGCCTGGGCCGTGATCCTTTAGGCCAAGCGCGAGAGGGGAAGGGCGGGAGCCTGGTCTTCCATTCTCCCACTTCAGTCCCCCCTCTGGTCGACTTGTCGACCACAAACATATCCTTTTCGTTATCTCCTCTTACTCTCCATATCTTAGTTATACCTCCTAAATGTCCATAGTGGTTAACATGATCTTCAAATGACCAATACATATATTCACAGGTTCCTCCAAGAGTACAGTATACCCATTTCCCTATGTAGCTCCTGGGGTTTCTTGGGTTCTCGATCTTCACAGATGGTGGGTCCAGGTGGTTGGTGATGATCTGGTTGCGCAACTTCTCTCTCTCTTGTATGATTGTGCCTGTGTGTTGGCCGTCATCTGCTGACATCAAGGGGTGCATACCGGCCATTTCAAGCAACTCGTCTGTGGTGCGTGCCTTCCGGGCCTTCCAAAATCTTATTATGATCAGTGTAGCTCCAGCCAAAATAGTACAACCAACTATAATTTTCAGTCCATCTGACAGCCATGATGGCATCCATGACCATAATATTGAAAACCAGCTCTCATCCTTTTTCACACCTTTACTTTCATCCATCATTTTGGAGTGCATCTGGGCCAATTGTGAAACTGCTTCTGTCAGTGTACCATTGTCAGCATCGTTGGCAGGAATGAACGTGCAGCATGATTGTCCTATCTTTGCGCAGACTCCTCCTTCCATGGCTGTGAGGAGGTCCAATACATATCTGTTCTGAAGTGCTACCATCCTTATAGCTCGCAGCTCCTCTTTTATTGCGTTAAATCCATTTACTGTAGAATTGATGGTCATCATTAGTTCCCATCTAGTTATCTGGAGCCATTTTGCGTTTGCGTAAGCCTGCAGTCCCGGATGGATTATTGAGGAGAAGAACATTGCTGCTCTGCTGAATAGTCTGTGTTCTGGCGGAATTGAAGTGAGTGCCGTTTCCGACCTTCCCCATAGGTAATTTCCTGTCAGAGGTTCTCCTTGTCTTTTCCTTCTATTTAGGACAGTATTATTGCCGTTGTTCCTGTTCCCTGGCCCCTTCTGAGGTTGTGCAGATCTCTTCTTCCTCTTGTCCCCTTCATCCATTTTGGGGAAGTTCGCCACATTCACATGTTTCTGGGGTACCACTAGTGATGGTACATTGACGTGCACCATCGTGCATACACCATTCCACAGAGGGGGCAGTGTGTGGTATGCCTTTTCTCCACAGGCCCAGTAATGGTCCATTATCACTGCTGTTCCTGCTCCCCCCTCAGGTAACTCCATCACGCTTGCACAGTTGGTGTTGTATCCTACGTCCACCTCTCCTTTATGTTGGTAGCATACCTTAGGCGCAGTCAGCGGCAGTATTGTTATTGGGTCTTCATCCTTCTCTATCCACGTGAGCATGGGTACGTACTTGATCCAAGTCGTCCAACATCTGTGGTTGTGTGCATCGATAGTTGAAATAGTTTCTTTTGTTACCATGTTGCTGCCAATCACTCCTATCTCCCATTTGTTGTCCATGTACACCTTCCCCGTTATCGTCACCAGTGGCCTCTCCCAACATCCTGTTTTACCAGGAACTTCAGTGGCGTACCAATCACATGGTAAATACTGCAGTGTTACTTTCTTTGTTTCCCCTTTTTCAGGACCACTTGTTATGTATCTGAATGCTTCAGCATGTAAACTGCTCTTGTGGTAACTCAAATAAGTCTTGAGGAATTTGTTTTCATATGGGTATGTGTCTCGTGTTTTACACACCAGTTGCACCACTGTCCCTTGAAATCTTCCTTTCGTTTGGAACAGTGCCAAGTATATTATGCATCGTGCTGTCTTTTCATCTATTTCTGTGGCAACGAATGTTCGAGAAGCGCTCATGGCGTATGGTATTAATGAGCAAACGTAGCAGCTGTCTTCTGTTGTCTGCTTACCGATGCGGGTCATGTGTTGGTACCATATGTTGTTTGAGATGTGTGCTGAATCTTGTATATAATTGTCAATACCTTTATTATCTGAATATGTGCTGCGTTGAACTCTATTTTGCTTGTGTGCAATTTTACTAGTATCACCTGACGTAACACCTGTTGCAGCTGGGGATGGGGGTGTATTAGGTTTGGGTACAGCAATAAGATTGATAGCATAGCTGTACTGCCATACAGAGGCAGCCAAGAACCCGGTGATCATCAAAATCCCTATTATTTTTATTACAAATGCTAATTTCACCGGCATTTTGCTCTTACCTTGCTGCAGTCTGGCAGCGTATTCTTGCCACGTTAAAGTTGCCCGCCTGAAAATTCTCAATATGCTGGTTATTAAATGTTAGTTGTTGTTTTTTTTTAAGCTCTCCCTATCAAATAGTCATTCAGTGCCCAGGCGAAGAGCTGTTCCCACGCTAATCTAAGCGATCTATCTCTTAGGACAGGCAAGTATGGGTGGAGGTGGGGCATTGAATATTCTATGGCCAAGAGGAATGCTGTGTAGTAGACACGTACCCTTCTTCTTTTCAGGTACGTTGGCCTTTTTATTTCATATACAAATTGGTGTGACAATTCTTCTGGGTAGTTATCGTCTGAGGGTACCATCTACTCCTGGGCAGTGAATTTGTTAGTTATCTATTTTCTTAGCAGTACAATAATACGCAGTTCCTGCATGTGCGAGAGAAAAGAAAAGAGAGCATTCACGTGTTTACATGTGTACGTGTGCAAGACAATGTCCTTCAGTTCAGTTATTACTGCAGTGGGGGTAGGGGTCAATGGGCAGGGGGTTTGGGGCTCAACTGGCGGAAGTATCTTTACTCTTTGAGCGTGTGACCATGGGGTGGGCAGTATGGGGATCACCCCTTTCTTCTTCAGTTATTGTCTCTGGGGAATCTGGGGAGTGACAGGGTATTGGAACACTTAGGCCGTTAGCTGTGGTAGAACTCTCTTCCTCCGTTGGTGATGTTGTTGTTGTTCTCCCAATGGACCTGTCGGTGGCGCTGGGGCGGGTCTGGAGTTTGTAGATCTTTACATTGTGTAGGTGGTTCCAGGCACGCTTGTCCTGTAGCTTTACTGCTCTCGTTGATACCTCCTCTACCAGATGGGGGCCATTGAATCATGGACTGTTCCACTTCCTGTTGAAATTGCGAAGTAGTACGTGGTCACCTTTAGCAACTTTACACAGTCTTTCCTTTTCCAATTCTTTATCCACGTCTTCTTGTTGATTGCTGTTAGACCCGCCCCGCGTGCGCTCGAGCTGTTGAGACACAAACACTACACTAGTAATCAAAGAAGACACATATTGGTACATTTCATCACCAAGAACACTCGCAGTACTCTCGTGGTCGGTAAATGCTCTTGATGTTGGCGTTAGGGGAAGGCGCATTTGACGTCCGATAACCACCTCGTGAGGGGTGAGGTGGTGGTCGGACCCTGGTCTATTCCTTAGCTCAAATAGGGCTAATGGAAGGCAATATAACCAACTCTTCTTTGTTGTTTGCTGTATCTTTGCAATTGCCTCCTTTAATAGGCCATTCAGGCGTTCACATTCACCGTTGGCCTGTGGGTGGTATGCACATGCAAATTTAAGCTTGATGTTCAGCAAGGATGTGATGTGATGTGCTGGAACATTTCGTTTGCGAAAAGTGGGCCATTGTCTGACCTTAATACCTCGCACACTCCCCACCTGGGGAAGACCTCCCTCACTAGGAATTTAGCTCCACTAAATGCATCTGGGCGTGAACAGGGCCCTGCTTCAATCCACCTCGAGAATGGGCATACTACTACAATCATATACCTATTTCCTTGACATATGTTGATCATATCAACATAGTCAATATGGAGATGCCGGAAAGGTCCCTCTGGCCGGGGTATAGTACCTCTTATCACCTTTAGAGTATGGCCGGCCGTAAACTGTTGACATGTGAGACAATTGCTGATAAAATTTGACACATGAGAATTTAGCTCGGGGCAGAACCAGTCTTCCCTAATTCGTGCTGCAATTACTTCCTTGCCTGTGTGGGCCGGATAATGTAGTTGGCTCAGGGCGGTGTTCAAAAGTGCCAATGGTATTACAACCTTTCCAGTGTCACCCTGGCGCCATAGTGCGTCGGTTGGTGACATTGTGCATCCTCTTTTTACCCATATTTCTTTTTCGGCCATTGGTGCAGCCGCTTGTAGCTCCATAATCTGTGTGGCTGGGAAATGGGTGTACCCTTCTCTTATCAACATCTCCTTAGCCATTCCCCTCCCTCTCCCTCTCTGTGACTCTGGGGGGTTCCATATCTCACCAAAGTATGCAGCATACTTCGCATGTGCGTCTGCTGCTGCATTCCCTTTTGAGATGTGGTCTTCACCATTGGTGTGTGCGGTGCATTTTACTAAAGCTAATTCTTGGGGGTCATTTATTACTTCAATTAGTTCAGCCAATAAGAGGGCATGTTGCACTGGAGTGCCATCAGCTCTCCTAAACCCTCTTCTTCTCCATTTCGACAGCCCTGAGTGGACAGTGGATGTAACATACGCGCTGTCGGAGTATATGGTCACTCGTTTGTCAAAGCTTTCCTTCAACGCCAAGATCAGTGCAACTAATTCCGCTGCGAGCGGAGTAATGCTGTGGTAATTGTACACATTTCATGGCCACACACACCGGTACCTCCATCATTTTTACCACTGCTGCCCCAGTCCTCCTTATACCATCCCTTTGGTCGATAGTTGATGACCCATCAATAAACAGGAGCTCACCTCCCTCTAGTGCGTTTTCTTCAACCTTTCTAGTACATGAGTACATTTCAGTTATTTACGTACAATCGTGGGCATAACCTCCTTCCTCAAGTACTTCTGCCAGGAACCTTGCAGGGTTGACCGTGCTACATCTAACAATTGATAGTTCAGCTCTGGATAGGATGATCTCATAACCTGATGCCCTCTGCGTGGTTAGGGTGGACTTAGGTTTATTCAATATTGCAAATAGTGCATGCTCCACAAACAGTGTAGTTGGGCACCCCATGGTTATTGCTGATGCTTTTTCCACCGCAAAAGCAGCTGCGGCGAGACCTTGTTCGCAAGGGAAATGACCTAACATCACAGGATCACTGTAAAATGCTACTGGTTTGTAGCCCATGCTTGTTTTTTGAGCCAACACTGCTTTCATTACTGCTGAATCGCAATGTGAAAATATAAAAAATTGTCGCTCATAGTCTGGGGATGCCAGTACCGGAGCAGTTGATATCGCATCTTTCAATTCATCAAAAGCCTCTTTCATTTCCATCGTCCACCCCAGCTTTTTCTCCCCTTTATTAGCTTCCCTTAACGCCTCAAGCAGGGGTCCTATGTACGAACTGTAATCAAATACCCATGCTCTACAGTAGTTGCACAGCCCCGGGAACTGCTGCAGTTCCCTCACTGTTTGTGGCATTGGAGTGTTTGAAATGGCCTGTGCTCTTTGTGGTGCAATCTTTCTTCCATGTTGGGATATAAGCTGACCAATGTAAAGTACCTGTTCTTGACAGTACTGTAGCTTTTCCATGTCTACCTTGTAACCTTTCTAAGCCAATATTGTCAACATCTTTAAGGAGTCCTCTCTGCATGTTCTTTCGTTTGTACTGCAAATTATTATGTCATCCACATACTGCAACACTGTGCTTTCCACTTCAATGTTACCCAAATCCATCTGTATTACTCTGTTGAAAATTGAGGGTGATTCGCAATACCCTTGTGGCAATCTGGTGTGCTTCCACTTTGTGTTTCTGTAAGTGAAGCTTGTCAGATCTTGTGAGTCTGGGTGCAATGGTATTGAGAAAAAAGCATTTTTAAGGTCGATCACTGTAAATCGTGATGCTTCTGCTGGAATGCCACACAATATTGTGGCCGGGTTTGCTGCTATGGGATATTCTGCTTCTACTATGTTGTTCAAGGGCCTGAGATCCTGTATGAAGCGCCAAGACCCCCCTTTAGCCTTGCGCACTAGGTATACAGCCGTGTTACATGGTGATTCTGAGGGGACCAATATGCCATTATTTATAAGGGCCGTTATGGTTTCATATATGCCCTCATCTGCCTCTTTTGATAGTGGGTACTGTTTCACTCTGGGGAGTATTGCACCTTTTTTCAATTTTATCCTTACTCCCCCTATACTTTTTATGCACCCCACGTCATAGGGGCTAGTAGTCCACAATGATGTGGGTACCTTTGACATATCCTCCTTAAAGAAGGGGACTGGGGTGCATGCAGGTGCCTCAAGTGCCATTGCAATTTTCTGTGCTACTTGTTTGTAAGCGACTCTTAGCCATATTTCCACACTCATCATAAACACCATTTCACCTTCCTCCTTTTCTTCTGAGAACAGCTCCTCATCTGACACCTGGGTGAGCCTACATCCTTCTGCTAGTGCTATCACTGCCCTCCATGCTCTTCCTTCTCTGTCTTGGGCATGTACAGCAATGTAATCAGCTGTTGCAATAATGCTCTCAATGTCCACTGCAACCACCTTTCCTTCTGGTTCATTAACAGGTGTTTCTGGTCTGAACAGATAGGCTGCTGGCCTCCTCCATATTTTCCCTTATATCCCTGGCATCCATGCAAATGCCATATCTGTCCCATACTGGAATAGTTCGCCATCTACTGGCTCCGCCCTAATCGCTGTCTGTCCGCAGTATGCTTGCATAATCTGTCGTGCTGTGAGCATGTTAATCCCTGGAGTAGAGCAAATTATGCCGTCCTCAGTAAAGGAGATCGTCATATTCAACCTGTTCATTATGTCTCTCCCCAGTATATTTACTGGTGAGGCACTATAATATAGAAGTGGAACTGACAGGTCATAATCTCCAATAGATAAGGGAATGTTATCAGTAAAGGGAACCAACCCTCTAGCCCCAGAGAATCCTTGGGTGTTCATGGCTTCGCCTGACATCTTAAATTTACCTTCCCTTATGCAAGACCGGGTCGCCCCGGTGTCAACAAGGAATGATAATTTTTTGTCACCTATCGTTACCTCTATGCGTGGTTCCTCCGCACTATTAGGTGTTACTGACAGGATGGGACACACCAAGGCCGTCTGTGGGCTGTCCTATTGAGGGTTCAACGATTGGCCATTTCCTGTGTAAGGGTTGTGTCCCAAGACCGTCACCCTACCCAGTTGTGTTTGTTGTGCTTGGGGTTGTTGTGTTATCGCTACCTGTTGTTGTGGCAGTGAATATGTCTGTGGCTGTTGTTGTGTTATTAGTTGTTGTTGTTCATTTCCCTGTTGCAACGTCTGCTGTTGCTGTATGCCCTGCTGTCCTGTGAGGGCCTTGGTTGTCCCTGTTCACTCCATGATGGTGTTCCTGGTCTAACTCTACACGTGCGTGACATGTGCCCTAATAGTCCACAACTCCAACACACCGGTGGTTCCCTACTCTGCCATGGAAAGCTCCCTGTGTTGTCCTGGTATACTGGTTGCCCTGTGGGGTAGGAATTTCTAAGTCCTCCCACCTGCTGTTGGGTGTTATATCCATATCCTCTCCCTCTCATAATTCCTCCTCTCCCCCTGTTATAATTACAATACCCAGCTCCTGGCATTGGGTGTCCTCCTCCCATGTTGGTCGTGTATGGTTGGAGTGGCGGCGCCTGTTGTGTTATAGTCTGTGAAGGTGGTATTTGGGAGGAATCTTGTGCAGCCACTACTTGTGTGGGGCTTTGGGTCATTGTTGTAGGCATAGTTATTAGTGCCCCTTCCATTGTGTATTTAGTAAGCTTTTTCTGTACTAGTTTAGCCTCTTCTGTTTTCCTGTCCTCTTCCTTTTGTTTCATTTTTCCTTGCCATGTCCTGCAATGATGCACTATAGTCAGTTGTATTTCTGGCCATGGTTTTGCTTCCATTCACACTACTTTCTTTAGTTGTTTCTGAACTCCTTCTGGGAGCCCTTGTACTAGTATATGATAAAATATTGCTGGTGTTTTATCCCATTGTTCTCTAGTTTCCATGCGCCACTTCTCTTGGATTTCCTGGATATAATCAACAGGATCTTCGTTCTCACGCATCTTGCGGGAGGTAATTGCTCCTATGTCTGATGTGTCTGGGTACTGTACCCTCAGTGCCTGCCATAGTGCATGTCTGCAGTTTGCGAATGGTGCCCCATCATGCGATGTGTTTGTTATTGTTACCCCAGGGAATCCCGCTCTCTTCCAAATGTCATCCGCTGTATCCCCTAATATCGATATTAGAAGGCCCTTTACATCTCCTACTGCCAGTTTCTGTCCTGCGGTGTGTTTTTCCATTTCATATATCCACTTACCCGCACCTCCACTTAATGATGGGAGCCTGCATTTTATATTTTCTTTATCTGTATGCTTCCAAGGGACATACTGTGGTCTAACCCCTCCTCTCTCCAGAAGTGGCATTAAGTTATGTCTCGTTTTACCCTTTGTGTTCCATAATATCGAGTCCTCACACCCTTCCTCCTCTTCCCTTTCTTCTACATCGTCAATTCCGTCCGTATTTCCCCTGCTCGTAACTCTTTCTTCTCCATCTTTTCCCCTTCTTCCATCATTTCCTGTATTTAATGAGGGCATGTGTATTCGTCTTTCCTGCCTGCGTCTAGGGAGGTCCCTAAGCCGACATGCATAGGGTGTCAGTTCGTCTGTGAAGGGCGCGAGTTTTATTGTGCGTAATGAGCGTGAGGTGGTTGAGCATGTAGGGTGCGATGGGGGAGGGCGTGATGGGGACGGTGTGGCCTCATGTGTCTGTCTCTCCGCTATTCCTTGCTCTCCCTCCTCACTTCTCTCCAGCTCATCCTTTCTCCTATGGATCCATGGTGAGTCTGTGTTGGTCCGGGTGATGTATAGTTTATCTAGGCTTTCCCTTTCACTGTTTCTTCCTTCCTTCTCCACTCCTTCTTCTTCCTCACTACAAAAGTCAGTCATAAACGGCACCCCCCACTCGGTCTTTTCCCCCTTGATTGTTACTGTTTGTAAGTCTATTAGGTCCAGTTCTCCTTTTTCTCCTTTATCAACCGCTCCCCTTTGTGCTGATTTTTTTGCTACTTCTTTGTTTCTATATACATCCCCCCATTCTTCACTCTCCCTTCTTCTATCTTCTCTTTCTCCTTCATTTCTCTCCTCCATCTCCCTACTATTTTCCTCCCTTTTCCTTTTTAATTCCTCCATTACTTCACTACTCATCTGTTCCAATATTCTTTCATCCTCTTTCTTCCTTTCCCATTTCACCCTTTCCCTTTCTACTATACTCTCTATCACCCTCCCTTCTTCGTATTTCTTAGTCGTTTCTGATAGTAATCTCCTCTTCCACATTGCCATTTCTCTTTCTTTTTCTTCTTCTTCCCTTTTCTTTTCTCGCAGCACTACTCTTGATACCCTTTCTGCTGCTGCTTTTACCCTTTCAGCTTCTCTCCTTTGCTCCTCAGTTCGTTCCCTTATTTTTTCCAATTCGTTCTTAACTTCTTTCCTTTTCCTCGCTCTCTCTCTCTCCTCCCTCTCGAGCTGTTTGATCAATTCATTCTGCTCATTCCTTAACTTTGCTAGTCGTTCCTCCAAAATCTCTTCCTTTTGTCATAACAGCTCTTCCCCCCTCATTTCACTCTCCCTGGTATTATCCTCGTCTGTTTTCTTTACTACCTCCTTCTCTTCTCCTGTTAATGAACCTCGTAATTTTAATAATATCTGTGCAGCTACCCACTCATCATTTCCTATTTCCACAGTTTGTTCTTCTCCAGTCCTCCCCTCCCCTGCTGGCATCTTCCTATGAGCCACATATGGTGGAGGGCTGTATGCCGTCTTCGAGTATCCCTCAGCCGCCCTTAACTGTCCTCTTTCTATTTCTCCTAATTCTCTTAAAGGGTACAACCCCCCTCCCTCTGTTTTCACTCCCTTTGCTAGGGGTATATCGTTGCTCGGTTCCTTTTTTATTTCATCTGATGTATTATTCTTTTCTCCTCCCTCTCGTCCGTTCCCCGTGTTCTTTGGGTCTTCACTCCCCTTTTTCCCATCCTCTCCTTCCTCCTTAATCTCTTTTTCTTCCGGTATTTCCCCCACAGTGAACATTCCGTTTGGTCCTGGTCGGGACCCTTGGAACATCCTCCATAAGTTAAACACCTCCACGTGGTTTGCCAACTTCTTCCCTTTGTATGTATTGTGCAGATGGTTTAATAGTGAATGTTGGGCATATGGATCGAAGCTACCATTAGGCGGCCACGGTGTTATCATTTTGTTATCCGTCCCCTGGGTCCATTCTATGCTATACTTAATCAGTTTCTCCCTATGGGGTGGCAGTGTTGTACATATGTGTTGTAGTGGGGTAGTGAGGGTGTTCCCCCACCCTCCCGATCCTGTCCCGTATGACATAGTAGCGCTCCACTTATTACCCTTCCCCTATCTGGTAGTGGTTATCTCACTAGCAGTTTACAATATACAGCCTTATATCGTTACCTGGCCCCGTAAGTTTGGGGACTTGCGATAGTCCGCTAAGGAAAATTATAAAAATATAGTTTTTTACATTTGTATATTTTCTTCTGTCTTTCTTTCTTTATACGACACCCTTACGGCCCCCTGCGGCCGAGGCGCACGTAGCCCCCTGCGGCTGCGTACCCCTTATGACGTTCTTATACAGTCGTCCTATTTTCACTTGCTCCTCCTCCTTCTTCTACACTTGCCGTGGCCGGCGTTCTCCGTGCGCAGCCACGTCCCCCGTTTCACCTTTCCCCGATCAACTCATTTACCGTTTATCTCCGTTTCCACTCCCTTACCACAGTTCTCTTCCCCACCACTCTCAAAAACGAAGATGCCTTGTGCTCGCGATATCCTATGAAAGCCCTACTGGTGACGTCACCGATCTCTTCGAGCTACTGGTAAGTTCTTCATATATTCTTTAAGTTCAAAATACACTTGCAATCTACCCCCGTTAACCTTACAGCTGTCTTCCTGTCACTCCTGGAACAAGGTAATCAATAATATAATCGGACTGCGCACGCTGCGTCGCCTCGCGTGTGATACGCCCCTCGACAGGAGGGCTTAACCAGCCAATTATCTTCCGTATTGGGCAACTAACTAGCTACCGCCTACAGGGAAACGTCATCTACCTATCGAGTTTCTTGCTCGAACAATAGGGATCCTCAGCTACTCATTGATCAATAAATGCCAAATCGTAGGAAACCACACACACCCACCCTTACACGTAGTCGCGACCTAGGCCAATCAGTTTCTACGAACGGCCGCACGTGATGTTTTCGTGCTCCGCCCCCCCTCGCGTAACGTAGCCGACTGCTCTCGCACTTGTTCGGCTACCATTCATTCCATTGCCAACACTAAATTGCCGAACCTTCGCCGCGCACCTGTGCAACACCTCCCACCTCCCGTATTTAATTCCTCCCCCCTCCCTCACAATCTCACATTGCTTGTTGTGCGTGGCATGCTCACCAAGTTCTCTTGATGCGGGGCCGCTCGACTGCGTGCACCCCTCCAAGCGGCTCGCCACCTCCCCTCGTCTGGACCACGTCTGGACACTCGCCAACCGCGGGCGGGATACTTCTCAACCGGCTCCCGAGGGCCAATATCCGGATTGCGCTGTCCGGTCTTCTCGCAGCTCCGCGATGGTCCTGTAGTCCTCAGAAGGGGGCAACGGCAGAGGGGGCCGCGCCGCCGGGCCTCCTCACAACGGGAGTACCTGGAAAAAAGTAAAAATAAAAAAGCGGATCTTAAACAGATCTCAGCAGTGCCTCCAACTTGTCGGGGGGAAATTCTGCCGGGGTCGGCCGGGCCGTCCGCAGACCTCCGGGCAGGGAGGCCCCAACTCCTCCCGTATATCCCAAAAGAGACAGAGTATGAGACACACGCAAGAAGCAAGGTGACTCTGCTGTTTATTAGACAAAAACGGCAGGGATGGGTCAAGGATCGTACGCGTCCGTCCTGACACACACACAATCATGGGGCTCGCAGGCCCTTTTTACCTTAGTATGACGCGCTACTTGCGTCACCTTGGAAAGTTAGCAAAAAACCTATCGCCACTCTTAATTGGTTGCTCGAGTGGTAGGGTTAGTATAGCATACGTATAGAGAACAGTGTTAGTGGTCAAGGGTTAGTCAGGTGATATATCTGGGTTGTCCCTACAATTAGATACATTAGAATTGTTACATGAAGACCCCTGATGATTGGTTAATGTTAATTGCGTCAGTGATAAGAGCCCCATGTTCTGATTGGTGCGCTCGCGAGCCTCCCAGTCTGGGACCATCGCTGTTCCCAGCTCTCGGTGCACCTGTCATTTGCAACAATGTTTCACTATGAGTACGTGCAGACAATGTGAGGACTTATTCATAAGCTGGAAGGCCGACTACTCCCACTGTCGCAGATGTCCATTGAGCCTTTTAATTGTATCTGCCTGTGTCTTGTAACGAGGCATCCAGACTCCTTTTCTGGCCTTGGCATCCTGTCAGGTTCGGCTTGGTCACGTGAGGTGGGACCATGTTTGAGGCAGAATTCTGCACAATTAATATTGTTTTTTCCACTGTGTGCCTGGTTTAATTTGCAGGTGTGACTTTGACGTTGGTGTGCGGCGTGCGAGGTTGCAACATCGTGCCCTTGATTTTCTGCTTTCGGAATGTGGGTTTGCAACATTGCGACCTTGGCTGTCAGCTTTCGCCGGGCTCATTCTGCAGGATCAGCAACCTGACTCTTGTTCTTTTAACGTCCATGGAAGCTCTTGCTTGCGGCCTACTTAGGCCTGGTGTATAGGTGGAACCGTTTGGTGCACAGGCGCTTTAGGTTATAGTATCATATTGTCTTATCCCCAGTATCGTGTCTTCGTTATATTTCTCATTATGGCACCTGGTTTTAGGAGAAGCGTAAGCAAGCTCTTTAGATGGGTTCATGATGCGTCTTGCGTTTCTGTATTTTGAGAGCCTATGTGGAAAATAATAAAGATGCACGTCCGTGAGTATGTCTGTCGCCTACATCATAGCACTGAGTATATTCTTCGTGTAGATTGGTGCGGGAGTGTCCGGTGTGTATATTTGCACAGGTGTGCTGACCGTTGGCTAGGTCGTCATGGCATCTCTAACGACGTGTAGGTTTTAGTTTAGTTGATCCGTGCCGCAGGTGTCGGCATGGACAGGGCGGGCTGCTGTGCAGGCAGATGGACACATCCGTATGTTCCTGTACCAGGGTATTTGGTCGTCTGGTAGATGGGCAAACTCTTCTCGTGGCGGGTGCCTGGGCCGTGATCCTTTAGGCCAAGCGCGAGAGGGGAAGGGCGGGAGCCTGGTCTTCCATTCTCCCACTTCAGGTTTATACATTAACAAGAAGAAATGGTAATAATGTATGCTCTAGGCCTAACATTACAATGCAGGACTTAATTTATACAATATAGTTAAGCAGGTGTTCTCATTCAATTATAGATCAGTTTCGGTGATACAGGTAATCCATTGCACACAGGTCAGCAGAAGGACAAGGTCTCAGCTCATGACCCTAACAAGTGGCCTGCAGGCAAGTTATACATTAGCTGTACAGAGGTCATGACAATCGAGTTCTGTTCTGAATAACATAGGCTACCATTTTAGCTCACATGGTGACTTTATAGAGCAAGAAAACCTAAAATGGCGGCTTGACCCAAAATGACAGTTTACATGGTTTCTAAGGTCAGCACCTTGCAATGCGAGTTTATTCACATGTAGTTTATAAGCAGCTTGTTAGCAGCTTGGCGTGGGCCAATATACATATATTCATAGCAATAGGAGGCACGATATAATTTCTAGTTTGACACCCTGTTCCCCTCCCTTTGCCTGGTCACGCTCTGAAACACTTGTGTATGAGCGTGATATAAATAAAATATCATTTCATTTCATTAACCCTCCTATGGTGTAAGCAGATAGACCTGTGGGGGCTGTTACAAAAGCAAAATGGTTGTAATTCTTTTAGTCTTCTTGAAAGGTCCTGATTGTTTAAATTAAGAAGGTTTTTCCAGAACCAGCTTCACCACTGACATACAAGAGCAGAGGTTTGTAATCGTAACAATTGCAAGTATTATTTTCATGTTTTAATCCATGTTCAATTTCTTCAGTTGCTTCTAGGTAAATTGTGAATTGTTCATCATTTAACTGTGATTTGAGTGCTGACAAA